>NC_082400.1:16325856-16380856 GCF_031168955.1 Gadus macrocephalus | reverse complement strand
CACTAGTATGAGACTTCTGAAACATGGATAGTTAACATTTAAATGACTGCTGACATTAGACCAAACTCCTCATAAAAAAGCTCATAAAAACGAACAAACATTTCAATTAATTTGTTTACAGTCTTTATGGTGTGGATCTAATTAGCTATTATATCAATTAGAGCTTTGGTGAGAACAGGCTAGGATTGAAATCAGTCCAAACGTTCTGGAATTAATCAACATCAAATTAGTTGTCACTGGAGAGAGAAAGTGAGAAAGAGAGAGCACACTGCCCTTGCATACGTTGTGCAGGACCAGTGTATATCACACGGCTAGGCATACCTAGCTAAAGCTAGCAAGCTAGTAAGCTAGTAGGGTTTTGGGGGGAGTGGCTTTGGAGGGAGGCCTCTTCCAAAATCTAGCTTACCTTGGCTTGTTTCTCCAAGTTGCCTGCCTTAGACTTAATGGTGTGACAGGAGCCAACTGCTTAAAGCAAACATTGTACCATGTGATGTACATTTTTGTGTATCAGAACTACGATAGATAGCCAGCCAGACAGACATAGTGATATGAGAGGGACAGATAAATAGTTACGCCATTAGGTATCAGATCCATAAAATAAGGATTGTAAATCAGGCCAGCTTTTATGCCTCATGAAATGCTCATAAAGCTTTTATGAGCCTTGATGAGAGGGTTTATACATGTTGGTCTTCAAGAAGATGAAGGCCTCCACACTTCTGTCGGCGTCCAACAGAAAGCAGCAGAGCCACCAGGAATGTGACCACCAGGTCTAGACCCACATTCCTGACCCTGTCTGTTATGGTGATGGACGGTGACCCAAAGGACGGAGCATTTGGCCGTCGACCACCTCATCCCCTCACCGACCCTCATGGCCGTCGACCACCTCCTCCCCTCACCGACCCTCATCCTCCCTCCCCAGTGTTGTTGGTTTGAGGGTGGGGTCGCTGTCGGGTCTGGGGTCCGGGGTGGGTTGGGTTGTTGGGTCGGTGGGGGGGTCGGGTCATTAGGGGGATCGGGTCGGTAGGGGGGTCGGGTGGGTCTTGGGGGTCTTGGATGAGCTACAGGGGGGGGGGGGCTTGTGGTCGGTCGTGTTAGAACCGTTTCTGACTGGAGTTGAAAGGATCTACTGTGCCGACATATGGGATGCATTGGACATGCATCTGTTAATTTTCCATTCCTATTGTGCTGGCAGAAGCGATAAGGAGGGGAAGAAAAAAGAAAGAGAGAAGAAGATTGAAGTATAGAGAATCCAAAGAGGAAGAAGAGCGAGCGAGCCTGGGGTGTTATGCAACTTTTCCCTGGCTCCGTTGCTGAATCGTTTTCGTCAAACTTTCCAAGGCCTCATTTTGTACGCCAAACAGTTCCCCGCATAATAACTGCAGCATCTGGGGGCCACAATAAAAAGAGTGCAGATATTGTTTCAACGTTTTCCACGTACTCATCAGATTTTTCAGCCTCTTGCCTCTTTCGACAAGCAGAAGCCTTTCAGTTGTTTTGGTGATTGTGGTCGTGAATCACCATGGTTGTTTAGGTGCGTTTACACAAGAGGGAGGAATGTTTGTGGGGAATAAGGTAGAGTTGTGAGGTGGTCAGTGGTAGTCTATAAAGGCTGTCAAGCCTTCATAGCGGACTCTTGTCATGTCCACTAACAGGGACAGATTTCCAATATCCCAGAGTGCAACACTGCACCTGTCCCCGGCCTGCCACACCACCACCCCAGGATCTGACATTTCTCATTCTTGTCCAAGACATCCTCGACTTACGGTAAGTGATGATGAGGATTTAGGCTGCACGGAAAAACCTCCCCTCCAATTCTCACTACCCCCCTTTTCTCTCTCTCTCTCTCTCTCTCTCTCTCTTTCTGTCTATGTCTCTCCATCTGCCTCCCCTTCCCTCTCTCTCTCTCTCTCTCCTTCTCTCTCCTCCCCTTCTCTCCTTCGCTCCCTCTCCTTTCCTCCAGAGACTGCCTACTGTTTGAACACCACACTACCTGCCCTCCATCTCCTCCACGCATAAGGAGCGACGACCTCAGGTAAGCCTGCGCATGTTGGGGAGGATTTGGGGTTTCCTGTTTGATTATTCATCTGGATTGTTTCGCTTGGTTTGGTTGGGCATTCTGGGTCATAGTGTGGGAGGAGGATGTATTCGTTGGCCACTGCCTCTGTCGAGGGTCCCAGGGCAGGGATGGGTATGCAGAGGTGTCCGTGTTCGCTGGTTCTGCCAGGGGACAGACAGCAGCAGGAACCCTGAACAGCAACTGAGACAGATTGCAAAGGCATGCTTGAACCTGCCGATTTGGAAAATAACCGTGGATAATCGCAGTCGCATGCGTGATAGGTTTTTTGTAGCAACACTTGTAGATGGGTATGTCTTCTGTGTTTGTTTTTGTTTTTGCATAGGGATATTTTGCATGAGTGACTGATGAGTCTGGGATCTGTGAAGCTTTGCAAGTTGGCCCTAAGATCCAGCCTCATTTCTGCAAGGCTCCACAATATAGCCCATATTTGCATTATAAAGTGTTGTAGCTTTGGTTGAAAGTGCTTGCAAGTGAGTAATATAAGCCTTTGAGTTTGCCAGATGCTTTGCTGACAAAGGGCTACAGTTGATTTCCTCAGCCAATGCTTTAACAGAACAAAAATGCTTGACACATCTGTTGTGAATTACCAGGGTAATTGCTAACTCATGCTCTACATTTTTATCAGGTTCATGAAGTGAGGAATGGGGTGCGCATTAGGGTTCATCGTGTATGATGCATGCCATGCCACAGAAATTCCATATATATTACAAAATATTTGGTTCCCTTGTGTACGAAGCAGTTTTTTCCAGTTTGGTCTGGGGGAGTGGTCAATGGAGTGGCTAGTTCGACTGTGTGTGTGCATGTGTGTGTGTGTGTGTGTGTGTGTGTGTGTGTGTGTGTGTGTGTGTGTGTGCGTGTGTGTGTGCGTGTGTGTCTGTGTGTGTGTGTGTGTGTGTGTGTGTGTGTATGTGTGTGGGTGTGTGTTTGTGTGTTTGTGTGTTTGTGTGTTTGTGTGTGTGTGCGGTGGAGGACAGTATTTCAGCTGTGGTTGACAATGATGTGTCTACCTCCGTTGTTTTTTTGTTGCTCGTCTGACTATTTCATCATTGAGCAGTTGAACTGTTTTGAAACTCGAAAAAACGAGTGTACATCCAACGTTTGATCACATTTATACACAACGTGAATTTATTTATTTTCCCATGGACGCCTTCAATGCTAACAAGCTTGTTTTTCTGCTCTGTCACCCACTCCCACCCCTCTCTTGCTCACCGATCCCACCGTCCCCCTAGAGGCCATGTCTTCTCTCCGTGTGCCCTTGCTACTGGCCGTGCTGCTGAGCGTGGCCTTGTGCCAGTACGACGATTATGACTACCGGCCTGTCAACATGCTGGGGCCGTCCGGACCGAACTGCCACGTTGAGTGCGACTGCCCCATCGGCTTCCCCACAGCCATGTACTGTGACAGCCGCAAGCTAAAGAGCTTCCCCGTGGTTCCCACGGGCATCAAGTACCTGTACCTGCAGAACAACCAGATCGACGAGATCAAGGCGGGCGTGTTGGACAACGTGACCGCCGAGCTCCGCTGGCTGATCATGGACAACAACCTGCTCACCAACAGCAAGGTGGCCAAGGGCACCATCGACAAGCTGAGTGCCCTGGAGAAGCTGTTCCTCAGCGACAACCAGTTGACGGAGCCCATCATCCCCTCCTCCAAGGCGCTGGAGGAGCTCAAGATCATGAACAACAAGCTCACCAAGTTCCCGTCCGGCCAGCTCAACAACAAGGAGAACCTGACCTCGGTGAACCTGCAGCACAACGAGCTGACCTCCGAGGCCGTGTCGGGCGCCTTCAAGGGCGCCAAGAGGCTGCTGTCGCTGGACGTGAGCCACAACAAGCTGAAGAAGCTACCCACAGGCATCCCCAACTCGCTGGAGATCCTGTACGCCGACTACAACGACATCGACAGCGTGGCCGGCGGCTACCTCAACAAGCTGCCGGGGCTGAAGTACCTGAGGATCTCCCACAACAAGCTGGTGGACTCGGGCATCCCCGCCGGGGCGTTCAACGTCTCCACCCTGGTCGAGCTGGATCTGTCCTTCAACAAGCTGCAGTCCATCCCCGAGATCAATGAGCAGCTGCAGCAGCTGTACCTCCAGGCCAACGAGATCAGCAGTAAGGACGGCCTCATAACTTCTCATCCAGTGCTTTTGTGGTTTTGCTGTTGTGTCAAGACATGGTGTTAGAGTACCGTTGTCTCTTGAATTGCATGTTGGGACGACATTTTGCGGTTCTAATCGAGTTGGAAATGGATTGACAGGTAGAGCAATCGGTCGTCCCTTTTTTGGGTCAGTAACAATACGATGCATTTGTCTGTGTTTCCTTTCTGTAGAGTTCGACCTCATGAGCTTCTGCAAGTACGTGGGGCCTGTCAACTACTCCCACCTGAAGCACCTGCGTCTGGACGGCAACAACCTCACACAGGCCAGCATGCCGATGGAGACGGTCAACTGCCTGCGCGAGGCCTCAGAAATCATGTTCAACGAAAACAGCTAAAGACCTCGAGATCGGTCCATGCCCGCCATTAAAATGAAACGTCAAAAGAGCTCAGACAACAGGGCCCCTGGGGGGGGGGTGTTTCATTAATAGAGGTTGTGTAAGGAACTGAACTGATAATAATGAGGTCAACCCTTATATTCAGCTTCCTAAGGAATCGCTAGGCCTAAAAGTGATAACCATCAAAAAATATACACAATTCAAGTTTAAAGAATTAGATGAATAGGTTACTTCAAGACATTCCACCAAAAAGAAAACACACTTCAAACATTCCAAATGTGCACATTTTGTCTTAAGTATACCTAGATGTATACAGATAGAATGAATTATGCAGTGGCTGAAATAAGCAGTCTGTATTTATCGTTTTATCATACAATGTGTTGTCTGTCTTGTGTGTTCCCATGTTTAGCATAATGCTTTTAATGTAGCAACCCTAGATACCTTGTTGTGTAAAATACCTGCAGGTAGGGAGTGATGTAGTCTGTGATGTACTACAGATAAGGCTTATAATGGCAAATAGGAGAAATATAATGACTGACATTTTATAAAATCCTTTTTTTTATATCATGTATCCAAATGTCTATTTTTTTTGCTGCCTAAAAACTCAGTGTCTGCAACTGATGGTGTTCAGGCTTTATGAAACAGATATTTTAATCTTTCGTAGCTTTGAATTTAGTGATATTTGCAAGTTCAATAGTTAAGTAAGTTTGTTTAAAATCACAAGTTAATCTTTATTGTTTTATTGGTGACACCCTCTTGCAATTCATAACAGTGAGGACTATAAATGGAAAGTACTTGTGAATATCCTATCTACAATAACATTAAATAATCAATAACTTGATTATTTAAAACTGTATTATCCGCAGCAAAAAAACACTGATATTTAGAATAAAAAAATGTAATGACTTAAATATAAGCTCCATGTGAAACACTTCAGACAATAAGGGTGTTCAGGATAATTTGGAGCAAATATTTACACATAATCACATAATATCTGAACCATATTATGCCTTTTGCTCATTTGTATTAGTTTGCATTATTTGCATGCATTCCACCTTTATGATAATAAACTCCCGCTTTTGCAGTTAAAATGCTTGCATTGTTACCTTGATTGTGTGACATGTTGGATGCCTGATAGTCCTGAGCAATGTATCTACAATTGGATGACATTGCCATATACTGAAACCGACATGACATAGCAATATTATTAGCTAATTAACATCATTTCACTGTTTGGTATTTTTATTTTATTTTTTTACAGTTCATACATTTTTGTTTGGTTTGGCTCAGTAACTGCTGGTGAATTTACTATGAGTATAAATGATGCAGTGAAATAAACTGAATACAATTTCCAACATACATTGAATGGGATCGGATTTTTAAGCACACTGACAAAACACATGTTGCTGTTTTTGACTGTTTTGTGGGGAATGCCTAAAATCAGCCAATATTATTATTAATAAAATAGCTTACTAAGACCAAAACAAATCCCTGCCATTAATCAGTCATACATTTTAGGGCATAGGTAAAGGAATAGTGTACATATGATAATTTTTACAAAAAAAGATACAAGACAAATACGCATAATATGCTGCGACACTCAACTCACTGCAACTGTCAACACTCAAATACCTCTGACTTTAACGAAAAAATAACACAATTGTTAACTAACAGTCAGACAGAACAGAAGGGTTGACATTAACCAATTGGCAGCTAACCCTGACTGAACCTTATAACATGAATGCACTTAACTGTTCACAACAGGATAGCGCTTATAGTACAGTACTTATATGCTGATCCACAAAAAGCCAACAAGCTGCAGCTGATGTCACCACCACATGCAAAAATCATCGATCTCGATCTGTAACTAATAACCAAAGTTTGCTAATCTACAGACATGACTTATGAGGACTGAGCCCATTGAATTATCATGAAATGATTAACCAAACCAGTCAGCTAGCCAAACAGGAATGATTGATGTACTTTAAAGTTGTCTCTGGACTAAGCTAGCCTCTTGGCACGACGACAACAAATCGGCTTCATTGTTAGCCTTGTACCTCCTCGCACCAAACTAGACCCTGAATTATACCGGCTTATTGAAAGAGAAAATAACTGATTTCAACATCCGCATACTCCCTTGTCAGTTTGAGTGAAATGAGCAGAGTTGCCCATATTGTAAGAAATATATAGAAGTATAAATAGAAGTGTCATGTTTAAGAACAAAGAGAGCTTGGTTCTCGCTCCTCCTGTGTGAGGCCCCAGCTTTCCTTTCCTTTCTGTTTGTGGACATACTGTAAGAAAGAACCACTTTATCACGTCTAAAATGTGCATTTGGGGGCAGCCAAGGATAAGTTTTCCTTAAGGGATCCCAGGGTTGTAGGGTTTGGCAGAATATTGAATTTTTTTTTCCTCAAATCATTTCGCTGCAAATCAAGTGCTTCAACTACAGGCTGACAATGATGCCAATACAGGCTATTAGTCCACACGCTTTACAACCAATGGTCTTAAGGCTAACACATAACACGTCAATTGTGTTTTGTTTTAGAACAGTGATTCCTTTACAGTGGCAGAGAAGTTACAAGAGTCCTAAGCCCTACTGACGTGTACATTATGCAGGTATTCCTACCTTGACTCAAACGTCTCCCAAAGCAGACAGCATTCAGAGGGAATGGGGGCAGATGATTAGCCCACTAGCATTAATAGCGCTCTTGCTCAGAGGTTGCCAGACCATAATAACACACAGCTGTGTAGAGGTCATAAGACATGTGGTCCATTTGTGAATGTGGCTATTCATTTAATAGCCTTGTGTCAAAACAGAGTATATTTGGGCACTATCGACTACGTTACACGGAGAGTTGTTCTTGAAGCATATACATTTCCAGTAAAACAGTTTCAGAGAAAGATTTGAAACACCAATTTCCCCTTTACCGTTTCTACACGAGCGATGTACACGTCTTTATACTAAACCCAAATCGGACCCATTTCCTCCCTGAGGGATTCCTCCATTATTTGAAACCAAAGAGGGGCTCCCGCTGCTCCGTCGAGGCAGTACGCTCCTTCATAACTCCTCGGGGTTCCCACAGCTCAACCGAGGAGCAGAGACGAGACTCAGAGGTGCGGCCATGTGTCACTTTAGCGGCCATGTGTCATTTTGGATGACAAGGGGAAATGGTGAAACGAGAAAGTAATATTATGGATTGAGTGAAACAGGCCATTGAACTACAAAGAATGTGGGACAAATGTGATTTCAATATGTGGATTTGATTGGAGAGGGGAAAAAAGCAATGAAACGTGGTGGCCAGCTGTGTGTTTTGTGTCAAGTAAAGCAGGCTGAGCGGGCTTTGTGTGAGGGGTAGTGGAAACATCTACTTTACTGGTGGTAATGTGTAGCATGCAAGCACGTAAACACCAGCGCACGCACACACACATGTGTACATGCACACACACACACACTCACACATGTGCATGAGCACAGGTCCAAGGCACACACACACACAGGCACACACATACAGGTATATCCGACCCACACACACGTGTACGTTTGTATGTGTGTTTGTTTGAAATAAGCTATAAAAATAGGCCGCGACCTGAATCCCCTCGTACTAACCCGAGGGAGAGGGGTTTAGGGGGGCCTGACCTTCCCCCATGATGGGGTCAAGTCCCATAACTTCCATACACCTGTGGATTGAATTACCCCCGCCAGACCCCATCACAACCATGACTTCACGTCTTACACAAGGAGAGGAAAAAACAGAAGAACAAGAAGTAAGTGAAGAAGGGGTTGGGGCTGGGGCTGGGGTGGGGTTAGGGTGGTGGAGCCGGCCTGGCAGGAGCCGGCCAAAAAGGACATCCCAGCACACACTTATCTTTTCTTCCACGACAAGTGCTGTCTCCTTGGTTTTCAAGGGACACAACTTTGCAGAGCTTGGGGAGTCATACTGACGAAAAATAGTGTAATCTAAGAAACAAACCAAAAAAGACAGAGCTGGTTGCCAAAAGAACACCTGGTTCCTTGCAAGTCGAACACGTCCGCAGCAGGATCGGGTAATCTATACACAATCCTATTTTGAGTTTGTTGTTTTTTCAAATCCTGTGGTTGGACAGAATTCGCAAATTAACTTTTTTAATAGTATTAACATCTGGTCGGATGGAATGTGCTCTTTGACTTTGATTAAGGACTGGAATATCAGCTTCTGTTTCAAAGTGTTGAAAATGTGTAATTTTTATGTTATTATTTTGTGTATTTTGTAAATCCAAAGCTGTTTATCTTATTTGATTGATTTCATGATTTATTTAATCTTAGTCTTCTTCTCAAAGTTACACATGTGGAATGCATTGGTTTTGGTAACTCAAACGATTTTGGCCTCGCCATATCACGCTGCATAACCCAAAGCATGTGCGTTGAATCACCAGCTGAAACCGCCATTCCTTTGAAAGTGGAAGCCTTCAGGTGTTCATCTACAACTGCTACACTGTTGTTACGCAACACTCAAGAGTTTTACTATACTATAGCTTTTGGTCCTTCTCTGCAACCTTTTGGCTACCTTGTGGAAGCACAGAGGTTTGTTCTTAGCCCAATGCATCAGAGTTTGACATTCACAGTCCACCACCATTCACCGGCAGCATCAGGCCAATCTTCTCACGCTGCCTGCCTGGTTACCTATCCTCACACCCAAACGACTTAACTGGGATTATCCCCTGAGCTCTGCAGTCTCCATTGGACGAAAGAACGGTCTGAAAACCTGCAGCCTCATGTCTGGTACGTTTCAAAACCTTAACAACACAGCATCCACTACAAAGGCTTGTTGATTTACGCCTTCAATGTATTCTCCCGTATGCCATAAACACCACCCTTTCTGACGACAGTGCTATGCACATCATTACCTGCTTGGCACTGTTTACACAAGTCCATCCAAAGTCAATGGAAAGGTGATGAGTCAGGGGTGTAAAGGCACCACCATATCATTTTAAATGAGCAGGGTTTGTTTCTATGGTCCCTGCTCTGTTGGTATGCATTGTGCATATCCATACGGTGTACATCTTCATTATAGCATTATTGTTGTTATTGTTGTTACCAGTATTGCAAAACTGCAATGATCTCCAGCGCGTAAGCTTGAAACATGGGAGCCGCTTCTGTCAGCCAATGCAACGGTTCTTCCCCCCTGAGGATATTGTAAATAGTAATTAAAATATCTGCCACAAAAACAGCCCTGTTGGATTGTTTAAGTCAGGCCAAAGTGAGAGACTGCAGAGAGGATGGGCTTCTCTTTAAAGAGGAGACATGCCAGCCGCTGCATTGAAACACATTCATTTTGAACCAGAACTGACCTCTTGATGAGCGGCAGAAACTCAGAGGGCAGAGAGGGATTCGCTGACCATGTGTTGGAGGACGGAACATGTGCCGGCCTCATCCGTGGGCATTAGCGCAGCCTGTTTTAATTAGGCCAGGTCTGAAGCAGTAAGACGGTTTTAAGTGTTGTCAAAAACCCAGGATTATGACCTCTGATCTCGAAGACATCTGATTGGCGGAGAAGGTCTTTGTTCTTGTCATCACTGGGGTGGGGAGAGCACCAAGTGAATGGAGACGGCAAAGGTACAAATACAGGTGCGCTAGGAGCTGAGCTGACTGAGAGAAGGCGAGAGAGACAAGAAGCAATGCATCTGAGTACAAGGTAAGTGGGACGACATTAAGGTTGGCGGTACGTTCATATTCCGTGGGACCCGAAATTCCTCTGATTTTGTTATCCGACTTAATTTAAGGGCGGGAAAAGAACTCTGTTTGCTTTTGAAAGACAAAATCAGAATACCACATGGAGACGATTGTTATTGTCTAAGATCATATTTAGGCCAATAGTGCTTTCGTCGACACAACACTGAGACTGTCCGTTGCATTTCTGTGCTTTCCCTGTGTCAACCCAGTGCATTAAAGTGATTAAGGGTTACAAGCTCACAACCTCGCGCAGTTTGAAAAAGGAGGGGGGACCTCTAGGAACAGGTGTGTTCCTGGCCCTTTGATGCAGTGCTCCTCCACGGAAAGGCTGGTTCCGTTAAAAATGGCTTCCAGACAAATATAAAGCAGGAGCCAGGATGTAAACTGGCTCCAGATGGTAGCTGAGACGAGTTTGTGTGACCAGAGGAGGAGGAGGGGGATAGCACAGTTGACTGGGTTGTTCTTCCATCGTTCCATCATGTCAAACGCTTGCGCTTGGCTGTTTAATACTTTGTCCAAACAACTTGTAACCTGATTCACTTTTACTTCCTCATTAGTTGTTTATCTCATCTTCAAGGCTTTCAGTGAAGAAATGCAGGATTCTCTGTAGTGCCAAGAAATTGTGTGTGGTTGAGTCCCGCATTATTTTTGAAAGCCCAACCGCATAGCTGTTTGTGTATGTATGTATGTATGTATGTATGTATGCATGTATGTATGTATGTATGTATGTATGTATGTATGTATGTATGTATGTATGTATGTATGTATGCATGTATGTATGTATGTATGTATGTATGTATGTATGTATGTATGTATGTAAGTGTGTGTGTGCAAAATCACATCGTGCAAGTTTTTTGTTCATAAAATGTGTATATTGGAATTTGTATTACCAGTTATACTATATAAAAAAGTGAAATGCATGAATTAAACTTGATCAAACATTTCAAGAAAACCTCGACGCCACAGAAGTCCTCTTCAGGTTGAACGATTGACATAGCTTTAAAACCTAACTCTGTCCACTTTGAGCGACCTCATCAAGAAACTGGCTATCCAGCCAAATCTTAATGCCATTTAAGTTGGCCCCTGCTGTCTCCGGTCCTAAAGAGGCTAACCTATCGCTCACAGGGCAGAGAAAGCTGGGGAAACTCCAATGGCTCCATTGTGGATTCAAGTTTAGATTTTTTTGCAGATGAACATTTCTGCGGATAGAAAGATTGGGTATTTGCAAATTTTGGCCCTTTTTGTATCACATTTTAACGTAGAAAACATGAACCATAAGGTTTTTGAACTAGAATTCCCTACTGTTTGTCCTAGCTTCATCCATTCTATTACATAGTCTTGGTCTGGATATTGAAGTCAAGGCCATCATCGTACTCTTGACCTATAACATGCACACATGCGAATGGAAAGTAGACAAGTCAATGCAATGTAATGGTAATCCGGTAATCCGTAAACCTGACCTCTTTCCCTCAGAGAGCTGAAGGCCCTCACTAAAGTCTTTCCTATCCATGTTTTCAATGGTTCTGTAGCCATTCCTCGATCAGCTAACATTATATCTATGTCCATGTGATTCCCTCATAGGTCGAACAGAACCATGTCTCTCCTCTTGGGCGTTTTCTCTGCCTTCTGTCTCCTGGGAGCAGCTCTCGGTCAGGACGTGACCTACGAGGACTACCTGGCCCAGATCAAGGCTTGCCCTCGCGAATGCCACTGCCCGCGCAACTTCCCCAGCAGCGTCTACTGCGACAACAGAGAGCTCAAGCAGATCCCCAACATCCCGCCGCACACGCTGTACCTCTACCTGCAGAACAACCTCATCGAGTCCCTCTCCAAGGAGGCCTTGAGCAACGCCACGCAACTCCGCTGGCTCAACGTCAACCGCAACCGGATCACCGACGAAGGCATGGCAGAGGGGGCTCTGGAGGCCATGCCACAGCTCCTGCAGCTCTACATGGGCGACAACCTGCTGACCTCCGTGCCGGTCGGCCTGCCGTCCAGTCTGGAGCAGCTCCAGCTCTCCCGCAACCGCATCTCCAAGATCCCGGCGGGGGTCTTCTCGGGGATGGACCGGCTCAGCCTGCTGGACCTCCAGGGGAACAAGCTGCTGGACGACGCCGTGACGGAGGTGAGCCTCAAGGGGCTCGGCGGCCTGGTGCAGATGAACCTGGCCAAGAACCAGCTGAGCAGCATGCCGACGGGTCTGCCCCCCAGCACCACGCAGCTGTTCCTGGACGGAAACAACATCCAGGTGATCCCCTCGGAGTACTTCAAGGGCCTGCCCAAGGTGGCGTTCCTCAGGCTCAACGGCAACAAGCTGAGCACCGGCGGGGTTCCCAGGGACGTCTTCAACCTGTCCAGCCTCCTGGAGCTGCAGCTGTCCCACAACCAGCTGACCGAGGTGCCCTTCATCTCCGCCGGCCTCGAGCACCTGCACCTGGACCACAACCAGATCAAGAGTACGTATGGTAGTCAAACGTTTTAGGGGTCTTCAGCTTTGTCCCATATCCGTCCCATATTTGTCCCATATATCCGGTTCCCGACACATATCGATTTTGGACAGACCGGGATTCATCTGGGTATTCTTTATTAGTTTGACATGACCCGTTGACATGTTTTAAGAACCCAACTGATATTGTCTTTGGTAGATTCACTTTCTCTATTGATACCAATCATAGTTGGTTGGCATCCTTTTTTAGGTTGGTAAAATAAAAATAGATTGTACTTTATTGAGCCAATGGGGAAATTTGGGGTTGGGAAATAAAATTGCCTCTTATTTCTTGACGTTTCCAGGTGTGAATGGCTCCGACATTTGCCCGGTGTCAGCCGAAGCGTTGGAAGACTATGCTAACGCGAGCCCTCCCAAACTGCGTTACCTGCGTCTGGACGGCAACGAGATTCCCCCTCCGATTCCCAGAGACGTCGTGACGTGTTTCCGTCTGCTCAGGTCCATTGTCATCTGAAGGAAAACTCGCCAAAAAGAAACGTGCAAAAAAAAACAGAAATAATAAAGCTGACTTTACAATTGATTGTATATTCAAACTAGATCTTTGTGGGCAAAACATTGTGATACCAACTGGTCCGAGGTATCCCTAGTCAGGTACAGTAATTCAGGCAAAGTTCCCTTTTATTTTTAGCATCTTTTGTCAAACTTTACAATCAAGAAATAATATTTTGCCGGACTGAAATCACCTTTCCGGAAAACTCCAGTACCATGTTGCGTACCACTGTGCCTTGTATCCTTGTAATGGTGTTAGCGTCAATAGATTGTTATGGTGACGTTGTCACAGAAATGTTAAAACTATGCCATTGACAAAATATATATTGTATTTATACAATATATGCATCTACATTATGAAAGAAATTAGTCGTTAATAGATAAATAATAAATTGCAACCAATGTAGGTTCAACATGGTTGATTGAAATATAACTTGCAACCTGTGAAATAATGTCAATATGTATTTATTTGAAGATTTTGTTCAAGTGCTATTGTGTAGATCTGCTTCTATCAAACTCTGTAATTGAAGAAAAAATATATATGTATATATATCCCTTGGGTATTTGACTAAAATAAATCTCCCAGTACCAAACTGTGTTGTGTCCGAACAATACCGCAGAAGCACTGGACAATGTCTAACATACATTACATTTCCCTTTGCAGTGATCCTCATCCAAACATTTTAACAATATATGACTACACAATTTCCAGTTCTATTTGTATTCTGTGTGCTCTTGATTAGGGTTGGACTAAAGTACAAAAATGCAGAGCCAACATGATTAAAGTATTTATATTATATCTAGAGAGAATGTTCTTTATTTCCAAATACAATTCATTTTTTGTTATAGAAAATACAGAACAAACTACAGGAGACAGCATGACTTTTGAACCACGATATTACGTCTCATTCAAATATCCGAAGAATTTCTCAGGCTCCTTACAATGCACTCCTATTTACACTGATCGAGATCTAGATTGTTCCTGACTGTTGTAACCGTACAGAAAATCATGTGTTTCGAATTACACAGTTGGACCGGGCCAAAACTGTAGGCCAGTGTGACTCCTGTCCACAATGGCTGTGGAGAAACAGACATGCCCTTTCAATATCGCTCGCAGCTTTGGCAGTAATGCGACCCGGGTCCCTTTGTCTTCATTCATCATTTCCTCAAGTATTAGCTTGAGAGAAAGACGTAGCACAGACAGACAGGCAGGTAGGATGACAAGATGTCAGACAGGTGTCATCAGGTAATTAGTAGATTAGACTGGTGGCCATTAAAATGCCTTCTGTATTCATGAGATGCTGGGGAAACCCAAACACAGATCTACTGCAGTTAAACACTTTCACTGATCCTACAATCAGGCATAAGTGGATGCAAATAAACATTTTTCTGAAAAATGTACAGCACAATCAAATACAATTATCACTATTGTACTATTCCAACGTTGAACAGCATGAAAAAAAACAGCCAGACTAATTATCCAATGACCCTGGTTGAGTTTGCTTGCATTATTTGCAGAAAGGTATTAATTCATACATTGATAAATTGAAAGGAATGGCAAAAGATATTTGTACTTATTCCCCAAATTAACAACATATGTCGGTCTATGGATAACAAACATCAACAGCAGAGCGCAAACAAAAGAATAATTTAATTTCCATAAACAAGCTTTGAGAAGGGCAACCTAAATAGACCAGGCATGACCATGCAAATGATCATATAATCACATCTGGTTACCAGCAGAACAATAATAGTGTTTGAATTTTTTATTTTTTTTATTTAACCTTTATTCAACCAGGAGAAGTCTCATTGAGATTAAGAATCTATTTTACAAGAGAGTCCTGGACAAGACAGGCCAGAGTCCTGGCCACTGGCCAGAATACAAAAATGATGTCAAGGACATTTTCAAACTCAAACCAAAACACATGAATCCACTGAGGAACACGTCCTACCGATCTTAGAATAACATCTTGCTAGAGTTCAAATAAGATCCTACTACACTTAAAATATCATTATACTGCAGTTAAAATATCATTATACTGCAGTTAAAATATCATTCTACTGCAGTTAAAATATCATTATACTGCAGTTAAAATAACATTCTACCGCAGTTAAAATATCATTCTACTGCAGTTAAAATATCATTCTACTACAGTTAAAATATCATTCTACTGCAGTTAAAATATCATTCTACTGCAGTTAAAATATCATTCTACAGCAGTTAAAATATCATTCTACTGCAGTTAAAATATCATTCTACAGCAGTTAAAATATCATTCTACAGCAGTTAAAATAAGTCATGCTCCAGTTATAACAACATCCAACTACATTTACAATAACATTCTACTGCATCCTACTTCAGTTAAAATAACATTCTGACCTAAACACAACCTACTGATCCCACTCCATTTAAACACTGATCCGTGGTCAGATCTAAATATATTCGGATGATCCTAATGTAGTTAAACAGTGATCCTGGATCAGACCTAAACACATCCTACTGATCCCAACCTAAACACACACTGCTGATCCTGAAGCAGTTAAACACTGATCCTGGGTCAGATCGAAACACATACTGCTGATCCTGAAGCAGTTAAACACTGATCCTGGGTCAGATCGAAACACATACTACTGATCCTGGGTCAGACTGTATTCATTCTCTCATATTTACCTTGTAAGTTAAAGTGCATAGCTTAGAGAGAGAGAGAGAGAGCGAGAGAGAGAGAGAGAGAGAGAGAGAGAGAGAGAGAGAGAGAGACCGATAGGGAAAGAAAATGTGTAGAGAGTGCAGAGGGACAGTGAGGGAGTGAGCAAACAGAGAGCGGCAGAGAGGAGAGAGTGAGAGTGAGAGAGAGAGAGAGAGAGAGCGAGAGCGCGCGAGAGATAGAGAGAGAGAGAGAGAGAGAGAGAGAGAGAGAGAGTGAGAGATAGGGAGAGAGCGAGAGAGAGAGAGAGAGAGAGAGAGAGAGAGCGAGAGAGAGAGAGCGAGAGAGAGGGAGAGCGAGAGGGAGAGCGAGAGCACGGAGAGAGAGAGAGAGAGCGAGAGAGAGCGAGAGAGAGCGAGAGCACGGAGAGAGAGAGAGAGACAGAGTGAGAGCACGGAGAGAGAGAGAGAGAGAGAGAGAGAGAGAGAGAGAGAGAGAGAGAGAGAGAGAGAGAGAGAGAGAGAGAGAGAGAGACAGAGAGAGAGAGAGAGAGAGAGAGAGAGGAGGCCTTCCACCATGCAGGTACTTCCTCCCAGGGCCGTGCTATGGGGCTCTCCACAGAGGTCCCATTGTGTCCTGGGGCCCCGTAGACCCTCACCCCCACCCCCCACCCCCCCCCCCCCAACACCCCAACCCCCCAGACATGAAAGGAGAACATGCCAGAGTTTCACCTCAGGAGAGGACAAATAATTCAGTCCTATAGGACTGCAAATATATATCTATATATATATATATCTATATCTATAAGCTTTAATAATGGATGCACTTGTAGGGGGTAAAGTATATTTTCATATTGGTTGGGGGTCTTTGTGTGTGTGTGTGTGTGTGTGTGTGTGTGTGTGTGTGTGTGTGTGTGTGTGTGTGTGTGTGTGTGTGTGTGTGTGTGTGTGTGCGTGTGGCCAAACGGGGGGTGCACGGAGTGGGTGCACTGTGCACACGCGAAAAAGTGACCAAAAGCGATCATCCCCGTTCTGCTCCTCAGTAGCTACCTTCACACGTAACAGAACGGCACTCAGGTCGGCCGGGTGCTGCTCACAGACCTGACACACACACACACACACACACACACACACACACACACACACATATCAACACACACACACACAGACCGAGCCCCAGCTCACACCTTCACACACCTTCACACACACACGCGGAACCCACGCCCTCCTCCAGCTCTTCAGAGCACCCTGCGCGACCTCTCGCTATTGGCCAGGTCCGAGTTCTCAGCATCCCCATCAGCCGGTGGCACCATTCGAGAGAGCAGGACACCGAGGTGAGTGTGCAGCTGCCTGTATCTTCGTGGTGCATGGCTATGGTAGATAGCCGGGCGTTTTCTTAAAGGTTTTAGACCCTCTGTAGAGCTGTGTGTGTGTTTGGGTGGAATGAAGATGTCCGAGCTAATGGCTAATTGGTGGAAGGTCTCCACGGCGGATTTTGATGGGTTCCACTTCTTTTATTTTGTAGGATTTGGGTTTTTGTTGTTTTTCGTTTTTGTAATTGTTTAAAGTTTTTGTTGAATGGTTATTCTGACGATGTGTTGCCCATGTGTTGATGCATGTTTATGCTGTGTACTGATCGTGTGGATGTTGGGGGTTTCTAAGCGGTTTAGATGACTTACAGGTGATATTTTGTGACTAAGGGCACAGGTGATGTTGCACCATCTTTACGTTATTGGTATCGATATAGATCTGTGTTGTTATGGGATGCTTGAACTATGCTTGCATTGCGTACATTATGTCTCTTGATGCATGGACCCCAAAAGAGTTGTGAGCAATTGACTTGTGGATGAAGGAGAAGTACATTTCCCTGTTAAGGATATCCACTTTTATTATCAAAATGCAAATCTTAAGCTTCTCCAAAACTTTGTTGATACCAAAAATATCAAAAATATCATCATGAAATAATGATGTTTAATTTGACTCTTCAGTTGGCACAGATAGGTGTATGGATGTTAAAATCAAACTTAGGTGATCTGTTGATCTAGTAATTTTTTGGCATACATATCAACATAAATGTGCATATAAATATATAAACATGTATATTGAAACTGGAAGCTCTGAGGGGGGAATCAGTGAAGTTTGCTCGTGGCTTTAAAGGGAAAAGAGTTGAGAATCAGTGGATATGAGGAATGCCTCTCGCAGAGCCAAGCATAACAGAGTGCGTTCTGTAGGCTACACTCGTTACACACACACACACACACACACATACAGTTTGCACACACTGAGCGCTGTGATGGCCTATATAAAGGCACACCTCTGTCTCCAGCATAGTCCTTCTTTCAGCGACGCCTCGCTGCTTTCCATAGGTCCACCGTCTTATATTGGAGAGAGAGAGAGAGAAAAAAAATATGTAAAGGAAGTCAAAAAAAAAAGAAAGATGCTGATCATTTCACCCCGGGACTCTGAGCGCTCTCGTGAACCCAGTGCACTCTGGGACGCGGACAGAAGCGGAGCTCTGTGTCCGTTGGTGTGTGTGCTCTGCTCATCATGATGGAGCGACCGTCTCCGTTCTGATTGGTCCGAGGGCATTCACGATTCAATCAGAGAATGAGAGAAGGGTTTGTATCTCCCAGCTGTCCTTCTACCAAATAGCAGAAATAGCCCCAGAGGTTTCATAGCCTCACCTCTCTGAAAGATAGGTGTGTTGGAGGAGAGGTTTCTTTTTTTTTTTGCATGTGGCTGTGCACTTGCAGTGTGAGGTGTCTCTGTGAGAGAGAGAGAGCGCACACTCATGAGTGTGGGTGTGTGTTTGTGTTTGCGTGTGTGTGTTTGTGTGCATGTGTTTGCGTGTGTGTGTTTGCATGCATGTGTTTGCGTGTGTGTGCGTGTTTGCATGTGTGTGTGTGTGTGTGTGTCTCTGAGCACCCTCAGAGCTGAATGAAGCGCTCCCTTGCCACACCAACTCACTGCCATCCTGTCCACAAACCTGGAATTTTGAGCCTGAGTGCCGAGACAAGCAGCGAGCTGGCCTTCATAAAGGACCTCTGTACAGGGGAGAGGGGTCGAGCCTGCCCCCTCTCTCTCTCTCTCTCTCTCTCTCTCTCTCTCTCTCTCTCTCTCTCTCTCTCTCTCTCTCTCTCTCTCTCTCTCTCTCTCTCTCTCTCTCTCTCTCTCTCTCTCTCTCTCTCTCTCCTGATCACTGTCCCCCTGTCAGTCTCTTTCTCACTCCCTCTCCATCTAACCCTGAGGGCCAACTGCTGGTCCAGTTCCTCCCTGCACGCCTGTCTATAGCTTCTTGGTCTTCTCAATTAATTTCAACTAAATTCAAGTCTCTCTCTCTCATAATCCTTGCTCTCCATTTCTCTGGCCAGGCCTAGAGGACTTTTGCTGAAATCTCTGTTTCTCTCTCTCTCTCTGCTCCAGACTCTCTAGTCCCTGTTACGTATCAGCTGTGTTGCATTACAGTAAAAATGTCACTGTGGAAGAGCTGCCAGGATCTGCACAAAGACATGATAAACTGATTGTACCTCACTGGTGTTATCACGACGATATCTGTCTGTTACTGATTTGCGTGTTGGATCACTAGACTGAGAGCCGTGCTTTGGTCTGCTAAATTGCATGGATATGGATCAGGGCACTCCTGATATTCATTTTCATGTTAGATTAAACATGAAAACGGATTAATTAGTTCCCGCTCCTGGCTATCGTTTAGAGCCAAGGTGGAACCAAGATGGCTGCAGTAGGTGAATGAGGTCCATTGAACCACAGCATGCTGTCGCCACCTCACTGATAAGCTATTCCTCCCCGGAGCTCAGCCAGGAATCGTTCATGAGATGCTGCTGTTCAAGCTGTACGTGTACAGATTGTTCCAGGTGTCTTAATGAAATGGTAAAGACAGAGATATTCTAAAGGTATTGTGACTGGTAGAGAACGCACTGCTGTTGTAGATGACGGGTAGTCTAGCAGTTAGGCTGTTTGACTCCCGGCCAAAAGGTTCTAGGATTGATCCCCAATGGCTGCCGTCTACTCGTAACGTTGACCACTTGAGCTCTCAAAAATGGAAGGTGGAATGGTCTTGTGTTGAATCTTTAGGCGAGGCAATGCAACTTTATTTATATAGCACTTTTCACTTTTCTCAAATTTGCGACGGAGTATTAGGGCCACACATGAAGAATTTTTTTTTTTTTTCCGTGACGAGATTAAACTCGACACGTCGAGAATAAAGTTGAAATATTATGTTGACTTTAATCTCCATTTGTCAACTTTAAAGTCTACATTAAACTCGAAATGTCGAGGATTGAAATCAGTTGGGAGAGATAGCAACCGCTCCACAGGGCCTGCCCTGAATCCAATGGCTTGTGTGGATAATTTGGTAAAATTGTATTTCAGAATTGGGTTTAACAATAAAGAGATCCTCGCAGTTTTAGCGCAGAGCCACAGTGTGGTGATTAGTCTAGGACGCTGAAAAGGTTGTGCGGAAAAATTCGTCTGTTCAGGAGGAGGACCTGAACAGACATGTTAATTTACTAGTCGACGTGTCGACTGTAAACTCGTCACAGCAAAAATGTGTGGCCCTAATACTCCGTCGTACAAATTGCTTCACATTGAAACAACGTCATGAAATAAAATAGATAGGTAAAAGAAAATCAAAAACACACCAAATGGTTGACCATTCACAGCCCATACCTTCCGTCCGTTCCCAGGTGGGCCATGGAGAAGCTTGTGCGGTTCCTGTTGGCGTTCCTCGCCCTCAAAGCGACTTTGGCCAACCCCAGATTCTCCCGCCAGGCGGAACTGGACACGTACGACGACACCAACTACGATGTGGATATAGAGAACCTGGAACTGGAGAACCAGGATATGTACGACTACGAGGAAGGCCTGGGGGAGAACCCAGAGGTAAGATGCATTGTGGGAGAAGGGGGGGGGGGGGGGGGGTTGACAATCAGATGAGGGGAACCGGCCGAGAAGATTTCATTGACCGTCAAGATGGAGTTGAAGCAGTTGCATTGGAATTGTGCAACAAATTCTTTCTGTGGATGACTGGGAGAAATGTTCCTTTGCATTGGCCTGTCCTGATTTGAGGAAATAGCAGCAAGAGTACTGATAGGACTCTTAACTGAGCAGGGTGGGGATTCATACCTAAATGTTTTGAGCTCCCACATGTCACCACGCTCTGCCGGTCCTGAGTGTAGTCTGCTAAGCCAGTGCTGCTAAACTCAAGTCAATCCTGTGCCATTTAGGTTTTCTGCAAATTTTGGAATTGCTTTTATTCATTTCTTTCCACTACCGTCCACTCATACTGTTTCTTCACTAAAAGGGCAAACACATTTGTTTCGTTATGAAACCCAGGGTTGATGTGGGCCACGTGTCTTCTTAGGTTCAGTGAGTTAGAGCGCTGGGCAGCTGGTGCCAGTGTAGACACATGCTTCTGGTCTTCAGTCGGCCCACCATGGCGGCCAGAGTATGCTTCTGCCATCCGATGTGCCAATCTGGAACCCGGGTACCCGGGTGGAATATCCATTTGTCTGCTCCAATGAGAAATTGTGTTTCTTCTTTTGCCAACTGCACGAAACTCCCCAGTGTGAAGCATATCTTGCTGAATATAAATATGAATTAAACATTTACTATATAACTCTCCGACCTACTGGAAAAGTTAACTTTAGGTTGGAGAGTTACCATTATTTAAATAAAGACAAAGCTTATTCAACCTAATTTAACACAAACATGTGTTGAACACGCATTTGTGTGTGTGTGTGTGTGCGTGTGCGTGTGCGTGTGCGTGTGCGTTGCTTGGATCTGGGATGATCATCCCCCAAAACCCAAAACATAAATATAATCTAAATTCTAAATCTGAAAGGAGTTAAATCACTACTATTTAGGTTAGGAAGGCGAAAACACACCACCTTCCCCGTGCCCAAGGAAATAACCAAGTGCATTGTTCGGCGGTCCCAGCCCCCAAGCTCCCACTGCCATGGTGAAGCCTATAGGGACTGGACCGGGTCCTCTCCAAAGATCTGACGAGGCATAGCAATAAAATAATAGCAGGATAAAAAAGCCTTCTGGCCGAAGCCTATTGCCAGGAGCAGTATGCCAGATACACATGCCCTTCATCAGGCCACGATGTGGCAAGCATGCACTGTGGCGTTTGGAATGGATATTGGTGTACTAGGGCCAAGACGTTGTCCAAGATGGCAATCAGGCAACATTGTGGCGGTCAGATGTTTCAGGAGACATCCAACAAGCCGTTCCCTCGAAGCTCCATGCAGCCTTCCAAACACCCGCGCCCCGGCCTAACCAAATACAGGGCAGCGTCTCCTACTGCAGGACCAACTCCGACTGTCTGATGGATCGGTTCCCTTCAGACACTCGGTTCGTGTGAACATCGTGACTGTTCATACGTTGAGGCCAGCATCTCAACCACCATCCAAAGAAAGCGTTCACATGGCGTTTTTAGTTTGTCTTCAGATGTGCCGGAACGACTCGTTTCAAAGGAATTGTGGGTTTTTTCTTGCAAGGCTTTAGTTTATTCAAAATGCCACGGGAGATGTTTGTGTTTTGTGAGAGACGGACGCGGGATACGGTGTGTGCCTCCCATGCCGCGCCGTACACTGAGGCTGGAGGCTTCAGTCATAACCGAGGTGATGATGGACGGCGTGTGTGTGTGTGTCCTGCACGCATCGTCATCCCTTCTCCTTGACCCCGCCCTGAGAGGGTGCAGAGGGCAGAAGAGATGGAGGTGGAGGGTGCACGGGCTGGGGACTTAATGAGTGTGCTGATTGATAAGTCTGTCAACATATGTGAATGTATACACACACACACACACACACATACACACAAACACCCACACGCATGTCAAGAGTCACGGTAGAAATGAGCAGATGATGAGACCGGCTGCGGTGGCTGGAATGCTGAGGCTCCATTTCCACGCCTCCAACAGATCTTCTACACTCTCTCCCCCCTCTCTCCCTCTCCCATATCCCTCCCTCCCTCCCTCCCGCACTCCCTCCCTTTTTCTCTCCTTCCCTCCTTTTCTCCTTCTCTTCCTCTGTCCCTTCCTCCCTCTCACCCACTCTCCCTTTCTCTTTCTCCCCCTCCCTCTCTCCTCCTCTCCCTTTCTCTCCCCCTCCCTCCCTTTCTCTGTCCTTCCCTCCATCTCTCCTTCTCTCCCTCCCTCCCATGTGTGTGTGTTTAGACAAAGACCTAGAGCTTATTTCATCCTTCAGCCAATATCGTATCGCTCTCTGTCCGCCCGTTACTGTGCAACGTCTAAGGAAGCCTGTCCTTAAACATGAACCTTCAATCAAATTGCAACCGCTGTGAAAAGATTTGTCATTTGGCCACAATGCGAATACATGTGACCGAATCGTATTTATTTATCTATTTATTTCTTAAACCCCAGAGTCATTCTACAAGCCACAAACGTAAGGTTGTGTCCACCATCTTAGAAGCGTCTCTGAGCTCTAAGGTGGAGATGCAGAGATGTGTCCCTCAGGAATGAAGGGCAACATGTGTCCCTTCAGAATGCACGAATGTCTCCTTCCTGAACATCTGTATGTGATGCAGAGAACTGAGGCACAACCCTGCAGGAGAACTGGTTGCTGGGTGAATGATACAGTGTGTGAACAGATGGATAATGCCGTTGGGCCTTTTGACGATGAGAGATTAGGTTTTAACTGGCAATGAACTGTTGGACTTTGATAGTTGGGAAATGTATAAATAGGGAAAGGGCAACAAAATATATGTCGCACAAATGTGTTTTTATATGTGTGCGTGAGTGTGTGTGTGTGTGTGTGTGTGTGTGTGTTTGTGTCTGCATGTGTGTGTGTGTGTGTTTGTCTGCCTGTGTGTGTTTGTGTGTGTGTGTGTGTGTGTGTGTGTGTGTGTGTGTGTGTGTGTGTGTGTGTGTGTGTGTGTGTGTGTGTGTGTGTGTGTGTGTGTGCTTATCTGAATGTGTGTGTGTGTGTGTGTGTGTGTGTGTGTGTGTGTGTGTGTGTGTGTGTGTGTGTGTGTGTGTGTGTGTGTGTGTGTGTGTGTGTGATCATCTAGCGAGCGCTCTTAAAGCTTCCCATTCAAAATCAAAATGTTGTGCATTCTCTGCAGCCGCCATGCTGTTTCCCCGAAGACTGTTTCTGTATTTTTGGTAACCAGCCTTTGGCCTCTCCTTCCCCCTTGGGCCTTGGTGTTTACTTTGGGAGGAGGGGATGGGAGAGGGGAGCGACAGGCAGCAACCTCGGCCGCAAGTCGTTTTCAAAGACCCACCTTGTTAGATTTCAAATGGTCTCTGCCAAGATTTTCGTTTAAGATATCTGTTCATTGACACGATGTGTCAATGGAATAAAACTAAACTGCTTTCAGTTGTTCGTTTTTTGTGGTCGTTTTTGGTATAGAACAGGATGCTTGAGGTAGTTTTGGTCATATTTGTTACCTTGGTTGTTTGTAGTAGGTTATCTCTGAGCTGCTGGGCAGCTTACTACTGTGTTTGAGAGTGCAGCATTGAAATGTGCAGTCTGTCTTGCTACCATGAGTGTCTTGGTTCCACAAGGACCATTCCCGATTTTGAGAGCTTCAATTCAGCATGTGCGTGTCAGGTATTGCCTGTGTTTGTATGTGGGGTTTCACTGCCCTCGGGTGGACCATGATAGAACTGCACTAATTGAATATATGTGCATAATGGCCACATCCCGGTGTTCAAGAGAAAAAAACGTAACTTATTTGCATGTCGACACCTAAAACATCCATAGTCGAGCCCATTGAGGCAGTTTTTTAATGATAGAGCACACGTTAAGCCATACGTAGATACGATAGGCGCCAATATTGGTATTTTCCGTCATAAATTGCTGTGTTTTGAATAGTTATGTAATGTATGGACGATCCTCAATGTACGTGGACTGTTTATAGTGAGTCTTTAAAAAATTATGACTTTTTTTTCCAAACATTTGGGAGCCACGTATTTTAAAGATTGACATTCTACTGCCCCCTCCCGGTAAAGTAAGGTAGCTGGAGAAATTAAGTCTAACAAAAGTTGACACAAATCTAAACTTGACTAATTGAAGTGGTCGCAGGAGGGCTACTCGTTTCTGGTTAGCAGCTGTACCTTATGTTTAGATAGTAACATTAACATCAAAGTAGAAAGGTCTACCCAGACTTGTGCCCTGAACGGTTTGGCGTTTAATCAGCAAGATACCTTCTGCTATAAACCACACAGAGACCGTTTTTGGATCCTAAAACATTCAAAATCCCCCAAGGAGAGGCCCCGTCCCTGAGGTGTAGAACAACAATCCCTTTGGATCCAATCGATACGATGATGGTTTTACAGTTAATTAGGCTCACCTTGGGCTAAACGTTCCCCTTGGAAGTACTTACAGGTTGGCTGGCTCTGTGGCTAATCCCGCTGGCGTGCTAACCATGAAGGAAAGACACCTTGTAGCAACCAAGCTTTGATAGGACCTTTGTTCCAATGCTGGGATATCCCAAAGCCTAGTGCCACCAACCGTAGTACAACTACGTTTCGAAAAACAATCCGTTTTGGTCAACCAATTTAAGCTAATCATTGTGTTCCAACTAACCAAAACGGCCGTCCAAAACCATCCACATTAATCAGCCGGCTTCTCTGCTCTACTCACCCCTCAGATGGAGATCGGAACCGTGCCTCCACCGGACCACAGCTACCCCTCACCCGGAGCCTCCTTGGAGGAAGAGGAGGAGGAGGAGCGGGAATATGAAGAGGAGTTGCCCTTGAGAGCAAAGCATGTGCAACAGGGCTCTGGGGACTCGGGAGTGCTCATGGGTCCCAACACACAGAAAGGTCAGAATGAGTACATGCAGTTCTAGACCCAACCGCCCCAGAAGTACCCTGATTTTCAGTTTGCCCTGTATCGGCAAAAAAAACGGGGGGCAAGTGGTTTCCAACGCAAGGCGAACGTGGCGAAAACAAGAGTCACTCGTGGTAGTCTCTCAACGCCCCCGAGGCACAACCTGCCCTGAGAAAGGAATCACCTCCCCTCTCCACCATTCACCTCCGTTTACATGTGCATGAGTTCCATTTAACTAGCCGCCATTTGGTTAAATGTGTTCATTCGTGTTGTTTGTTGTCACCTAATATAAGCCACCTCATCAGCGTCGTCATCCCTGTGAACCGACCGGTCACCGGTGTCTCTGTGTGTGTTCTGACCTGTCTGTTTATTAACACCTCATCTTGTCTCTAACAAGAGGAGGAGCTTCGTCTGACGCCCGTTGACACCCTTCATGTCTCCGGGGACTTCGGGGGCTCGGCGGGGTCCGGTACCCCGGGCGCGCCTGGGGCCTCAGGGTCCGGGGACTCGGGGGCTCCTTCCTCCGCGGGCTCCGGAGACCTCGCCTCCGGCTCCGGAGGTTCCGGGGCCCCCCTTGCCGGATCGGGGGATCTCTCGGGCTCAGGGGGCTTCCCGGGGTCCGGTGGTTCCGGAGCGTCCGGGGACCAGCTTGGTTCCGGGGGGTCCGGGGTCGCAGAGACCTCCGGGGACGCCCTCCTGGGCTCTGGGGAATCAGGGGACGTCTCCCTGGCCTCCGGGAGCTCCGGAGACCTCCTTGGTTCTGGAGGATCAGGGGATGTTTCCTTTGTGGATCTCCTCTTGGGCTCTGGAGGCTCAGGGGACGTTCTCCTGGGCTCCGGGGGGTCCGGGGACGTTCTCCTGGGCTCTGGGGGCTCAGGGGACGTCCTTCTGGGCTCCGGGGGCTCCGGGGACGTTCTCCTGGGCTCTGGGGGCTCAGGGGACATTCTCCTGGGCTCTGGGGGCTCCGGGGACGTTCTCCTGGGCTCCGGGGGGTCCGGGGATCTCATTGGTTCAGGGACCTCTGGGGATCTCTCTGGCGAGTCTGGGGACGTGGACGTTACCTTGATATCTGGAGGTTAGTACCTGAACCTGTATGAGTAGACCAGTAGACTGGTAGTTGGTAATAATGCCAACCACCAGTCTAAAAGAAAGATAATCAGTTGGGTGTAGTTTTAGGCCTCTCGTAACATCCTGTTTAATTTCATTCATCTCATTCAATAATTAACCTGATTGACTGATTCACTTGTCATGTTTTCTTTATAATGTTCCATTTAACTACTTCCCTGCTAAACGTGGTTAAATGTGGTTGATCCGTTATCATTCTGGCTATCCTAATGTCACTCATGTGTTCCACACCATCACTAATTCCCCTGTGTTTTCTGCCAGCCATTACTCCACCGTGGTGTGACTCCTCCACCCACTCACCCTAACATGTCTCCTAATCCCACCCCCTTGGCTCTAACAAGGGGAAGAGCTGCCCCTCACTCCCGACACCACTACACCCCAGGAGGCCTCGGGTTCTTCTGGGGAGTGGTCAGGGTCTTCCGGGGTCGCCTCTGGTGGCTCTGGAGACGTTGGCGAGTCTGGAACCTCTGGGGCCTCTGGCTCTGGGGACGAACCCGGGGTCACACTGATCCCGGACATTGATGAAGGTCAGTACCGTAAGACAAACCTGTGTCGAGGTAAACAGGAAGTAGAGTAGGGAAGGCCCGAATTAAAATAAACCGATTACGATCGAGACCCGTACACTGACCATTTCAACCAGTTAAATATTTGTTTTGCAACGATTGCACTACTTAAATTGACCCGCCTTCAAAAGCGTCTTAATGCATAATCATAACATAACATTTCATAATCGTCATTGTCTTTAATGCATAATCATAACATAACATTTCATAATTCATTTGAATAACACGTCAACACCCCTTTTTCGCAGTTGACATCCATCCATTGCCTGAATGGGGTTCTCATACCACTAATGCTACATATGTGTGCTACTCATCTCTGAGGCAAACAGCCGCCTGGTTGCCGGTCTAACCTTATCTCTGTAACACCTAATCTTGTCTCTAACAAGAGGAGGAGCTGCTTCCAATTAAACCAGATACCCCTCAGGAAGGTACTGGTAGTACGGATGGCTCCGCCATGCCAGACCCCGAAACCACGGTAGCCCCCGTAACCACGGTAGCCCCCGTTGAGACTGAAGAGCCAGAAGTTGACTGGCGAGGTCAGTAATGGAGACAACGTTGACATGACGCATCTGCTCAATCCACACCAAGATTACAGCTCTGAATCGAATGAGGCAAAACAAAAAGCACTTTGACAGAATTTAAACTGTAGCCTCCAATTGTGACACTGAAGGGTAAATTTCCAGGAATCAATGTGTGGTTAATTTTGATGAAGAAGATCCATTTGAAAGAGTTTGTGTCTTAAATCCTTGTACTGAAGGCAGCTGCTGAGTGAATAAGGCCCCTTACATTTCATTGTCTAATGCTCCCCCAATACTGGAACTAATCATGTCATGAATGTGCCCCAGGTATGCCCACATGTCTACTGTGTACATGCCTCGGTACTTCGGTCTACTGCGATGACCTGAAGCTGGACAGCATACCGCCCCTCCCCAAAGAGACGACTCACTTCTACGCTCGCTACAACAGACTCACCAAGATCCACAAGTCCGACTTTGCCTTCATGAGTACGTTTGGAATGTTTGTGTTTTGACATTTTGCTAGGTAACCAAAGTGTCGGGATGACACGTGTAGGTGCATGGGATTGTTCGGTTTAGCAGGACAGTCTATGGGTTGGGCGGTTTCGGGTTCGAACCTCAATGTCTGCAGCTCACCTGTACGCATCATTGAGCAAAATAACTTAAGCCCTATGAGCTCATAATGACATGTATATTAACATGTCAATATGTATATTGACATGACATTATTTGATATACTTCTTTACACATGTACATAGAAATAGATCATGGCAAGATTTGTGCATGCAATTAGACACACCGCTTGGTGACCAAATGAATCAGTATCGGGATCATTAACTGTGGACAGTGTCTCGTATCGCGTCGGCAACCTGTCTGAACTCCCGCTCCCATCAGGCAAGCTGAAGAGGATCGACGTCACGGCCAACGACATCTCGTCCGTCGACGAGGGCGCCTTCTCAACGCTGCCGGCGCTGGAGGAGCTGGTGATCAGGGAGAACCACGTCTCGCAGCTGCCCGCCCTGCCGGTCACCATGACGCTCATCGACGCTAGCCACAACGAGGTCGACACCAGGGGCATCCACAAGGAGGCGTTCAAGGTACGGCCCACTGTTTAGTGCCATCAGGGCATCTCGTCCCTAATTGATTCAAGGACTCCATCTTTCCAGCCAATAACAGGTGCGTGATGCAACACTGCTCAATGGATGACCAATCCGGAAGGGAGTGCGTAGAGAGGGAGGGGATGTATTTTGAGTTGCTTATTTTCTAAATATTGCTCAGTTCTGCTCTTTTCTTCACTCTTTAAAATGCTAAAAAATGGCCTGCAGCCCTCTGATCTCTAATGACCATGTTCCATATATTTGCCTTGTTTGTTTTCAGGATATGGCTGGACTTCTGTACTTGTACCTGACAGACAACCACCTTGATTACATCCCTGTGCCTCTACCAGACAGCCTGCGATCCCTGCATCTCCAGGTACTCCCTATTGTTAGATTGAATAATGGCTCGTGACAAGAAGGAACTGGGCCCGAATGTAAAGGTTGATGCGTGGCAGTTGATGTAAAAGCTATCATTGCAAAACAAGCTTCAAGAAAGGTGGTGGCTACACATCTCATGTGGAAGACCAGACGTACGCATCTTCCAAGAAAGATGTTTTACATAATTGTAAGACTAATATAATAAAATGGCTCTTATAACCAATCAACTCATCGATTACATCCAATTAATCTCACATTGCGACCTGTTTCACACAAACAACCATAGGAAGTTGCATTTCCTTTCACACACACACACACACACACACACACACACACACACACACACCTGTGCTGGCGCCCCCCGGTGGCTCACCAGGTAGAGTGCGTACCATATATGCTCAGTCCTGAATGCAGCGACCCGGGTTTGAACCCTACACGTGGTCATTTGCTGCATGTCTTCCCCTCTACCTCCCATACCTTCCTCTCTATCCCACTCAAAAATAAAGGATAAAAACGCACAAATATATCTTCAACAACATCCTGTGCTTTCTCCCTCGGCCCCTCAGCGGAATAACATCCAGTCGATGCACGAGGACACCTTCTGCAATCTGCAAGACTTCAACTACATCAGGAACGCCCTGGAGGACATCCGCCTGGACGGTAACCCCGTCAACCTCAGCCGGACCCCGCAGGCCTACGTCTGCCTGCCCCGCATCCCCATCGGGGCTCTCGTCTGAACACACACACACACGCGCACACACACGCACACACACACACGCGCGCACACACACACACACACACACACCCTCTTGCACAACATCTCCCATGGACACATGGGAACACGTGCATAGACACACACACAAACACACACACACACACACACACATCTCTGCACCCAATGAATCACACAGACACACACCCAAACACACAAAATAATGCCATTACCCCCAACAGATCGGCAACATCACGTGCAGCCGTTTCATGAAACACTAACGTCCCGACTTATGTACAACTTGTATGTTTCAAACGCGACACACAATAAGACGTTAACTATCGCCAACGTGCCCACAGGGTACTGTCGTCATGGTGCTCACACTCTGGTGGTTAAGAACACAGTGGTAGTGTGTGTATAGGAAATACACCTCAGCTCGTCAAAACCTATACGGCACATTCAATCGTGAACCCACACCCACACACTCACACATCACAAACACACACTAGCTGTTTTCAGAAGCTAAACTGTTCCACAACTTGGTAAAGTTGATAAGTACACTAGCTGACATTCAGAGAAACCTGTTTTAATGAATGACCACGCCGGACAGCCGGTATGTTTCTGCATCCTTTCAACACCGGTTCACAGAAACAGAAAAGGAAAACCGGAAATTGTTTAAATATGTTTGTTTTGTAAAGAAGTTATATTATTAATATTAATGAGAAATCGAACACTTTAAAACATGTCCATTATGCTACGATAGACGTTTTGAGGCTGGAGCTCAACGAAATTGAGTATCTAGTGCAATAAAATAAGCATTTAAACACCATCACCTGTTGTAAAGTCTGTACTGTAATATAAAAATATATATATTCAGAAAAAGCTTCTTTTTTTTTTTTTACATGAACTGCAATATCACAAATGGTGATGATTTGAGCATGCAATACAAAAGCCTATAAATGACACGTCACTTTGTAGAGTCTATTGTTGGATTTAGGTTGGGGATAGAGGGAGGTGGGGGGGGTGATGCAAAGACCGTAACAGCTTGCTATTGTATGCTCTCTGTATGGAATAACCACATTTGAATAAAGTTGTTTGATTATGACCTCTCCAAATGTTGTGGGGTGGCTCAACGTTTTCATTGACATCATACAGCGGTCCGAAACAAGGTGAAGTAAAAATAATACAGTGAAAACAGCCTTGAATCAACCTAGCAAAATGATCATGACTTTCTCTACAACCCGCCCCCCCCCCCCCCCCCCACCAACGGTCTCTGTGCAGAACATGATATGTTGAACCCATTCAAGGGTGATACCCACGTTTGAATAAAGTGGTTTAATGTGGCCTCAAAACCCCAGGGAAACAGCGTTGCACTAACTTCACAAATCCAAAAAAACGGTCTTGTAGACGCGCTGCTAGAATATCCCCAAACCAAACCAGTCTTCTGTGTCCCGCGGAATCCCTCCGGGTTTGCTTTCAAAAGTTTTCCACCAGCTTCTCAAACAGGTCCAGGAAACGCTCCCGCCGCTGTAACGTTCCCGCGTCCAGACCTCCGCCGTTGTCCCCGCCCTCCTCCCCCACCTCCCCCACCCCCCCGTCCGCCTCGACCCAGCCGCCGTGACTGTTCCCGTGAACGTCGCCGTTCACCCCGCCGTTCACCCCGCCGTCCCTGGCCGGCCAGCCCCGCCCCCTCTCCATGGCCAGCCTATCGCGGCTCAGCTCGGTGCGTTCCCTCTCCAGCACGGCCCTCTCCCGCGCCAGCAGCGCCTTCTCCCTCTCGACGGCCGTCCTCTCCCGCTCCAGGGCGGCGCGCTGCCGCCCGAGCCCCACCTCCTCCCGCTCCAGCCCCGCCCTCTCCCGCTGCAGCCCCAGGGTCTCCATGGCAACCAGCTGCCGCTCGCGCTCCATCAGCGCTCGCTCGCCCTCCAGGGAGACGCGCTCGCTCTCCAGCGCCAGGCGCTCGCTCTCCATGTCCCACGAGGCGCGTCGGAGCTCCACCTCCTCCTCCTCCTCCTCCCGCTGCCACTCCTCGCCGCTGTCCAGGAGGGAGACCTCGATCTCCGAGGCGTCCGCCCCGCCCAGCGGGGGCGGCCGCGGCGGTGCTCGGGGGTGCTCGCGCCTCCTCTTGTACGGGAGGAAGTCGGCCTCTTCGTCGCTGGGGGGGAGGGCGATGATGGGCGCGCTGCTGTCCAGCAGGCCGTGCATGGCGTTGTCCATCAGCTTGAAGCCCCACCACGCGGGAGGGAGCACCGCCCCCTCGGGAGGGTACTTGAGCTCCTGGAGGAGGGGGGGGGGGGGGGGGGGAAGAGAGAGAGAGAGAGAGAGAGAGAGAGAGAGAGAGAGAGAGAGAGAGAGAGAGAGAGAGAGAGAGAGAGAGAGAGAGAGAGAGACAGAGAGAGAGACGGTAGAGAGACACAGAGAGAGAGACGGTAGAGAGACACAGAGAGAGAGACGGTAGAGAGACAGAGAGACAGAGACAGAGAGAGAGAGAGAGACAGAGAGAGAGAAAATTTGACTTAAAATGTTTGCTTGATATGATATCATTATGTGATTTATGGCACCCATTACACTCCCAGCCCTCCCCTGAAGGAGGGATTCCCCCCTCTGCGTTCCTTCTCAAGGTTTCTTTCATGATAATGTTTTTCCTTGTCATTTGGGAGGGTTAAGGGTTGTCATACACATGTAGCCCTTAAGAGAGCAACTATGATTAACAGCTTTACAATTTGACTTGAGTCCGTGTTTTATGGTTGTCAATGAAGAAGACCGATAAAGTGAAAACTGTGACACTATATTGCTGTTCAATGGATCATATATTTTCAGAAACTAAATTCAAACCTTGTATCTCATCCTCATGTTGTCCCATTTCTTGGCAGCCTGATAGTAGTTAAGTTTGGTATGCAAGCCCATGTGCTTTAGGATGGCCCTGCAACGACAAGAGACAACAGACACATGTTGATGTGTTAGTAAAAGAGGAGAGATGGACGAGGTTGTACAACTGTAGGCATCTCCATCAGTATTCATTCAGGGAGACACACTAAATCACAGTGAGGTTCATCAATGTTGACAAATATTTGTATTACATTACTTAGTTCATTGCAGGATTGTTGTTGTTTTTACCATGAATGTTATTCTTAACTTGTTGAACTCACCTCCATCCTTTCATGCATTCGTTTTTCTTTCCAGAGAAGTAAGCCCTGTTCGTCATCCTCAGCTTGACCATCGTCTCGATTTCTGAAGGAGTCACTAGAATGAGAGAAAACGAGTCATGTTTTTATACAAATCACTTTAAAATGGGCAAAATGTGATAAATACATAACCGACAGGATCAAGCGTGAAACGGCAATGCAAACAGCAAATCAACTAGTTTAGTAACATTAAAATAATGACGGGTTTCAAATCGGCAAGGAGGCTTCGCGATGAGGACTAGGCGGGACTAGTAGAATAGGGGACTAGCAATGAGGACTAGAACACTTGATAGGTTCCCTATTTTTCAAGTGTGTATCTTTGGCCAAATGTGAGTCTGCTACTTACATCTGTAAGACGCGTCCGAGCTGACTGCGCTATTGCACGTTGTTTCTAAACAGTCCTGATCCATATTTCATTGATTTTGTTAAAAATTCTCTAAAAAACAAGTTGTCTTCATTCGAAGGGAAGAAAGAAGCTGCTTGGCGCTTACTCCCTCGTTCTTCCCTCACGTTCTCCACCACTTCACTCTTGCCCGACTTTAGGAAGGTATCCATGTTGTAACACTGCCCCCTACTGGACGGGAGGGGGAAGATGTCAACGACAAACAAAAAGTACTTTTATGTTCGTCAATATAATAGTAGAAATATATGGAATAATATCTTAATTCTTTAATGGAAACTAGTTTAAGCTACATCAATATATCTCCGTATATAGTTTGAGCAGTACCATTAGAGAGCGCTGGGGTGCCAGCAGCCAAATGGTATCACTCAGATTGTATTATAATATCCATCTACATAAAATCAGTGGTGTTTAGGTTTCATAAACATACGGGGCTTAGCCCAGACGGAAAATGAAAATGCTAAAATTATTTGTACAATTATATGCACATTTTTTCATAATGCTTCACCTAAATAAACAAAATACGCAGTTTATTATGCTTACAATAGCTACCTGACTGCTTTGCTGCTTATCCCCAAAATCAAGTTATTTCAGAGTAAAATGAATACAAGTGATAAAGACCTTACATACACACGCACGGATCTGACTGGGGATAGAATAGGTTAATTGATTCACTTGAGGTGGTAAAAAGATTATGTTTTTAAACTGTTTATTCTCTTGCCAGAAGGACTAGCCTATCTAGACTAGGCTAGTTATAAATAATTATAAATATTTGTACTTTTATTTAACCCAAAAATTATATTCGGTTGCTGTCCTGTTGCTGGAGGCAGAGTTATTTGCAGACAAACTAGACCAGCCCATGAACATATTAAAATGTAAATACAGACCTTCCTGTATAATTAAGGTGTATGACAGCTCCCTCTGCTGGACAACAGTCTCACACCAAACAACATTTTCCGTTTGAACGAACGTAGCTATAGTACATTGATGTGAGACGGGTTGGTGGATTGAACGTGTTGTAGTAGCAGAGAATGGCCTGCGGGGCAGTATGTACATTATTAAATGCATGAATAGGCTTAAATTTAGTAGTAATATGTAGGTTTCATGTTTTTACAAAATGGATGATGTGAACATTGCTGAATAACAATCATGTATATTAAATGTATTGCAGGAGTTTAGCTTGACATTAACCAAGTTAAAGAAAGGACAAATAAATGAACCGCACCAAATATATAGAAGTCAATGTTGGATTTTAATATGCAAACAAAAGCACTTGACAGAAGTTGAATACAATTTTGTAAATGGAATAGGAAACATTTTCCCAAAAGAATCTTTTCAAAATGTCATCACCATTCCGAAAGCAAGTGCAGAGGTTTGTGTAAAAGCAGTCCTCCCTGACCAGCTCTGTCCCTGACTCTAAACCCTGACTCTCAACCCTAACGCTGAACCCTCTGAGGGCAGGAAGACGCGCCTTCCGTGTAAAGGTTCGAACCACAGAGAAGGAAGAAGAAGAAGCAGTAGAGAGTAGTGAAGTAGTGAGGTTAGTGACAGACGTGAAGGAAAGGCGTGTGGAAGCACACGGTTACATGTGAGGTCAAGAAGATCACTCCCACTGGAGGTCATTGATCCATCAGCCTCAGACTGCTGAGCTCAGCAGGTCTTCTGGAGGACGAGGCTAAGATGAACTGAGGAGACGGGACCAGCAGGATGTCAGGTTCAGCTCAGGTGTGTCTGCCCCCGACCAAACAGTTGAGGTTCAGCTCATGTGTTTCTGCCTGGACCAAACAAGGACATTGATTAGGTTCAATATTCAAAAGATGCAACATTATCTGAACCAAAGATAAGTCATTAAGGAGCAGGCAGGATTTAGGACGCCTTGCTCAAGGACACATCACTGTATTCTGAGGACTTGAACCCGGCACTTTTGGTTTGAGAGCTGAACCCCCAACCCCCTACCTAGTCCAGTATGTCCAGATAATGCAAACTTACGAGGAATCCTTGATGGTAGAGTTCTGGTGGTCCTCAGGATTTGCCTTCCAGGTGCACGGCTTCTCCATCAGTCCTCCAGATTCCTGGTCTGGTTCCAAACGTAATTTGTCTCTAATGTAAGGCAACAAACACAGCAGTAGTTTGTCTCTAATGTGAGGTAACAAACACAGTAGTAGTTGGGCTCTAATGTAAGGTAACAAACACAGTAGTTGTTTGTCTCTAATGTAAGGTAACAAACAGAAGAGTAGTTGGACTCTAATGCAAGGTAACAAACACAGGAGTAGTTTGTCTCCAATATCAGGTAACAAACACAGTAGTAGTTTGTCTCTAATGTAAGGTCACAAACACAGGCGTAGTTGGGCTCTAATGGCGCGTAACAAAGTAGCAGCTGAGGTTTGTCTGGTAAACAACCACTGTAGTATGCCGTAACTTGTACTGGACAAACTAATCCTACGTTACAACAAGTCCACTTTGTTTATTTTATGCAAACTTACGAGGATCCTGGTTGGTAGAGTGATGTCGTCCTCCAGTGTCTTGGCTCCTCCATCAGCTCTCCTCAGCCAGAGTCCTGGTCTGGAACAAACAGCACGAGTCTGGCCCCAACGTCTGGTAACAAACATAGTTTGTCTTATTTTTAAGCCCTTTATTTCCAGTTTGTTTGGTTAATACAAACTTACAATCCTTGTTGGTAGAGTGATGGTCATCCTCCAGATTCATGGCTCCCCTACCAGCTCGCCTCCGCTTCAGAAACACGTTCTAGTAAGAAAACAGAGCGGTAGTTGGTTAACGCATGTCAAAGTAACGGCTGTATTTTGCCCTTTAAGTCAACCATGTAAGTAAATACAAACTTACGAGGAATCCTTGTTGGTCGATTCCTAGTCGTCCTCCAGCGTCTCAGCTCCTCCAGCAGCTCTGCTCAGACAGAGTCCTGGTCTGGAACAAACAGCGGAAGTCTTGCTTCAACATGTGGTAAAACAGATGTAGTCGTCTGGTATATATGGTACAAACACCGGTAGTTTGTGGTAGCATTATTCTACGAGAAGTGGCAGTGAGTGTGATGATCACTTCAGAGTCAAGCTCCATCTACCCCACGACAGACGTCCTTCCCCTGGCAGGGCCTCCATCAGCTCCTCCACCAGGCGGGGCCTTCAGCACGACTCCTCCATCAGCTCCTACAGCACGGCTCCTCCATCAGCTCCTTCAGCACGGCTCCTCCATCAGCTCCTCCAGCACGGCTCCTCCATCAGCTCCTTGAGCAAGGCTCCTCCAGACATGGATTCTTGGTCTGGTAACAAACACAGTTGGTCTCAGCAGTAAATCACCTGGGGACGCAACACACCCCACCTCCTGCATCTGAGGTTCACTTGTAAATTGGAAGACAAATTTAAACATATTTAAACACTTAAATTAGACACCGTCTGCAGATTGTCGTGTTCAGCAATTCATCCACTACGGTCGTAGCAGCACTAGTAACAATAATGGCTCATATGACTCCTACATAACCCCTGTATGAATTAACTCAAATCATAGCTTGGCACAGATTTAAAGTCATAAGATGATCAAAACCAGACCTAAACTACCGTGGATTTTAGTGTTTCAGATGAGCTTGATGATGGTTACCCTCTGGTCCGGTGCTGCAGTCTGGAGGACTTCTGACAGGAGGTGGAGGTCTGGCTCCGGGTGAGGAGGTGGAGGTCTGGCTCCGGGTGAGGAGGTGGAGGTCTGGCTCCGGGTGAGGAGGTGGAGGTCTGGCTCCGGGTGAGGAGGTGGAGGTCTGGCTCCGGGTGAGGAGGTGGAGGTCTGGCTCCGGGTGAGGAGGTGGAGGTCTGGCTCTGGGTGAGGAGGCAGACACCTTGGGACAAACTACATGTTACCTTTTTAACCTTGTACAATTCTAGAGTATCTTCTACTGTAACATGTGGAAAGCACGGCCATAATTTTAGCTTTGATATTATCCAGTTGGTAACTCGGCACCAAAGTCGTTGTTTAGCGTCATTCCATTGGGTAGGGTTTAACTTCTGTTGCAATTAATGACAATGATATTTAGAACGTACAAAAGCTGAAGTAACAAAGAACACTAAGCAGTATCGATATTAAATCAAATTTACTCAGCCATATTCAGGTGCTGGGTTCCGTTGAAGAAATGTCAAATTATCTTCCGCCTTTAAATGATTTTCAGCCTTCACTGATGTCAAAAATGGGCCCGCAAGTAGAAGGCCGTTTCGTACGCAGCGAGAGTCCCGTCAACGTGGTTGAAAGTACGGCGCAACCATCGAAAATTAAAACACATTGTACAACGTACGTGTCAGTATGTATTTAATATCAAACTTAAGTTGTTTAAGATAAGGGGCAACAATTCCCAATGGAAACCGACAGAGTTTTTTTTTCCGTTAGCAACGGCTCGAGGTTACGCAAATACAATCCAGAACGTTCCTCCAGATTCCCTCAGGGGACTCCCGTCCAACTAACTGCCAGGTGGTTTCTAATGGTTGTCAAGACTACAACGTTCGATGCTAACCATTGGGACTAAATCAAGTGACCGCACTCAGAAACTTCCACGGCGGGAAGCACAAACCGTCCGACAGGAATCCGAACATTCCTGCCGGAACCAACCAAAGAAAAAACAGAACCAGCGCCTCACCTTGAGCTGAACGGAGGAAGATCCTGAAGTCCAGCGATGGTCTTCATTTAAACACAGCCAACAGACTTACCTTGAGGAGATCCGTTTGTTGCTGTTGGTACTACTATTCAGTGTACCTTTACATTATTATGCACCCAGTGTGTACATGTTATATCACTCAAAACCGTACGAAGCCAACTACCATGTTTGTCCCACAACAACTTTAAACCTCAAATCCTTGCCTAAGAACAATGGAATCATTCAATACAAAACCGTGTCTACATTTTACAATTATCTAGATTATTCAGGGTACAAACCATATAGAGCAAATCTAAACATTGAGCTCACAGAGAGCCGACCATAGCCCTGCAATGTCACCTTGACCACCTCATCACCAACAGCAAATCATGACAGCCAGCCAACACATGTACAGGTCCAGTGAGAAGTGGCAATCTGAGCGAAAGGAGTGCTCATAATAAATAGAAGCCCAATTCCTGAACTATCCAACCATCTTCATGATTTAAAGATTTACAGACTTGACATGCCTCTAATCACCTTTGTCTGCTCCCTCGTTACTTATAGAACTCTACATTTCCATCACTAGAATGTTGCATCCTACTCATGGGGGTGTGGTCTGAGTGAGCAGAGATGCATGCTGGGATACAGTGCCGTCTCAAGTCTTCAGTTCTATAGACACGCCGCTCAGGAGAAACCAAGTGTTTGAGAATCTGTCGTGACATCAGTTGCATGAGCTGGAATATCCTTCAAGATGGCGCCAGGATTCTCAGAGGAGAAAGGCCAAGAGGAAGATGTGAGGGTTCTTCCTCTCAGCCAGTGGAACACAACGGTCCTCATCAGAGTACCATGGAACACTTTGAAACATTCTCCTCTTTACACCTTGAAGCCCCAGTGAAGGTTTCCTTACCTCCTCAGCTGAAGAGCACAACTTCAGCTCGAAGAGCGCACTCAGTTGTTGAGTTCCCAGATTGGTTCTGATTTAAGGGAACCAATCGTTCAGCTAGTCCTGTCCGAAACAAATACAGTTCAGCCTGAGAAGACGTGCAACTGAGAGCAAGACAAGATCCACAGGGCTCTCCATCAATCCAGCCAGGTAGGAAGAGCCGTCTCATTACAGGTCATCTTGAACATCCATTGAGGTCCCTTTCCAACTTCAGAGTCCTTGTGGCATGCCTTTAGGTGTCCATCCTCCATTGATCCTGATTGGTGTAGTCCTAGTTTGAAGTCACTGATCTGAACACGCCGCTTGCATCCTTTTACACTTGAGTTGGGTACTCTCCTTCCTGCCCAGTGTGTTGGTATCGCTCCGGAGCGTCGCTCTAAACGTGTGGCCGGCCGACCATCAGGTATGATTTATTTGACCATTCCAATATCCCAAGCCAATCACACAGACCCCGTATGAACATTATTACGGTCAAAGCAAGCCGGACACACACAGAACCCAGGACACACACGTAGAACCCCATGCCAGGTGTGAGTGGGAGACACACACACACACACACAGTAGAACCCTAGCGATGTTTAAAAATCATCCATCTCATGTCAAACCAATGGAACACACACCACTGAGCCATAAAAGGCCAAACAATCATGCAGGGTAAAAACCTCATGCCAAATAACATTCCATCATCCACCCATAGCTCTCTTGCCAGGGCACCCAGAACAGAACAACCAATGTCTCCAAAGACGTGAATTATGTACAACATTCTTCAGTGGCGTCCCACATTGGTGATGGATTATGCTTGGCGTCTCCAACATGTGTCCCAGGTTGATTCAACGTCTCTGAAGTCATGTCTTTGTAGTCCAGTGGTTTCCTGATTGAGGGGCCTTCACAGATGCAAACGGTGCAGCTTTAGTGAGCCTGAGGACAGGAAGGAGGTCATCTGTTCAGAAGACCACCCAGTGGAGGGGGGTGGCTCTTGAGGAGCAGGATCCATATGGGGATGGCCCCAAATAAGACCTTCTTGGAAATGAAACTGTTCCTGAGGAGTCACGATGCCTGGAGGGGATTGTTGAATGTGTTCCATGATTCTCTGTGTCAGACTGAAGTTGTGTTTTAGTCGTTGAGATGAGGAGCCCCCTCATCTCCCACTGGCGTTTCTCCTTCTGAATCCCTGTCTCCATCTTAAAGAACATTCTCGTCCATGTAACTGACGTCAGGACGGTTCCTCAAACACTCGGTTTCCCCTGGGCGTGTCTACAGACCTGTAGACTTCAGACAGCTCTGTATCCCAGTATGCACCTCTGCTCACTCAGACCACAGCCTCATTAGTAAAGCAACGCTCATGTGATGAAGAGGCAGAGCTCAGGAGAGTAGCTGGAAAAAAAGACTGAAGATATCAGAACCCAACCCATTACTCCAGCTTACAACAATACCTTGGAGCCTGTAACCATTTTAACAAATCATTAAAACCAACATAAACCAAACACCTAAGTAACCCATGAACCAATAAAACATCCTTCCTACTCAGATCAACCTTCAGGTAACAGGTTAACTCACCAGGAAGCCAAAATACATCAATGTGCCCAAGAGTAATTAGAAATGAATGACTTACAGTTTGCAGTTCATCTTCATGGTTAAGTTGGGATACTCACAGAACTGAAGTTAAAAATCCATGATAGACCTTTGAAGGAAGGAACAGTTTACTCATGGTCCCCAAACTTGGGCACTGTCCCACAGTTCAACATCTACCATCTCCATTGAATCAGATAAATGAATGACAATACAAATTCAGGGCTTTTGGGATCATCCAACTTTTAAATAACGATTAAGATAATTAACTAATCCAGCTTTTTAATATAAGTTATACTAATCATTTGTCATTGGTCAAGAGTGATTTACCCCTTACTTTGACAAGTTTGAATGTATAGTCTCTAAAATGTTACTTTCAGATAGAATCATTATTTAGATTTCAAATGATAGTTAAACCACCACAATCCCCGATTTCCTTCACACATTATCAGTGAATTATATTCAATATACAAGTCACGTTGTGCTTTGCCACACAATACTACTCACATCAGGTTCAGATGAGATGCTCCTCTTTACTTCAAAAAGTCTTTAACCTGTGAAACAGGAAGAGATGTCAAATAAGTCACAACAGACCTAGGAATGAAATAGAACAGTACACACACGTCCTTTTAAGTGAAACGCACCAGATGCAACCAATTAACTGATTAAGAAAACCACTTGGCAGGCGAGCTGCGGCAGGGGAGCTAATTATTAGTAAAACTCAACGCAGGTTCACTTGTGATCTTGCGTCCCTGTGTGTGTAGTGAGCGGATGTGGACAGCAGAGGGCGATGTTACCCCACGAGATCATCTGCTCTCTGAGCGCTCTGCGAGATACCGTCTCCATTGCAACCGTAACTTGGCAGCATCCTGAACGGCCGTTTGTTGAGTGAGAAGGAAGCTTTCATCAAAGAGACCAGAGAGACTCATTCACTGGTTCAACTGGATTCATCGCCCACCACCACACACGTTAAAACACACACACACACACACACACACACACACACACACACACACACACACACACACACACACACACACACACACACACACACACACACACACACACAATACAGACAAACACCATACAAACACACACCATACAGACACACACCATACAGACACACACCGATACACCATATAGATTCACACCATATGCACGCACACACCACAGATACACACATATAGATTCACACACAATATTGATAGATTCATAGATAGATAGATTCATACTTTATTGTCATTGTGCAAACTTGTACAATGAAATTGGGGGTGGTGCTCACTACCCATAGTGCAAAATAAAACAGTGCAAAAATACAAACACAAACAACAGCAATAGGCACAATAAATATAAATATGCAGTCATAACATATAAGTGTCTTTTTTTTTTAAATAAATAAATATGGTAGAGGATTTCACATGTCCATTGGGGGGGGGGGGGGGGGGGGGGGTCAGGCGTTAAGTAGACGAATTGCCCAGGGGTAGAAGGTATTCCTCAGCCTGTTTGTCCGGCTCCCAAGGGACCTGTATCTCCTACCCGAAGGGAGGAGTTGGAAGAAGCCATGGCCGGGGTGTGATGGGTCACTCATAATTCTTTTTGCCCTATTCAGCCCCCGGGAGGTGGCAATGTTCTCCAGGGAGGGCAGGGGGCAGCCGATGATTTTTCCTGCCGTCTTAATAACCCCCTGCAGGGTTTTCCTGTCTTTGGCTGTGCAGTTTGCGTACCACACCGTAATGCCATACACCAGTACACTTTCAACAGCAGAGTGGTAAAAGGTCTGCAGCAGCTTTGTCCCCACCTGGCATTTCCTCAGCAGTCTTAGAAAAAATAGCCTCTGCTGAGCTTTTCCGACCACCGCAACCGTGTTGGTGTGCCAGGTTAGGTCCTTACTGACCTGCATCCCCAGAAACTTGAAGTGATACACTTCAACATATAGATGCAAACCATATGCACACACACACACGATAGATACAAACCATATATATACGTACACACCATAAGTATACACGATATAGATACACACACACCAAAGATACACCCCACATCGGCAACACACCATAAAGATAAACACACAAAATAGATACATACCAAAGATTAACTTAATATAGATACAAACTATATAGATCCCCCCCCCCCCACTCACACACATATTTTTTACAAAGCAGGTTCTATACTGCAATATTCAGTTGTGTCAGCGATCAGTTCCTTCTCTCCCTCCTTCAGGCTCAGGAGACCAGCAGGGTGGAGGGGGTGGAGGAGTGGCTGGCCGTAGCCTCCTCGGAGATCCAGGAACCCTGCTGAAGACCCCCACATCCTCCCCTGGCCTGAACACCAACTCCCATTCAGTCCCTCTCCTCTCCGTGCATCCAATGAAGTCACCCACAGTGGCACATATCAAAAATTGTTGCGGGATATTTCTGGCAGGGTACAGTTTACACATTTCAACAGCAACAATTTAAAGGTCAAACATTAGCAATTTCCCAAATAAAAAATGAATAAATATACAAAGTACAAAATACAGTATTTAGATTTTTTATTTTATTAAAAACTGTTGCCTGACAGTTCTGAACTAACCCTTTATATCTGATTCAATAACCTAATACACTCACTGGTATCCGTCATTCATCTTTGTTATCCTAGCACTGTTATACCTTAATAAACAGACACAATGTTCACAACATGACAGCAGAATAGTGTTTGTTCAAAATGTGTGAACATTGTGATCTATTGCAACCCTGATTAATAAAAACGACAGAAGAAATTACCCTGAAGAAATGTTGATTGGACGACTTGTGCAACTGCATCTGATTAATAGTCTAGTTTGTCGCAATTCATGTGAAACATTTCACACACTTTCCCAAAAATGCTGAGCTTAACAATAAGGCACATTCGGTGTTACTAGAGTTAAACTTTTTTTCCCCCTTCTTGTTTTGAGACATTTCGTCACAAACCATGATCATGCGTAAGTTTCACTTGGTATGTACCAATAATGACACTTGTCCAACCTGATTAGAACTATACAAGAAACACCTCATGTTGGATAGACAGGACTGCATCATGATGACCTGTCGTTTAACTCAAAGGTTAGTGAAAGACCCTAAATTGTTAATCGTTTGGGGTAAGAGTAATTCATTGTATTGGCAGCAATGTTAAGAACAGGAAAATAACACTGGCAGTGATAAACATGGTGCAGGTGTATCTGTCCTTTCAACAATGAACCAACTAACACACCAAAGTAAACACTTGATTGAATTGAGTGTTTCAAAAGTTATTAAAAAACTTTAAAATAAGGTTAAATTCTAAAGATATCCTAACCTTCCTCTTCTCTCATGAACAAACAAAAGTGGCAACCTGTGCTTCAAAATCATGGCGATAAAAAAAATAAAAAATACATATAAATATTTGCTCTCGGCTTAGACGGAGAAAAGACCCATGTTGCTTTTCTGCATCAATATACAAAATATTACTTCAGATGGGGCTGAACAGCCAATCAAAATGCCATCTGACTTCAGTTACAAATATCTACATAATTTTTTATTTTATTTCCAGTTTTCACCAGTATCTTGTTTTCCCCACAAGTCATTGCATTGTATTCTAAAATTAAAAACTTAAAAGACACGAAAAAAATCTCTTAACCAGAGAGATCAACTCTTGGGTAGAACATCTGCTTCCTGCTCTTCTTTGTAAAAGCCCGTAGTTCACAGTAAAAGCCTACCTTAGCACATCATCTACGCATGGCAATCCTCCACATTCCTGAATCCCTCCAAGCCTGAGCATAGCTCTCCAATTGAGTTAGAACTATTTCATGGACAAAAGCGACTATTGAACATTTGCACACGGGCAAAGCAGGGAGCATGTGATAATGTGTTTAAATGTAGGCCGATAACGTGGTTTGTAAAGAGCGCCATACCTTCAGCTGTTAAATCCTTCATATTTGCCGGTCAAAGACTTCCTCTGGTTTTCAATAGTCTTGCTTTGCTAAACACTTCCTCACACGTGCATCTGGACATGACCTTCGTCACCCACCACCGGGTCTCATCAAATGTTTTCGTCCTCGAGCTGAAATGGAAACTATACCGCCTCGGAATGAGAGCAAAACGAACACGTACAACACGACCGGAGCTCCACCGACCACCCCGGCCCTCTGAAGCAGTGACAGGTACGAATGAGATTAGAAAATAACAAAGAGCGGAAGGCTGTGGAGGTCCGTGGCTGGCGGTCAGCGGGTCCGAAGGGGTCCGAAGGGGTGTGTTCTGGACGGCAGGCGGGGTCTGGGTCAAGAGGCTGATGGAGATCCGGATCGGCTGGTCACCATCGACCGGCTCCAGGGATGTGCAGCCTGCCAGCGGACGATCACTCCTCCAGGATCATGGCCTCTTGGAAGGCTTCGATCCATCTGGAGATACACACGCCGTTATTATAACCAACGCAAAAAACAATGTGTCTATTATGCAGCTAGTGCCTCCCTACTACCATGAATCAGTCAACACAACATGAAAGATAAAAGATAGGAGATAGCATTCATGTGCTGCCAATATGTCTGAGGGCTGATTCAGCTTCTGAGCGGGAGATGGGGTGAGTGGGAGAGAGGTGGTACGAGAGGGACGTGACAGTGGCTCCAAAGGCACAATGTTCTCATTATTGAAAAAGACGAACTGAGGTGAGTCAAACATGGAGGAGGAAGTCCTTCCCTGATCGTTTGGTGACACTGACCTCTGTGCGCTGGGGATGTCGTCGGCCTTGAAGATGTAGAACAGGGTGTTTTTATGGTACAGTTTGAACTGCTGCCGTTGGGCAGGGCCGTACTTCTCCTCCCTCAGGAAGAACCCAAGCAGGGGCTGGCTCTCCAGGGCCGCCACGTCCTGGGGGGAACAACACAGAGCGTCACAGAGAGCACTGGGGGACTCCATTACCCAGAATCCCATTCTCTGTGGCTTTACTTTTATATGAGATCCTTCCATCTCACTGACCCTCTACCGACTTGTGCAGGAGGAGCAAATTACCCCTTTGGTGGAACATAGATCTATTCTATTCTACATTTGAGATTACATTTAGGGCATTTGGCAGACGCTTTTATCCAAAGTGACTTACAATAATTCATTTGTCATAAGAAAGTTAAACAATATATCGCTGTCGGTACTGTAAGGATGTTCATAGAACCAAGTGCCAAGCACTAACTATCGCTAGGTTAACCCATTCCCCGTATACAACAAAGATAGCTAGGATAAGATGCTACATCACTAAGTACTATAACTAAGTATGCCACACAATAAGTGCGTACATTAAGTGCCAGGACGTACAACAAACAACAAGTAATGGTGGGACAGGCAGGCTATGCAGAGTCTAGGTGAACTCTCAACAGGTGAGTCTTGAGTCTTTTAGGATTACATCATCAATGAAGCGTGTCTTAAACATTAAGGCGGACACAGAGGGTGTGATGGAGACCCGGTACCTCGCTGGCAGCGTAGGTGTACAGCACTTTGTCCTTGATGACGAACCACAGTCTCTTCCACTGCCTCTTGCTGCCCTTTGACCGGTTGAGGTAGCCACTCATGGAGGTGTTCTCTGTGTTGGCTGAAACCTAGAGGAAGACAGGAGAAAAACCCTGCAGAGTTAAACATGTAGAACTCAAACCCCAATCAGATCCGATTGGACCGAATGCTTCCATGGTTCTGGGGTGGAGTGATTCTGAATCAAATGCCCGTGTTTTCAAAAGGTTGTGTTCGCATTTCTTCGTGACCAACCTCTTTAAGTGCAGCCGGAATTTTCTTGTGTTTCCTGGAAAACGAAAACGCTGCAGATTTTCCGATCGGAGAGACCGAAGTCGAGGCACAGCGGTCACCTAGACGACGGGAAAATTAGACATGATTATCATTTAATTAAATCACTACTTTGTTAGCAGATGTGTGTGCGGCCAAAGATCCCTAATCTCTTACTGTTCTCCTGCAGCTTGGTGAAGCAGTGGTCGCAGACGCGAGCCGGCTGGTTCTTCAGGTACTCCAGGTAGAACTTGTTGGTGGAACAGGCCTGACACACCACCTGACGACACGGGAGGTGAAACAACGCTCAGAACCCGACGACAGGAGCCCAGCCTCCTCTTTGTTCCCACAAACGCTTAAACCTCGTACCTCAAAACCAAGATGGTGAAAATAATCAAACATTGGAAAAATATCCAATGTTAAAAAAATCGAAATAAATATATACATAAATACATTTACCTGAATAACATGTTCAAATGAACTACAAAAACATGTGTCACAGTCAGTTCCCAGAACCCCCTGATAAAAAGCCTTTTAAAAAAGCTGACTTGGTTCAAAGTTCGACCCCAACGGTTAAACGTTAAACATGCACCCCCCCCCACCCCCCCCCGGTACTGAGGGTCAGAGAGGAGAGCAGCGGTCACCTTGCCACAGGCCCGGCAGTGGTGCCTCCTCCAGGTGAGGGTGAACTCACAGGTGCACATCATGCACATGGTGGCGCGCAGGTCTGGGATCCAGATGGGGGCTTTGGAACCCAGCGGAGCCCCGATGTCTGGAACCACGTCGGGCTGCAGGGGGAGACACAGCACAGGGTCGGGGGTTCGTTCTCCAGAACCGCTACGGTCCAAAATTAACAGATCGGATTTTGTGCTTTGACCTTTTAGTGGGAAAGTCTACCGGTCAATCCATTGTTTTAAAATGTATCCCTGAAGGTTTGACTTGCCAATATTTCACGTATCAAAAATAACCTTTGGCTGGTGGGTTAGGTGTTAAAGGTTGAGTCAGCGATGCTAGGCCGAAACATAAATTATCACATTCATCTGATCATTCCTCACGACCCGCTAGCTGCCCGCCCCATAAGCCGGCCGTCAAAAACACCTGTCTCTGTAGGCAACCTATGCTCCGAGATCGCACACAAATACAAATGGTACTACCAACCACTCAAAACCAAAATAAGATCGTATTCCAACCAATCACCGACAGGGGGTGGGTGATGCAGGGTTTTGCGCTGCGTTCATGATCGTTTTTACTGGATGCACGAAACACGGAACGGAGGGGCGAGCTGGCTCTGTCTGTTTGGGATCTCGCTTCAAATACCAACAGTGACGTCACCCAACATCGCTGATACAACCTTTAATGCGGACCCTCAGAGCCACAGAGAGCCAGTGGTCCAGACCTGCTGTCCAGGAACACCACAGACACTCAACGCTAGGCTGGGCGCCTTACCTCGTCCTGGCTGCGACTGGAGATGAACGTGATCTTCTTCTTGGTGTAGTCGTCTATCGCCTTGGCGATGGCCTCCAGCCACTGCTCTCTCTCCGTGGCCGAGCTGCGCGCGGGGGGGGGGAGCAGACGGGACGCGGTCTCAGAACAGCCAGCAGGGGGCGGCGTGGAGGCGCTCACAATAACCAGCCACGTTTTGACGTATTTCAGAATTAAAGGGACATATTGATACCACCAGGTGTGAGTGTGATTCGCCGTTACAAGACGTTTTAAAACCGGCCTCTTCTGACATCACTAGTGGGCGTGTCCACCTAGATGTATGACGGATAGATGAGCAACGTTTGCTACAGTCCACTGGGTAGGCTGGTAGACTGATCCATCCAGCACACATCTAGGTGGACACGCCCACTAGTGATGTCAGAAGAGGCCGATTTTCAAAACGGCTGGTGGTATAAGTAGGGGTGTGTGTTAGTAGGCTTGTGTGTTAGTAGGCGTGTTTGGGAGGCCGTGCTCACCTGGCAGACAGGATGAACGAGCGCTCCACGCTTTCAATGTTCAGCTCATTCTGGTAGGCCTCCTGGCTCGGCTTGCTCACCTTGAAAACACACACACACACACACACACACACACACACACACACACACACACACACACACACACACACACACACACACACACACACACACACACACACACACACACACACACACACACACACACAGGAAACAGGAGTTCATAATACAATTGTTTTCTGCTTGTCCGGAACCATGTCAGGAAGTATGAAACTTTCCTCCTTACACTCGTGCGCAATCTCTCACACACACACACACACACACACACACACACACACACACACACACACACACACACACACACACACACACACACACACACACACACACACACACACACACACACACCAATATCTATAACAGTATTAAATTATAACTACCGTAATAACAATAAAGAAATAAAAACAAAGGTAGCCTAATATGCTGTACAGTCTCCGGCTAACCACTGTATGTTAGCAGCTTAGTGCCACTGGTCAGTCCTCACCTTCATCCCAGCCAGAGAGAGCACGCTGTTCAGTTTGTACTGGGCCGACTGGACTGGCGTGGTGTACATGAGCGCGTCGTTGAACTGCAGACACACACAACGACGACATCACCAGGTCAACAAACACAAACACACACACTCATAAGCACGACTGCACTTCTTTAGCGTAAAGTGGGTGCATTTGTAGTTATTATCTACTGCTACTACCACTGCCATTACCGCTTAATTAGACAGTGTTTTTAAAGACACCGTAATGCTTTAAATAGTGAGTGTCTGTAGTGTTTGTATGTATGGTGCATGCGTGGTGCAGTATGGGGCTGCTACACATCCTAAAGACATCAGCCAGGCTCCTCTTACCAAGAAGAACACGCGAGGCTGCATCTCCTTGCGGGACAGCTTCATCAGGGTTCCCTCCTTCAGGAACACCTGGGGGGGGAACAGAGCATCTCTTCAGCGGTCATAAACGTGGGTGTCATAGGTGCTGAGTTACAAGCCAATAGTTGAGACGTGGAACTGAACTTCTCAAAAGCGGTCTGTAGAGAGTGATGTAGTTGGTTGAGAAAGTATTGTGCAAGATGATCAATGTTTTAAGAGGGATCTAATGCTTTCATACGGCCTAAAGGAGTAACAGACGGTTTAAAGCCATACCCTGCCTGGTTGCACAATCTCGTGGTGTCCGTTCAGACTGTACTGAATCTGCATCAGCTTCTGGAAGTTATCCTGCAGAAACAACAGAGTCACTCAGTGGAAATGGAATCAGGACTGCAACCATTGATTTGTTCTCATCTCGCGGATAATTCCTCTGACAAATCGCTCAATTAAAATGTCTCAGACTCATCAACGATGGCCTTCAATCGAGTGACCTTTCCGAACCAATCAGAGAGAGACTAGATCAACCTGCTTACCCCTTGCTTCATGATGTCGTTGGCGTGGTTGGCCACCTCCTTCACGATGCTCAGGGCAGCTGGCGTGGAGGACACAACAGTTAGGTGACATCACCTCAGGGGGATAAAAAGCTCAACTGCAGTAACACCGAATGTGCCTTATTGTTAATCGCATGGAATTGATTGCAGCATTTTGGGAACGTGTGTGAAATCTTTCACATGAATTGCGACAAACTAGACTATTAATCAGATGCAGTTGCATAAGTCGACCTATCAACACTTCGTCAGGGTAATCTCTTCTGTCGTTTTTATTAATCAGGGTTGCAATGGATCACAATGTTCACGCATTTTGAACGACCACAATTCTGCTGTCATGTTGTGAACGTTGTGTCTGTTCATTTAGGTTAAGTGCTAGGATAAGGTGTACACACACACACGAGGAGGAGAGGATGTGTTCTCACCTTGCGTGTCTTTATAATCCTCAGAATCCTCTGGTAGGTTCTTCAGATAATCTACATGAAAAAGAAACATAGGTGAATTTAGAGCGTATTTAGAAGTGTAGAGCAACTGTAAACCTGAAGTATCTAATCTATTTCAATATTATGCATCTAACATATTGCAGTCTGAATGTTTCTGCTACTATGCAGCTTGTCCATCAGGAGGTCACTGCCTCACCATGACTAAAATAAGTCAACACAACATAAAAGATAAAAGATCGGAGCTAGCATTCATGTGCTGCCAATACGTCTGGGGGCTGATTCAGCTTCTGACCGGGAGATCGGGTTAGTGAGGTGGTACGAGAGAGAAGTGACAGTGGCTCCAAAAGCAAAACAGTTTGCTTGTATGATTCTTCGTGTGTCATGGCCTAAAACCAGAGGTTGTCCCCTGAGTGTGTACCTGTGAGCAGCAGCTGGTACTGGGGTATTCTCTGCACCGGTTTCAACAGGTAGTGTTTCAGAGCCAGGCTGGCACAGCGTGGACTCGTCTGGGAGCAACAACAAAACGCAACAAAGTCCATCGAGTCGTTATTTACACAGCTGGATCACCGTCACACACTCACACAAATGTGCACACACGCAAACACACTTGCACACACGCCCGCACGGAAACACACACAAGCACGTGCGCAAGAAGACATGCACACAAACACGCAAACACTCACACAAACGTGCACGCACACATGCGCAACCACACACACGCACACACACAAGTAAACACACACACGCAAAGAAACACACACAACTGCGTAGAAGCCAGAAGCCCTGCTAGCGCCTAGATTCTACCTGTTTGTCCTAGTTGAACGTCTAGAGCATTAATAGTAGTTGTGTATTTACTCATATATTCAGTTAGCCTGGCTGTAGCCAGACCAAGCTCAATGGTAGAATGAGCTTGGTCACAAATTCAGTCATTTCTTCAGCATAAGAGGCGTGATCAACGGGCCTAGTTCAAATGACTCTGTCTGTACGCAATTGGCTGCATGGCGACGCTTCTCTGTGAGTCATTGTGTTAAACCAGCCAATAGCGCGCCAGGGGGAAAAGCCTGCTTGGTGATTGGCTCCCGTAAAAACGTATCAGAAGCAGAAAGAAATGTATTGCTCTTCTCCAGACCCCTCTGCAGGGTGAATTCAAATCGCCGGCAGAATTGGCTTGGGGGTACCCAGTCTAATATTCAGTAGTATGTTATTCAAATTCACCTCAAACTCTCGGACCACGGCGACGAAGGCCGGGTTCTTCCGGCACTGCTCGTCAAGCAGGGCCACGTTGTTGTCGAACTGGCGGATGTAGGTGGAGTACATCTTCAGGTAGGGCCCCTTCTGGACGAAGATGTCTGCCAGCCGCTGGTGATCCGCCCTGAAGGGGAGGGAAGGAGTCCGTTTGACGCAGGTATCCATCACATAAGAGTCCTGGTTCTACGAAACTACTACGAGTCGAGGGCAGAACAGTGTGTAGGTAAACACAGGGATGTCAGCGATGGCTGAGATTTTGATGGCGCCAGAATACATTCAAGACATTGGAGCGTCTATATGCGGTTATTATTTTTGAACACAAGAGGGCACACTATAACTCCTCAGTTTGTCTTGAAAATGGCAAAACATAAGGCCAGTAGCATCAGCATCATAATTGTCTTAATTGGCTGATAATTGATCATTCACACATTTGACAATCAATTAAGGAAAGGGCGTGTCCGTACAGCTGCCTGTGTGTGATGATAAGACTATGTAATATATATATTTAGTATAATGCTACACCTGAACATCCTATGATGGTGCAATTTGATTGGTTCACTATGTCGGGATATTTGGCAATATCCCATGAGTGAGACCTCAAACTCGGGATATAGTTTTCATCGCAAAATCGTCTCGTCACGATCATAAAAAGAAATAAACCGCTAATAAAAACAAATAAATCCCGGCAAAAAGTGTAATCTCGTTTATTTTTGGAGAGTTCACGGGTATATACCAGAACAATTATTCACCTCAGGCTCCGTGAATAGTGGGGAATAGCTCCCTCTTCGGCGAATAATTGTTAAATATATATGTATATATTATGGGATGTACCAGTGGGCGACCCTGTCCTCGAGCTCCCGCAGCAGGTCTCTGTTGAGCTGGTATAGCTGGGGTAGGTAGTACAGGATCTGACTCAGAACCCTCTCCTCCACCACCGGCTTCCCGTTCTGACGCGTCGCCTTGGCAACGGCGTCACGGAAGTCCTGCACGCACACAAACGTGTGAGCATGTAGCAGGAGAGAGGTGGGAGCGCACACACACCACACACACAGACACACACACACAGCCAAACCACACATGTGTACATTCACACACAATTGCACAGACAGGATAGTGGGTCACCCCATAAATTGCAGCTTACTAAACATACACACACACACAAACCCACACACACACACGCACACACACACACACACACACACACACACACACACGGTGAGCTGAGTCAGCACATGAGCCAACACACATCCACCTGGAAGGAAGTGGAGGACCAGGGAGGATTCAAATGTTCCAGGAAACATAGTCACAGTCACACACAGACCCCACCCGCCACACACACACACACACACACACACACACACACACACACACACACACACACACACACACACACACACACACACACACACACACACACACACACACACACACACACACACACACACACACTCCCTACCAGCCAGCCAGCTTGTGAAATCACAGACAAACCACCACCAATAACAAAGGGGAGAGACCCGTTGGGCACCGGCTAACAGCAGAAGAAGAAGAGAACACTAAAACGTGGACATTCCAGCGATCCTTGAAGGGGGAAAGAAATCAAAGGAGAAACGTGATCGGTGGACACCAGCTCACCCAACCACCATTATCCTACACACCCACGCACACCCGGACACACACCCGGACACACACACACACACACACACACACACACACACACACACACACACACACACACACACACACACACACACACACACACACACACACACACACACACACACACACACACACACACACGCACAGAGGAAGCAGCTGCTGTGTGGACAGCCCGCAGCCGATTGGTGAGGGATGTCATCTGACCTCTTTCTATGAATGACTCCCCAGCCCCCCCCCCCCCCCTTCCCCTTCCTACCCGCCCAGGGACAACACTGGAAGCTAATCCGTGCGGAGGCTCAGTCAAAAGCCTCGTCTGAAGGAAGCCAGACAGCTGGGGGGGCTTGATGCCCTCCGACACGCCTCTGACCGGGGCCCTTGAACCCCCTCACCTGGGGTCCGCTGTCACAAAGGGTCACAGGTCACGCGGTCGACCAATGAGAGCATAGTGTGTACACTGTGTGGAATGGGAAGGATAGAGCCGGGACAGCTCAGATTGCTTTCCTAGTGGAGTGGTTGTGGCCTGATTCAATGTCTCAGAAAGTAACATGAAGTTAAAGTTAGAGTTTAGTTTAGGCTATGTTTGATGATGAGGATGATATCATCAAAGCTGTTAATGCTTATAATACCAACCTATCTTGGTGTGCAAAGAAAACACATGCGTGAGGCGTTGCTCATGTTGTGGATCACCAGTATGTACAGTTAAAACACTTAATAGTAGCAGAAACGGTTCGCTGCCCTTTAACAAAGCCCGGCTTTCACTGGGGAGGTCTCGGACACGTTAGCCAGAAGCCTGAGACCTACCATCTCAATTTCCGCCTCTCTGTTCTGACTCAATTACCCAATTACACACTCATTCACTCACTCTCAAAACACACACACAGTCATTATCAACACACTGCCACCTGTTTCCACACATGAAAGGACAGAAGCCCTGGTAACTGGGGGTGGTTAAACAAGAGCCCAAGTCTCTCCCCACACACACACACACACACACACCGAATCACAGGCACACAAACTAAAGAGAAACTGGGAGAACTCCTTACATCCGTCCCATCAAGAATCAATCAAAGATGTGGTTCATTCATTTACATGGCCGTTCAGCATATCAGCTCAAAGACGATTAACTATTCTGCCAATGAATACGATAAACTGATGATTATCTGTTCTGAGTGTACTGCAAATATGCTCCAAAGGGAGATATGGTGCGAGACTCGTTGCATGGACCAAATATTTACAGAGTGATAGTTAATCTTAAGTACGATAATAAAGTGATAAGACACTCACGATGTGAAGGAGCTTCAAGACGTCCACAAACCTGTTGAGAGACAAAAACGAAGCACAATTTCAAATCACCCCTCAGTACACCACCCGACAATACATAAACACACGCACTCACAATTAAACGACGCAACGCAACACAGAGCGATACAGCCCGACACAATGCAATGCCGAGCCGAACACAAAACCAAGTGGCAAACAAGCACAACCTAACACAACATAACACAACCTAACACAACACAACATAACACAACATGACTCAACATAACACAACAAGTCAGCCGTTAGACTTTAGGCGAGGGTTGGAGTTGCTGGTCTGTATCTCACTCACACTTTCTCAGAGCTCATGA
>NC_082400.1:16313356-16323356 GCF_031168955.1 Gadus macrocephalus | reverse complement strand
GGCTCCGGTACGTGGCTCCCGTCTGGGCTCCGGGACTGGCATCCATACCCCACATACTCCCTTACTGAGTCCAACACTAACTCCCACACCAACTCATTCTGGCTCCCGTACAAACTCCACAATCTAACCCGTAGCGACTCCCCTACTGACCCTCATCGCGTCTCCCCTACTAACTCTCATACCGACTCTAATCTTAACTCATTTCTTCTCCTGCCGACTCCCCAAGCTAACTCATACGGACTCCCTTCCATACTAACCCATATGGACTTCCAAACCAACTCATACTGACTGCCATACTAAATCTCTCACTGACTCCCATACTGACTCTCATACTAACTCCCGTACCGACTCCAATACTAACTCTTACTGAATCCCACATTTAGTCTCATACCCAACCCATAGGTTCTCCTATGGCTCTCGAACCCAGGCAAACACACTCACTGGCACATGACCAAGAAGCAGTGGACTTGCCCCTGGTGTACCTTGACCTTCTGTCCTACCCATCTGTACCGAGGGTGATATAACTCTGTCTGTGGTCAGACTGAGCAATACAAGAGTATGGTGGGTAAAATATAAACAACTTCACAGAGGGAAAAAAAAAAGGGCATCACTTAAAGTTGCAGTGCGCAGAGAGGTCATTTGGAGGCTATGGGTGCAGGGAGAAGGAAAAGGAAAGTAAAAATAAAAAAATATATTGAGAGAGAGAGAGAGCGAGCGAGAGAGAAACATAGAGAAAGAGAAAGAGAAACATAGAGAGAGAGAGAGAGAGAGAGAGAGAGAGAGAGAGAGAGAGAGAGAGAGAGAGAGAGAGAGAGAGAGAGAGAGAGAGAGAGAGAGAGAGAGAGAGAGAGAGAGAGAGAGAGAGAGAGAGAGAGAGAGAGAGAGAGAGAGAGAGAGAGAGAGAGAGAGAGAGAGACAGAGAGAGACAGAGACAGAGAGAGAGAGAGAGAGAGAGAGAGAGAGAGAGAGAGGGACAGAGAGAGAGAGACAGAGACAGAGACAGAGAGAGAGAGAGAGAGAGAGAGAGAGAGAGAGAGAGAGAGAGAGAGAAAGAGGCGCAGGCGTAAGGAGACGCAGACTCCGGTGGTTGCGGGAGGTTTATTTTCCCTGTTGTAGGGCGCTGCGCTGCGTTTCTGCGTTTCAGAGACATTTCCTGCCCTGGCCACTGAAAATAACCCACAGGAAAAACAACCCAACCTGCAGCAACACCACTGCCCTGCCGACACACTATTCCTGCCTACTAGCGAGCTACAACGCTAACCATCCAACTCCGCCGGCTATGGCTAACGGGACGCTGTGTTACAACACTCTGCTTCCCACAGTGGGGTCACAGGACACCTGGAGTCTGATGGTGAACGAGATGCCTTAAGCCAGAGTAACAGGGCAGGGCAGCTAGGCTTACAGATCACTCACCTTCCTCCATTTTCGAGACACTCCCCTCACATACATGACCATAACAATGTCCACCACACTTCTGCCTTTATTCCCCTTAATAATAATAATAATTATTATTATTATTAGTTATTACTATTAATAGCAGCCTGTTTTCTCATTCTCAAGCTAGTCAGACACGATGCTGTGATTTCCAATCCATCGGATCACACCGCAGTAATGAGGAAATGGTGTGGCTTGAGGCAATAATTACAACACCCACATGACTCTGAGGTTCACAGCGTATTTACAGGACGCATTGACTCACATGAATCACAATTACCACTCTTGACGAGCTGCAAGGGAACCAGACGTGTGGGAACACACAACTCAACTTTGCTAAAATATCGGTGGGGCACAAGAATGCTAAGAAAAAAATTAAATGAATCATGCCGCCGTCTCCAAAAGAGGATGAATAAATCGCAATTACAAAAGAGAGAAAACCATCAAATCACAAGGTTGGGGTTGGGGTTAGGGTCTAGGGTTAGGGTTAGGGTTAGGGTCTAGGGTTAGGGCTAGGGGTAAGGGTAAGGGTTAGGGGTAGGGGTAAGGGTTAGGGTTAGGGGTAGGGGTAAGGGTTAGGGTTAGGGTTAGGGGTTAGGGTCTAGGGTTTGGGTTAGGGGTTGTGGTTAGGGTCAGGGTTAGGGTCGTGACTCTGTACCTGTCGTAGCGGTGTCCCAGGGCGGTGAGGTAGGGGTCCTGCACCTCGTAGATCTCAGAGTCCCTGTCTTGGGGGGGCCCCCAGCCGTGCTCCGTGGAACGGCAGGTTCATGTACTCGGGGATCTCCTCGTACAGCGGGACGTTCTCGTACTCCACCGAGCCGTCGCCGCTGCTACTGGCCTCCGCGTCGCTGCCGCCGCCGCCGCCGCCGCCGCCCTTCTCCCGCCCGCCGTTGACCTCGCCGGCGTTGGGGGCGGAGCCCTCCGGCGACGCCCCCCCCGCCCGGGACAGCCTCTTGGGCAGCCTCTTGACGGAGATCCGGAGCTCCAGGAGCTTCCGGAAGGAGATGCTGCGGCGCGGGTTGGCGGGCTCGCGCGACGGCGACGACGACGACAGGTCGGCCGCCGAGAAGGACTGCGCCCGCTGCTTCCCGCCCAGCGTGGCGGACGCGGCCGCCGGCGGGGGCAGGGCACGGCCCTGCGGCGGCGGCACGCTGCTGCGGCCGGGGGCCTGCCGGCTGAAGAAGGAGACGCTGGGCCGGGGGAACCGCCACGCCGCCCTCTCCTGGGCGAGCGGCGGCGCCGGGAGGTCCCGGGTGGGGGCGCCGGCGTGGGGGGGCGCGGGGGGCGGGGCCGCGCCGGGGGAAACGGGGGGCGGGGGCGGGGCCGGCAGGCTGTGTCTCTGGGGCTTCCTGGGGGGGGCGCGGGGGGAGTCCTGGCCCTCGGCCGACAGGGCCTTCCGCTGGCAGCCCAGCCGGGTGCGTTTGGGGAGGCTGTGGGCCGCGGGGTAGCGCTCGAAGTCCCCGTAGCCGCCGTCCTCCTCCTCGTCCGGCCCCCCGGCCCCCTCGCCGCCGCCGCCCCCCCGCTTGCCGGCGGCGGGCGGGCGGGGCCCGGGCCCGGGCGGCGGGTCGACGGAGCGGGGGGCGTGTCTGTGCAGGGAGGAGGACTTGTGGCGGTGGGACAGGGAGGTCTGGCGTGGGGGGGGGGACGGGGGCGCCGGGCTCCTCGCCGGCGGGGGTCGGGTCACGCTCGGGCGCCGGGGGCGGCTCGCCGTCAGCGGGCCCCTCGTCAGCCTCCGGGGGACCCGGACCCCCCCCCACCTCGGGGCCCGGCGGGGGTCCCTCGGCCCCCCCCTCCAGCCCGTCCTGCCGCACCAGGACCGGCTTCTTCGCCCTGCGGGGGTGGGGCACGGGGAGGGGCTTGCTGGGCGGGGCCGGTACCGGGGAAAGGGGCGTGGCCGCCGGGCCGGGGGGGGGCGAGGCGCGGCCGTTGGCGTGTGCGTGGCGGCCGTCGGGCTCGTCGTGGGCGTGTTCGGGGGGCTCTGTCGGACTCGGCACCGGGGGCGGAGACGGAGGAGGAGGAGCGGCGAGGGTTTGGGCGGTTGCCACGGCGACAGTGCTGACACACAGTGCTGTGTCTTCATGGCCGGCCTCCTGGTGGGGAGCCGCGTCCTCCTGCGCCCTCTCCAGACGTCCCTCCGGCTCCGTCTCCGACTCCGTCCCCTGCAGCTGCTGTGGGGGGGCCCCCGGTGACCCCTGACCCCCTCTGCCGGTCCGGCCCCTGGCCAGGTGCTTCTGCCTTTGGGGCTTATCCCGGGGCTTGGGTTGCAAGCTGTCCGTCAATCGACGGCCCTCCTCCACCTCGCCCTTCTCCTCTTCCTCCTCCTCCTGCGGCCGCCGCCCCTCCTCCTCCTCCTCCCCGCCCCCCACCTCACCGCCCCCCTCCCCCGTCGTCACCGGGCCGACGTGTCCTTCAGTGGCGTTCCCGTTGTGTAGCCTCTCCTCGTCGCGCGCAGCGCTCCCGTCATTCCCGACGTTCCCGTCATTCCCGACGTTCCCGTCATTCCCGACGTTCCCGTGGTTCCCGTTGAGCAGAGGCGGGAACGCGGGCTCCGACTCCAGCCCCCCCGGGCGGCAGGGCGGGAGGATGTAGTCGGACTCGGAGAGGCTGTCCCGCGGCGAGGATGGGGTCCCATTCCGGGTGTTGAGGAGGTCGAGGCTCCCGTCTGAGTGTTCCTGGGACTGGGTGTGGGCGGACGCTGGTTTGGCCTGGGGTACTAGTACACATGGTTTGGGGGCGAGGGCGGGTTTGGCCCTCTGCAGAGTACCAGGGGAGGGTGCGGGGCTGTGGACGGCGGGGGCCAGGGAGAGCAGGCCTGGCTTGGGGGCGATGGGAGGGGGAGAGGGTTTGGTGGTAGCAGGGAGTTTTGGTTTGGGAGCTAAAGGAGGTTTCTTCACACCTGGATCGAATGAGAGAGAATGAATGTTTTAAAGAATAATGTTGATGTGTTATTATTGCATGGCAGATACAAACGTGCGGACATCCGCCAACCCTGTCGTCATTTGAGAAATAAGACAGCTGCATGGGGCTTGGTTCAAAAGGTCACCGTTCGGGTTACAGCCGGCTAATGAGGCAAGAATCGGGCATGGGAGTTCAGCGACTATAATGGATCAAAGCGGGGATATTGCAGATTGTGAGATAAACGATTACAATTTATAAAAAAAAATAGTTTTGCATGTTCATTCCACCACTCGTGTCGCATCCGTTTCATACGACGGCTTTAATTAATTATAATGCAATTATCCTGTGATAGTCCTCTTACTTTAGGGGACGGTAATGAGACACATATGCGTTTGGCTGATATACAAACTTAACTAAAACATTGGATTATGAACAAAGAAACATGACTGAACTGTACGAGCTCCTCTCAGACCATTCAATGGCGTGGAATGCTCTTCTGTTACACTTTTTAATCATATTACGCATAATCACGTCTGTATTCTTGCTGTGGCCCTGCACTAGATTATCTGGACTTTCCTTTGCTTTGGTTTTGTGTTTCTAAAATCCCTCTTTTTCTATTTCCAGACAAAAAAAGGCCAGCAGGACTGAATGGAAGCAGGCACATCACACGAGACACGAGAAGCGGAGTCATACAGCGGATGTACGAGAAATAACTAAAAAACGTATCTTGCGATTGGGGGGAAAAGACCGTAAACGCAACAGCCTTGGATTACCCGTCTGGTTACACTCACACACAACCATGTTTTTGAGCTGGCAATACATTTGCACAGTGCTAAAGTCAACATTACAGCGCTAGGGCTGCTGTTACTTGTTGCATCCACAGAGAAGCAGATGTGTTTTTAAAACAAAGGGCTGATGTGCCTCTGGCTCCGGGTCCGATAAGAGGACGTTAGAAAACCACTATTTTTTTAATATTGATTAGCTCTGAATTTGAGGTCGAGCTCATTCTATTTCAATATTTTGAAAGCTATCATTAGGAGTTAACTGTAATTAAGTAGGTCTTCGTAAAAAAAACTGAGAGGACTCCGAATGCGTAATGCTTAAGTTTAGACCTCTATATGTGCGTGTTTCCAGATGTAAAGGCAAACGCAACAACACGCACTACTTTTTGCATTTAAAACTCCAGTAAATAAATAGCAAATCGGGAGATAACGCAAGGGCAGACTCCAGGAGAAACCAACCTGTGCTCATGACTCTCGACTTGCTCCTTTCTCCATGAGCAAAACGCAACTTTCAATGGAAGGGAGAGGAGGAATCCTGCGGTTTATCCTCCGTCCACATCCCTGTCAGCCCCACGACCCGCGGGCCGACACAGTGCTCACTTCCCGGCTGTCCTGTTCTGTCGCAGCGGTGAATAATCCACGTGTAAAGTATGAGCCTTTGTCGGTTTTCCCATTTTCCCCAAGTTTTTCACCCACGGTTGTTTCCTTCCCCAACTCTTGCGCCCTCTCGGATCTCAACCAGCAACCGCTAGGGGCGCAATCCCGACCAGGCACCGCTAGCGAGGAAGCGGCGGTCGGCGGAGCATTGTGGGAAATGTAGTTTTAAAATAAGTTTTGTTTCTGCGGCGACCAACCGGCGGCTAAAGAGAGCCTTCAACTTCTACTACAACACCGAACACACAGAATGCTACACCGTCCGTGTACCAATGTGGGAAAGCAATGACTGAGGAGCTGGATGAAGATGTGGTATTCGAGGTGGGTGTCGTTATGGTACATGCGGTACAATACGAGTAAATGCTTTGTCATGGTACCCGGGCTCCGAGTCCCATTCGGGGGCTGAATGGGCTGGAGCGCCCGGGTCGAGTCTGACAGCCTTACGGCTAACGCTAAGCTAGCAGCTGACGAACCATGCGATGATGATCACACAGGCTGTGCTTTGTTACCGGGTCCTGATTCCTTACAAATCCTCAGATTTGGCTCCTTCATACCTGTGTGGATGCCAAGTAGACGTGGTCGTCATGGGACTGGTTTAGCTGGGCGTGTGTGCGTACTGTTGCTGGGGGGGTCAGTGTCACCAGACCTCGGGCGAAGAGGTGCCTATGCGTCTGTTCCGATTTAATTAAAATCCAATAAAATCCACTTGGACCGGGACTGGGTCGTTATGCGTTCTGATTTCGTCCAACAATGGAAGTGAGTTTTTTTTGTCAAATCTTATTACGGATTAGACGTGGTGCAGTATCGTTTTGACTCTACATAAGTTATGCCTGCCATTGATAAAGAAAAAAAAAAACCTTTCTGTTTACATGTATTAGATACTCCATTCGTGTCGGTTGAGGAGGATCGTATGCGAATGTTCTTGGCATACGATCCATCCATCCATCCAGGCCACTGCAGGTCTATATGTCTTCCTTGTCATTCCATTGCCGCTATTATCTTTTCGTTCCTACTAAGTGGCGGTACCTAACCTAGACCAGGATGATGTCAAATGGTTAATGATGGCAGGTGGACTAAAATGGATAAGGATTGCAGGTGGAGCCTGGGACAGTGTCGTCTCCGTTCTGTGTGTATGGCAACATGCTTTACCTCATTAATCTAGGCTGCAGACTAGTAACTTTTGTTCCCAGCGTTAAGACGCTTGGGTCTCTCAACCTGTTCAACTCCCAACGGTCCTGTTATCTCCTCCTCCCATCTCCTCCTTCTCCCGCCTCCGCCTGTTCACCATTCCTTACACCTGGTCATCTCATGTTTCCCATCCTGGCTCACTCTTGGCACTTTTGTATTCACTCTTTGACAGTGCTCTCTCCGTTCTCTCATTCCAGAACTCTCCGCTGTTCCAGTACCTCCATGATCTAGGGCACACAGACTTTGAGGCGTGTCCCACGGGTTCTCAGGAAGAGGGAGATGGAGAGGAAGCTCCTCCCCAGGGAGACGACCAGAAGCGTTCGGTGAGCGCATCCCTTCCACACAATACTCAGACACGCGCTCATACGACCCCATACCCGCTTCTCCTTTGTTTTCAGCTGCCCTACCCTCGGGGGCTTTTGGTGCAGACAAGACAGTTAATTACTTTACTGATCGACTCATCAATGAAACCCTCGGTGACACATGCACACAGGTCATCCCCTCACAGAGTTTGTTGTTGTGAAATGCTTCAGTCTTGTAGGAGACAGGCACGGCACAGATATGTGCCCCAGGACAGGTCAATGTATTTGGTGTTTTATAGTTTTAAATTTATTAGTTTAGCTTTTATTTCTGTAAATGTCCCCTTCCTCGTTTATCAGTTGAAAAGCGGAGCTGCTCTGATTACTGAAACAATCGTTGACTTTAGGTGTTTTTTTTATTTTTTTATTTAGGTGTTTGTTGTGGTCTCCAACGCTCAATAGGGTTGCTGAAACATTGTTGTGGTTTTGTCCACGTTGATTCACAACATAAGGGTTACTGTGTGTGTGTGTGTGTGTGTGTGTGTGTGTGTGTGTGTGTGTGTGTGTGTGTGTGTGTGTGTGTGTGTGTGTGTGTGTGTGTGTGTGTGTGTGTGTGTGTGTGTGTGTGTGTGTGTGTGTGTCTGGCTTTTTGTCCTGTAATAGCACTTCTGATGTGATGGATTTAAGCCCGCAGGCTCTGTTCTGTATTACACAAATAACGGCTGACTCAAATGGATTCTTTACTCTCAGAAACTATTTAAATAGACCATTCGTTTCCTTAGAAAAAAGAGATGCGCCCTTCCATTGATTTTGCAATTGATGTGGCCTGTCCGTCCACCCCTTTCCTTTGCCCACACCGCCTGGAGACGACAGGATGTTACTCTGAACGTGTCGTTCGTCAGGAATGTTTCCATGCGTTAACGAGAAAACTGGAGCGGTCAAGGCAGGAAGCATTCTGGGTCATATCTCCTGTGTTTTGGTTTCCCTTTGTTCCTGCTGATAGCCCAGGAGGAGGCTCGGGTTAAAGGAGGGCAGGCCTTGCTGAAGCAAAGCAACGCCGGTCTTATCTTTCTACTGCCATGGCCCACAGCTTGCACTATGGGTCTAGTTCTTGCTGAAGCTTTATTTACATGATGAGATTTATGAGTTCGTGCAGGGGCCAGTTCAATGTTCTGATTTTCTTTCCCCCTGTACTTATTTATTTTACTTTATTTACTTATTGCAAATGGGCCTACGTAGAATGTATCACTCAGCAGTTATGTCTAATAAATACATAAACTTGTTTATTTTGTTTGGCATGTTTATGTAATTACCCTTTTAGTTTTTTTACTTTAGTGGTGCTTTTGATATAATTTTAATACGGAGTGAACGCAATCATGCTGCCGTCTAAAGGGACTTTGCCCATGGATGACGTTTTTTAAGAGGATTTGAGGTTACGACAGAAACGGCAGCGAACTGCTGTCAGATTGAGGCCAGAGGATTACCCCAATCAAATATTGTCCGGGGCATTCCGTCAGCGATTTGATTCGTGCAATGATGACAACTTCACGTTCGCAAACCATAGATGGAGACCTTATCGCTTTACAGCTTTATGAAATGGTTGCATAAGGCATACAGTGGGCACTTGGTGGCACCTCAGCAGTTAGGTCACCATCCAGGCGAGGCTCCTATCTGGAGTCGCTTACAGTGAGAGAAAGGGCCAAAATAAATACCGACCCAGCAGGGGTCACGTGTTGGAGTCTAGGATGCATTCAGGTCGACCGAGGGCACTGCCTCCTTCCCCCTGGGAGACAAACATTCCAGCAAGTATCAAGTTGATCCTGTCCTCAAAGTAAGGCCTTCTCTGCACGTACCAATGAAGCAACGTTGTGATGTCTTTATTACACATGCTCGACACGTTTGGGTTTCGCTGCAGTCTGGAAGCCACTCTGCGCTCCGATTGTCTTCTTTAATTTGGTTCACAAGGCAGTAGTAGTCGACAGACATGAGGCACACAGAAGGTTTTGGCACTGACTGCGGGATGCCTGCAGAATACTAACCAACAGCAGGGGACATCTTGTGAGCACAAGCTCCAGTTTGGTGTATGTCTAAACGTGTGTCTGTCTGTCTGTGTGCGTGTGAATGTGTGTGTGTCTGGCCTACCGTTCTGCCAATCAGCAGTCAATAAATCAATACGTGTGTGTGGCCGTTACACTTAATAACAATCCTGGCCTATGCAACCCCCCCCCCCCCCCCCCCCCCCAGAATAGAGGGATCATGTAAGCCCATAACCCCTGCCCTCGCCACACACACACACACACACACACACACACACACACACACACACACACACACACACACACACACACACACACACACACACACACACACACACACACACACACAGGATGTTATTATGCTTCTGTGGTCGGGCCACTGTTAAACACACCAACGCGGACCCAAGCCAAGCACTGTGACCAGATTAGGGGGGAACCTGAAGCCTATTCATGATAAGGAGAAGGTTTGGATTGCGGTGGACTTCCCCCTCCTCTTGGAATGCGGTGTCGTCAGTGGATTTATAAAGAAGGAAGTCGGACGCTCTGTCGGGGTCTGTGTGTCTGCATGTGTTTAGACAAGTCTGTCCAGAGTGTTTACAACAGCACTGCCTTCAGCTGCAACCCCTACAACACGCTAATAAGCAGTGTTAAGACGGGGGTGTGTGTGTGTGTGTGTGTGTGTGTGTGTGTGTGTGTGTGTGTGTGTGTG
>NC_082400.1:16303356-16310856 GCF_031168955.1 Gadus macrocephalus | reverse complement strand
ATCTCCCGCGGGTTCACTCTGTACGTACCCCTTGGATCTACTCTGTGTGTGTGTGTGCCTGTGTGTGTGCGTGTGTGTGTGTGTGTCTCGGCCCGGCGCATGCCCTGGTGATTTCTCCCCTCTCCTTCCCCTTCTACACCATATAATGCAAATCATCCGTAATGCATCCACATTTTGACGATGCAAGTGATACACCTGCATGGCCTTGAAGTTTTTCACGTGAAGTTTAGTGTTTTAAATGATCATAAATGCAGACATAGTGAATGCATAACCTGTAGAGGTCCGGCCGTTTTTAGCTGTAAAAATGTTCTTCATTGGATGGTAAACCGATCCATTTGGCTGATTCAGCATGTTTTGCGATCCCTCCCAAGTCCCTCCCAAATCCAGCATGACTAGAGTGATCACGCCCTTCCTCACTCATTGGTTCAAGGATCCAATCCCAGTACTGAGCTCGGCATTTTTCATGGATCAATGATTTCAAAGTTTAGATCCCCAACATCAATCATGCTATGTAACGCGACGTTAACCTTGATCTTTCTGCTCGCGCTTGCCCTGCTTCAGTGTTACTGTTGCACATCGTTAATCAGTGTAATCACACATCTGACTTTACACGACTTTAATCAAAGCATGCTACCTTGCGATGCTCGGGGCCATGTGTTCGAATGGTGTATTCCATTTGTATGGTACATCGGTACGCGCTAGTCGCAAGTTGTAAATCTCCCAGCTTTCTTGCGGCGTTTCACGGAAGAAACGCTCCCTTTTGGTCGGTCCAACTCGCTATTTTTAAAGTAGAGAGAGTTCAGTGAGGCCGACCGTACGACTCGACAACATTAATGGCTGCTCCTGGAAAGAGATTTATTTTCTTTGTATTTGTACCACGTTGGTCTTTTTAATATCGATTTTAAATGCCCTTTTGCTAAATAGGCTAATGCAGCAACCGATAACAATGACTAGCCAATGAGCAACGGGAACGCTATAAGTGCTGCAAGACAGGAAATGACGTCACGTTCTCACAAGAGCAGGTCGGAGGTACCGGCGTACCATACAAATGGATCACACCATAACCAAAGCCCGCCCTCCTAGAGCAGCATGAGCCAATCGCCTCAGGCCACTGTTGTCATGTCTCGCTGTTGTGTGGTGTGTGTAGTGTTTGTGGTGTGTGGTGTGTTGTCATGTCTCGCTGTTGTGCGTTGTGTAGGGCTGGGCGATTAATCAAATTATTATCGCGATTTCGATTTTAGCATCAAACGATCAAAAGCTAATATAATCGAGTTTTCAATTATTATTATTTTCTATTTTTTTTTTTTTTTTCATTAAATGTTTTATAGAAAGTAGAACAGCTGGATACATATCTGTACATTATTTTAGATTTAAACATTTTCTTTCTGACCATTTTGTGTATTTATTAAGGCGAAATTTCTTAATAAATACACAAGTTCTCAGTTGCAAAGTGTTTTTAGGGAGAGACATGCTGAATAAATGCAACATGTTTTCAAACTCAAAAGTAATCTTTGAACAATCCTGATTTCAATATTGACCAAAACAATCCTGATTATATTTTTTCAGAATCGAGCAGCCCTAGTACGTAGTGTGTGTTGTTTGTGAGTTGTGTGTTGTGTGTGTTTGTGTGTTGTGTGTTTGAGTTGTGTTTGTGTGTTGTGTGTTTGTGAGTTGTGTGTGTTTGTGAGTTGTGTGTGTTTGTGAGTTGTGTGTTCGTGAGTTGTGTGTGTTTGTGTGTTGTGTGTTTGTGCGTTGTGTGTGTTGGTGTGTTGTGTGTTCATCAGTTGTGTGTTTTTTGTGCGTTGTGTGTTTGTGCTCCCCGGCACCTCAGGACGTCTGCACAGTACGTATCACATTTCACTTGTCAAGTTTGCTCGACAGGGTGAGCGCGGCCGGCTCCTTTAGCAGGGCGGGGCTGGGGGCGGAGCCTCGGGGCCAGCAGCTGATTGGTCTGCGGAAGGCTCTGTACCGCGCGCTCCGCACGGCGTTCCGGGCTTCCCGCCGCGCCACGTGCCACATGCTCAAGTCATATCCTTCACGCGCACTCTGGTGAGGGAGTCGATGTGTTCTACGCCGCCGTTAGAATCTACTGCAGTTCACAATGAGATTGCCGTTTAATTAAAGGTGACAAATTAATCCACCAGGTGTGAGTGTGATTAGCCGTCACAAGCCGTCCTCTGACATCACAGGTGGGCGTGTCCACCTAGATGTGTGCTGGATGGATCAGTCGACCGGCCTACCCGGTGGACTGTGGCAAACGTTGCTCGACCATCCGTCACACATCCAGGTGGACGCGCCCGTCTTTGACGTCACAAGAGGCAGATATTCAAAACGGCTTGCAACAGCTAATCACGCTCACACCTGGTGGTAGAAGGTCACATCTTAAAGAGAAAGTGGCAGTACAGTATTTGTGGGTTTGGTGCCACTGTTTACAATCGGGGAACACTGTAAAATGTAATTATTTGGGGCTGCTCTTCTGATAAAACCCTGGTTTTAGTCTAGCGTATTTCTAGCCACTAGTTTCTTCTAAAAGGGTAAGTTAGTTAGTTATTGCTACGGTTGACCAGGCCTTGTTTGAAGGCCTTCTGCACAGCTGTCCTGACCGTAAGGGCCCATGACGCGTCACAGCCGCGACCCTCCTTAACGCTCACAAACGTTCCCGCTGAACTCGGAGATCGACAACGTGACCAACTACGTGTCGGCGGTGCCGCTGAAGGAGCTGGGGCTGGGGCTGGGTGTGGAGCACGTGGGCGACGAGCAGGCCCAGGACCTCACCGATGACTACAGCCTGCCCGCCCTGAAGGTCAGAGCCCCCCTAACGCTGACCGCTATGAGAGGGGAGGGGGTCAGCCCCGCCCCTAACCCTGACCGCTATGAGAGGGGAGGGGGTCAGCCCCCCCCCTAACCCTAACCCTGACCGCTATGAGAGGGGAGGGGTCGGGGGTCAACCACCCCTAACCCTGACCGCTATGAGAGGGGAGGGGGTCAGCCCCGCCCCTAACCCTGACCGCTATGAGAGGGGAGGGGGTCAGCCCCGCCCCTAACCCTGACCGCTATGAGAGGGGAGGGGTCGGGGGTCACCCCCCCCCTGACCCTACCCACTATGAGAGGGGAGGGGTCGGAGGTCACACCCAGTGGTGATGGCTGGGTCCGAAAGAGGGGGAACCTCCCATCCATCCCAGATCTACAACTAATGCGGGAAATTAGATGTGTGCATGGTTTTATTCATTCATTCATTTAACTAGGTCTCATTAATATTAAAATATATTTTCAAAGAGCAAATACAAAAACGCTTCAACGTTTACGAGGAAAACATGAATAAAGGAATTGTACACTGAAGAGAATTAGTTATGTTTTGTACTTTATGCGCGGGATGAGAAATAGTGCAAAGACTCGGCTGATGCACCACGGCTTCACGTGCACGGGAGACCTCCAGGAGGTACACCTGCGCTCACCCCCCTCTCCTCTCCTTTTGGTCCCCGTGCCGTCGCCGCCCCCACAGCTCATGTTCCAGCTCTGGGTCGCCCAAAGCTCCGAGTGCTTCCGCCGCCTGGCGCTGCTGCTGTCGGCACGGCAACAGGAGGAGGCGGAGCCCGCCGGGGGGGCCGCCGCCTCCGCGGGCCTCAAGCCTCCGTCCGCCTCCTCCCCCACCTCCTCCCCCTCCGCCCTACACCGCTCCATCCCCGCGGTGACGGAGCCCCTCCACCAGGCGCTGGCCGGCTGCCTGGGCGAGGTGCAGCGCAGCTACGACTTCCACCGCTACTTCGAGACGCAGCCGCGGGGCGCGGGGGCGGCGGACCGCGCCGGGCCGGCCCGCCAGAAGTGCCGGGAGCTCAACACCCTGCACACCTCCATCCGCAGCCTGCAGCTGCACCTCAAAGCCCTGCTGAGCGAGTGAGCGGCAGCTGATGACCAACACACACAAACACACAAACACGCACAATCGCACGCCGATCTTGGCATGTAAGAATGCCCCTGATACAACGCACACAGGTCTGAACCTGTTCCAGTCAGACGCTAAACAACATCCCCTCAAACCAAATGGGCCCCTGCTAAAATCATTAGAGCAGTTTGTTTCAAAGGAAAAAGGAACATTTGTATTATACGTTTTAAGAAGAAGAATAGTCCTGAATTTTGTCACGATTTCCAAGTTTTTTCCGATTTCAATAAAATTTATTTTTCAGATTTTCATTCTGAATCTTTTCCTGAAGTTCTTCCGATTTTGACATCACCCTAAAACCAAGTTGACCCCTGATAAAAACGATTAGCGCAGTTTGTCTACAAGGAAAAAGAAAAAATTAATAATATGTTTAAGTAGAAGAAGAATCCTTAACGTTGTCACAAATTTCCAATTCAAAGTTTTTCCGATTTCAATTACGAAAATTGTTCAGATTTTCGTTCTGAAATTCTTCCGATGTTGATTCGGCGTCCCCCCCCCCCCCACTCCCCAGGATGATCATCCTGGAGGACGACCTGGAGAAGATGATGGTGTGCGGGGAGCGGGTGGCGGCGCCCCCGCCGCTCTCAGGGGAGGGCTACCTGGAGCTGAGCCAGCGGCTGCACACGCTGCAGCCCCACATGCAGGCCAGCAACAGCTGCTGGGAGGAGACGGTCGGCCAGGTGGACCGCATGCTGAGACGCACAGGTGAGTGAGAGGGGGGGGGGGGCAGGTGGACCGCGTGCTGAGACTCGCAGCTGAGCCGGAGGGGGCGGAGCCTCACACCAGTTAAAGGTGACCTATCACACCACCAGGTGTGAGGGTGATCACAAGCCGTTTATAAAATCGGCCTCTTCTGACATCACAAGTGGGCGTGTCCACCTAGATGTATGACGGATAGATGAGCGACGTCTGCTACAGTCCACCGGGTAGGCTGGTAGACTGATCCATCCAGCACACATCTAGGTGGACACGCCCACTAGTGAGGTCAGAAAAGGCTGATTTTCAAAGCGGCTCGTAACGGCTAATCACACTCACACCTGGTGGTAGAGTACGGGACCTTTAACTGGTGTTCTGCTGTGGTTTGATCGTGACCCTGTTGGGCGTGTCCACCATTTCAATGAACGTCATAACGCGTCGTCTCACTGTGTTGGGTTTGGTTGACCTAGATATTTTCAGCGCAAAATCGTATTGCTAATATAGAACAAAGTAGCAGTTTAAATTATTTGATGAGCTGCTCTTAACATCTCTTTAATTTAACGGCTGTCAAACAACAGATTAGGTTATGAAAACGCACTGATTTCAGACGCGCACACCCAAACACACACTTTCAAAGCGGGCCGTGTTGTTGACAGTTATTTTTAGCGCAGACTTCCTCTCTGCCCCCCCCCCCCCACCTTCGTCGCTCGGGAAGGAAGTGCTTCAGAATATAGGACAAGAAAACCTAGCAGGCATGTGAGAGGAGGGCCGTGGGCCAGGAGAGGGTGGGGGGGGGAGGGGGCTATTGTTGTTGTGTTGTGTCGTTGCTTCTGTGGTTACCATGGTATCCCCTGTCGCTCCACAGATGCTGCTGCAGGTCTGCGACAGAGCGCCCCCGCCGTGCCGCACGTCCCGACCCCCACGCCGTCCTACCCGCTCATTCTGGACCGGGACAGCGTACCAGAGGAGCTGGTGAGCCCTGAGGCACTGGCCCACTCCACCCCTTTACTGGAGCGCTCTCTCTCTCTCTCCCTCTCTCTCTCTCTCTCTCTCTCTGTCTCTGTCTCTGTCTCTGTCTCAATGTCGCTCTCTCTCTCTCTCTCTCTCTCGGGTCTCTCTCTCTCTCGGGTCTCTCTCTCTCTCTCTCTCGGGTCTCTCTCTCCCCTCCCTCCCTTGGGTCTATCTCTCTTTCTCCCCTCCCTCCCTCCCTTGGGTGTCTCTCTCCCTCCTCCCTCCCTTGGGTCTCTCCCTCCCTCCTTCTGTGTATCTCTATGTCTCTCTCTCTCTAATCTCTGTCTCTCTCGTCTTCTTCTTCTCCAGAAGTCAATTCCATTACTCTTTTAGAGCGTGAAACGGTTACATTGACTCTCTCCCCCCGTCTCCCCCCGTCCCCCCCCAGGAGTGGGAGGCCTACGTGTCCGACTCTGACTCTGAGGACGACCGCGGGGGGGCCTGGTGCGACATGCTCTCCCCCGAGGAGCGCGACCGCCAGCGGCGCGAGCGCGAGGAGTCCCGGCGCGTCCTGTCGGAGCTCAAGGCCGTGCTGGGCTTCCGCGCCTCCGAGGGCGAGAGGCTGAAATGGAAACAGCTGCTGTTCAACGACCAAGGTCCGCGCCCCGGGCCCCGAACCGACACACCTCGATTCCACGATTGTTTTCCTTCCCACTCCCACTAGAAACAACCAGTGGGCGGTTCGTTGTGGTTTAAATGGTCTGCAGCGTCGCAGAGGCTTAGCAAGCTAGCTAACAACAACACATTTTGAGATGTACAACGATGAAGGGACTAAAGCAACATGACTCGTACAACGACTAAGCAAACAAAACTTGTCGACGAGCGAGAAGAAACAGATTTCATGAGATTTATTTCACGAGGATTGAGAATGTTTTCGTCTTCAACCGTCTCCATTTTTCACATTATCGCTTTTCTGAGACAAACTCGCGTCAGTCGAGTGTCTTATCTCCCCGCGTCTTTTCTTCTTTCCCCAGCTGCTACGACCCCGTCCAACGCGGGGCCGCCGGACACCGCGCCCCCACCCGACGGCACCAGTAACCATAACGACCAGGACCACGACGGAGAGGAAGAAGAGGAGGCCGCAGAAGAAGAAAAAGAACGGCGACGGGCGGTGGCGGCGACGGCGAGCGACGGCGAGCCGGCCACCGAGTTCACCTGCGGCCTGGACAAGATGGCGGCCGGAGAAGGGGAGGAGCCTCGCGCGGAGGGAGCGGGCCGGTCCGAGCTCCACCAGTACGACGGGCTCCTCGACGACGGCGAGGGGGAAGGGGAGGGGCTGGCGGATTTCCTGCTGACGCCACGCGTCCTGAAGCTCTCCACCACGGACAGACTGACGGAGCTCCACGGGGCGGAAGCCCTCAGCATTAGCTCCGCCCTCGCGGCCCAGGTGGCGGCGCGGTCGCACGCCCTCGTGCACATGGAGGAGCAGACGTTCGGTGACGATGACGAGGAGGAGGAGGAGGAGGAGGAGGATGAAGGGGAGGACGGGGGAACGCAGGAGAAACACTAGAAGCAGCTTTAAACTGAAACTGAAACCAGGCGGAGTGTTTGGGATGCTTTATTTATTTCCGGTGCGGTTCCGAGGTCCTCATCGATCGAGCTGCGTTGTGTTGTTGTGTGTGCGTTACATCGGCTCAAGTGTTGGTTGTTGTTGTGTGTGTCGCGTAATCACCCATCAATCAACCCGCACGCCGCGTCCGTCCGCTGTAAGCCTCTCTCTCTCTCCCTCTTTCTCTTTCTCTTTCTCTCTATCTCTCTCTCTCCCTCTCTCCCTCTTTCTCTTTCTCTCTATCTCTCTCTCTCGCTCTCTCTCTCCGCCTGTTAAACCATCTCCACTCAGGAACCTCCTTTAG
>NC_082400.1:16200856-16300856 GCF_031168955.1 Gadus macrocephalus | reverse complement strand
GCTTGTGTCGGGTTTGATTATGGAAGGTAGTAGTGGAAATCCCAACTCCTGTCCAACAGTGCGGGCCGGCTTTAGTTGGTGCTGCTGACAGCGCAGAAACTCTGCCATGCTTTGGGATTGTTCATTTAGCTGGGATCATCTGGCCCACAAAGACTTGGGCGAGCGATGGCCTTTGAGTGATGTATAGAAGTGATCGATAAACTTACTGTAAGCGAAGCGGTTTGAGCCAGATTGTGTATTCTACAAATTACTCTGAAACTATAGCTCTTGTTATTTTTTTGGTATTTCATCATAATCTATCCCGCATGTAACATTGGTTAATAAATGTTCTACTGTAGTCCGGTCCCTGAGAATTTATGATGTCGTTAAGATAACGTCACCCGTCACAGCTGTACTTGTTGTAGCGGAGTAACGGCTGAGAAACATGTGAGTACCATTTGTGTTCACCGTCCTCTTGTATGTTGAATGGACAGTTGCGGAGCCCGCGGTGGATGAGGTGGCTGGACTGACCAAACAACTGGATAAACAGGCCGTTGAGGACAAGGAGGAGGACGGGGAGGACGGTAACGACAACATTCACGTGATGAAATTGTGACATCTCATTTTGGAAAGGGCGTGCCGTCAAACGACTCGTCCGGTTTCCCTTACAACTCTGAGGTCATGTCCACAGATGGAGACGATGGAGATGCAGGGGGCAAGAAAAAGAAGAAGAAGAAGAAGAAGAAAGGAGGTGAGCTACTACGCCGCTGTTCAGACCGAGCTTCACCATCAGCGCACAGTCGCACACTGTAGCGTTGGACCAATGGGTCCGGGAAGCCTCACTCGAATGTGGACATTAAATAAACCGCTGCCTGAAAAGGCATTCGTGTAGAGTTTTGGGGAGATTGGCAAAAAACTTTTTATTTTTTTTCTTACATATTTCAATAACAGTGAACGAATGGAATCGAACTATGATCATGACTGTGGACGATCATATAAAAGTCATATGAATCACGTTTAAAATACAATAAGAAAACGCTTTGGGTTCACTGGCTCTTTAAGTAAGAATTCTGGAAATCCTGAATCCGGATTAAAATAGCAAGATTAGGCCACACTGTTCAGGGGCTTCCTGCTGGGAACCTGGAGCTAATCGGTTGCAGCGATTGTCTAGATGGGCAGTGTTAATCCAGTTTCTACTGACATTTCCATGTTCAGGGATATAAAAGGATGAACTGAGAATTTTATTTGTGTGCTTGGGGGGGGGGGGGGGGGGGGGGCTATATAAAGGGTGCTGGTATACTTCTATTTTGCCTCCCACAATGTATTTCCGATAGGGGACTTGAAGTCTAAACATTAGCGTTGCGGTATTCCATAATCCATTAGGATGATCTGGAGAATACTGGTTTATGATTTTCCCCGTCCTCCTCTACAGCCAAAACACAGACTGACCCACCATCGGTGCCTATCTTTGACCTGTACCCCAGTGGAGTGTTCCCCGTGGGACAGGAGTGTGAATACCCCCTCGCTCAGGACGGGTAAGCAACAAGTGCACATGTGCACGAGGACGCGTGCACATGTGCACGAGGACGCGTGCACATGTGCACGAGGACGCGTGCACATGTGCACGAGGACGCGTGCACCTGCAGCACAGTTCATGTGTGTTGGTATTTATGTTGCCGTTTCTTATTAGATACCGCCGTTTGTATTGCTACCTTACATCTACGTTGTGGAGTAAACGTTGGCGCTTTTCCACAAGGAATGCGAGCACGTGCCGAATATTCAACTACAGATTCTTACTTGGGGAAAAAACTTTCCCCAACTCTGACCACTTTTTAATGTTAAAGACTGAAGACTTTTATGTTTGCTTTAGCTTTCTGCTAAATCTTAATTGCATTGCACTTTCATTTTTTTTACTTTTCCTTTTATTTTATTTCACGTATCTATTTTATTACTTACATTTATTGTATGTTTGCTTTAGCTTTCTGCTAAATCGTAAACGTATTTATCTTATTTTATAATTTCATTTTATTGCATGATGTTTTTATGTGAAGCACTTTAAGTCTACTTTGTGTATGAAAAGTGCTGTCTAACCTGCGTTGCCTTCCTGACCGTTTGCTAACGGACTCCGTTCTCCGCACCCCTACAGTCGCAGCGCCGCGTGGCGTACGACCAGCGAGGAGAAGCGTGTGATGGACAAGGCCAACGAGGAGGTGTGGAACGACTTCCGGCAGGCGGCCGAGGCCCACAGGCAGGTCCGGCAGCACGTCCGCAGCTTCATCAAGCCCGGCCTCACCATGATCGAGATCTGGTGAGCAGCCCTCTTCCTCCCTCTCTGAGCGTCGCAGCTCACCTTCCCCGTGTGGTCGGTTCGGACGTCGTACGTCTGACGGAGCAAACACTAATTTGTGAGCTGCCATGATATTGGGCGTCAGATTTCTAAGTAGATAATCAATGCGGTCGTTTCATTTGAGTATTAACGTTCAATGACTCGTATTAATGATGACGGTGGATTTGAGGTTCAACATTTTATAAATAACATTTCTGTGCATTGTTGTGTTGTATCGGTTTATATATAGTATCACTAGGTACTTGCCAATGTACAAAACTGTACACTTACTTGTTTTATAATAATCCTGTTTTTCTGATATGGAATCAGTTGAGGAGAGCGTCCACATGGGCAATAGGAATGCACTTTCTGGTCTGACGTCTTGTTCTGACTCCCATCTGTTCGCTGTTCCTCCATCCTCTCTCTTCTGCCTCTACCTTTCTTCGTTTTACGTCAAATGTTTGCTTCTATTGCTACTGTGTAATTCAATTGGTGCACACATTGATCTAACCGTTCCTTGAGGGAGGGATCCCCCACTCTGCATTCCTTCTCATCTCCCCTGATCATTTCAATCTTTTCCTTGGTCTTTGCGGGGCTAGGGGGTTTCCGCATGGCCTGTAAAGCACTTTGGGACTGTTTTAACGGCTATACGTCCGACGTGACCTGACTGTTGTTCCTGTCGTCCCCCCAGCCAGCGCCTGGAGGACTGCTCCAGGAAGCTGATCAACGAGAGCGGGCTGAACGCGGGCCTGGCCTTCCCCACCGGCTGCTCCCTGAACCACTGCGCCGCCCACTACACCCCCAACGCCGGGGACCCCACCGTGCTGCAGTACGACGACGTGTGCAAGATCGACTTCGGCACACACATCAACGGTACGCACCGATGATCACCGTCGTCATGGGGACGGTGTGGTAGCCAGGGGGTCTGACTCCCAGTCCAGGGGGTCTGACTCCCAGTCCAGGGGGTCTGACTCCCAGTCCAGGGGGTCTGACTCCCAGTCCAGGGGGTCTGACTCCCAGTGCAGAGGTTTCGATGTCCGTTCGGTTTCTGTCCTCTCGTCATTGCTGTGGTCTCGGTTTGTGTTCCTAAACGTTGACCGTGTTCCTGACGTCTGTTCTTCTGCAGGGCGCATCATTGACTGTGCCTTCACTGTCACCTTCAACCCAAAGTATGACAAGTTACTGGAGGCCGTGAAAGACGCCACCAATACAGGCATTAAGGTAACGGGCGCACACACACACAATGTTTGACAATGCATTACTTTTAGTATTCTAACAAGACTGAATATCAGCACGACTGTGGTTATCTTCGGTATTCAGCCTGCTGCCGAATGATAGCCGGGCTGATAGTCAGCATAACGACACTCCCTCTTATCTGCTGAAGATGAGTTGACCATCTGCCCGGGTACATAGAAGTAGCAGACCTGTAGTTTGTGTAAGGAACAAAACACCTGCTCTGGTCCCATGATGACGCCGCTGAAGTGTCCGTGTCCGCTTGATCACCCGGTCTGGTTTTGGTGTTGCAGGCCGCCGGGATCGACGTTCGTCTTTGTGACATCGGAGAGTCGATCCAGGAAGTGATGGAGTCCTACGAGGTGGAGCTGGACGGGAAGACCTACCAGGGTACGAGTTCACACGACGGGGAAGAGAACGGAGTTCATAAGCATGTTTGAGAGGCATTCCAACGCCATGACGTACAAAATAGTGTGTGTGTGTGTCCCCCGCCGCTCATGTAGGTCCTCTTAAACTAAGCTGTAAGCCTGGTTAACGGTTTCTCTGCTTTTCCCCACCTTCCAGTTAAGCCAATCAGAAACCTGAACGGCCACTCGATCGGCCAGTACAGGATACACGCCGGCAAGACCGTGCCCATCGTCAAGGGAGGAGAGGCCACGAGAATGGAGGTGCGTTCCCACACGCTGCGTTGGTTCTATCTGTCACGGAAAGCCCTTTCTTTGGATACACAGTTGAAGTGTGATAGCTCATTAAGGCCCAATCCCATTTCTAGCCCTTTCCCTTTCCCCTCCCCCTTGTTTTGAAGGGGGATTGGGATTGGGCCTAAGGCCCAATCCCATTTCTACCCCTTACCCCTTCAAAACAAGGGGTTGGGGTAAGGGGTAGAAATGGGATTGGGCCTAAGACTACGCTTTATTTGATTTTACTTAAGGCATTGTCCATCTTCCCTAAGACCTTTTACTGAAACCCATTTTACTTTATCGTATTGTTCTCTTTCGCAGCAGACGGTATACCATTTAGCTAAATAGCTCTACCTGAACTGGTGACCATCTGTATTCCCCTCAAGCCTGTCCATATTGTGCTTGTTAACATATGAATATATGTACTTGATTGGACATGGAGTGTTTCCCTTGTAAATTGACACGAGTGGTGTTTGTCGCCCCCTGCAGGAAGGAGAGGTTTATGCCATTGAGACGTTTGGCAGCACCGGGAAGGGCATGGTCCACGACGACATGGAGTGCTCTCACTACATGAAGAACTTTGATGTGGGCCACGTCCCCATCAGGTGAGTCCCTCTCCACGTTCGCTATGTCACACCTTCATGTTCTCCATGCCCGGGGCTGTGGTCCCGTCCATTGGCAGAGCACGGCATTAGCACGGGTTAGATTCCAGCATGGCTACCGCATGCTGCAAGAAATGTAGTTGAAGTTGGAGTCGAAGACTTGAAGTGAACATCAGGGTTTCCCACAGCACTTAACGGCTTAGGCGGCCGCCTAGGCAACACGCCTGCTGCCTTAACGACGTCGTCATAAAAAATAGTTTTGAATATATATTAGTGCTGTCAAGCGATTAAAATATTTAATCTCATTAGTGTCATAGTTAACTCACGATTAATCTCAAATCTTTTTTCTATGCTAAATATCCCTTGATTTCTTTGTCCCATTAATTGTTCTCATTTTAATGCTCTTATCAACATGGAGAAGTGCATCGGCTTGCCTTGTGCAAAGATTTTTTTATTGATAGCAACATTGGCATATACTGATCAAAACAGGACGGTACAAAAAAAAAAAGCCTATAGTGCAATTAAACGATGAACATACAAACAAACTGCCTTGACCATAGCAGTCGGGCTACTGCTTCTGTTTTCAGCCAAAAAAAAAAAAATATTATTTTTTTTATAGTAATAAATTGCGTTAATCGCGAGATAAAAAAATTAACGCCGTTAAAATTGGTTTCCGTTAACGCCGTTAATAACGCGTTTAACTGACAGCACTGATATATATATATTTTTTAAATGGCTTTGACTGACTCACAACTGTGACTCCGTTGTTATTTGCACAATGTTTTTAGCAGCCCCCCGGTCTGACGCAAAACCCCACCACCTTAACTAACACATGTTCTGCGGGAAAACCTGAACATGTATTTATTTATTCTGTCAAAAAAGGGGCAGACGTAGAACTCAGCCTTTGTACCATATATAAAATAAGATTATATAAGCAATGAAGATATAGCAGCGCTTCATACTTCAAAGTGGTATTACTTGCCCCCTCCCCCCCTCGCGCAGGCTGCCCCGGGCGAAGCACCTTCTCAACGTGGTCAACGAACACTTTGGCACGCTGGCCTTCTGCCGGCGCTGGCTGGACCGCCTTGGCGAGAGCAAGTACCTGATGGCGCTGAAGAACCTGTGCGACCTGGGCATCATCGACCCCTACCCCCCGCTGTGCGACTCAAAGGGCTGCTACACAGCGCAGTTCGAGCACACCATTCTGCTGAGACCCACCTGCAAGGAGGTGGTGAGCCGAGGCGACGACTACTGAGTGTCTCTCGGCACCGGACCTCCTCCACTAAACTGCACCCTACCCCTACCGTAACCCCTTCCTCTCCCCCAGCACCTCGCGTTCCACTTTACTCCCCTTCAACCAGAGAATGAACCCCCGATACAATCTTGGCATGCGCTCCGAAACCAGGAAAGAAAACACAAACGCAGGACGCCGTAATCTGCTCGGTCTTTTGTCGACAGCAGCTGCGGCCGTGATGTGTGGATGCTACTGTGAACCAACTGAAGCAGAATGCTATTATGTTTTCATAAGCGTCAATATTAAATCTAGCTTGCAGGAGGGAACTTTCTTTTGTTCTCGCTGATGGCTGAAATTGGTCCGTTTATTCAGGGTGTCGGCCACGGCTTATCCAGACATTTAAATAAAGGAAGCATTTGGCTTCCCCGACACACTGGTGTGTGTGTCCCTACAATCTCTTGCAGACCTCATTTTACACATTAAGAAAAGGTTAACTGTCAAACAGTTCAATATATTTAAGCTAATGCTACATTGATTGTAAACACAGTATTGGAACAGCTTGTGCAAGGAAGGAAAACCCCATTTAACTATTCCACCTGATTCTTTTTTGCTTAAGCATTACATAAGTTACCCGTGCTAGCGACAGCCAAATACCTAGTTCACGTTCAGGCAGTGTTCGTACGGCCGGACCCCCGTTCAAGGTGCCATCTTTCTATACAGACAACGCTTCATCATGGCTGTATGTTTAGCCTCAACTCTGAGGGAGTGGACTATGCACAAGCTCTCCCCTCCCCACTCCAGTCACCGTTTATTTTGAAATAGCTGCCGCCACTGTATGTTGCCAGTATGTTATGCTTCATTACAAAGTTCAATGAAAACAGATTTTGTAAGATTAAAATGTTGCTCTCATTTTGTCTGTGTGTCGTTTGTAGATTAATAACTTATCTTTTACCAGAACTCTCCTTAAAACCAATCATGAAATATACGCGCACTTAAAAAAATGAAAAAATATTCCCATTTTTATTGAGGTAATTTTCTCTAGAAAAAAAAACTTTGAGGTAACAAATTGCATAGTATAACTTCGATCGTTGTACACACGCACACATACCAACCCACATTCATGAAGGGAATCAATGACAAGGGTTTAAAAACATTGATATAAAAGGGGATTGAGGAGCACCGTTTTCCTTTATGTAGTTGACTCACTGCCATTTAAAACATGGACACAGCAGGACCAATTAGAGGTTTACTCAAAGGTGCACGCGGTCATACCAACAGCCCAAGACGCACATGTGGCTGGAGAACAGACATTTTCGGTTTAGTCCTTTCTTATCTGCTGGTGTGGATCAAACATTCAAGAGGGTCCATGATTCAATCACTGTATAAAACACTTTAAAAATAGTTCACTGCCTCAACGGATTGTATTAAAAATACATTCGTATTCCAAATGCTGGTCAGGGAGGGACTGCAGCCGGAACCAGGCCAGCTATTGATATGAACATTCATTATACTGAAAGAGGAATTATAAAAAAATAAAGACTTCAACAGATGAATGGGCACTTGTTTTTTTTTGGGGGGGGAGATGAAGACGATTCACATTCTTACACTGGTAAGGGGCAGCAGAGTCGATCATATCCCCTGGACATTACTGAACCTTCTACTGCGCAACAAAAACGTAAATATATAAAAAAAATAATCACCTCGCATTGGTTTGAGGTCAGCCAACCGCGCGGTGCCCTGACGGACCTTGAAGTACTTCTGTGCGGGTTGGGGTTCGATGGTTCGAGGGGAGGTGGGTCTGGCTGACAGGGGTCCAGACTAAAGGACAGAGGACGACGGCCACTCAACCGCTCCTTAGACATTTGTGCGTTTCTACAAGGAGTCACAAGAGCGACTTCACCAGACATCTAAACCTTGGCCGAGACTACCCAACCTCAGGCCGTCGACACAGAAGTGGCTCGGGTCAGTAGCTGCGTTTCCATCTAAAAGGTGATGCGAATCTTTAGAAAGTTCGCAAAAATAATTTGAATTAGGTGCGTTTCCATCAAGTGGTTGGAGCGGAATAGGGTGATGACGTTACACGTTGATGTGCGGAAATCGGAAAGACTGTCAGTCCTGTGTTCAAAGTTCGCTACGTCACAGCTGATTCGCAAAGTGTGTTTCCATCTCTAATTTTGCGAATTTACTGTTTCGCATTTCTCAAACCACCTCAAGCGAGCGGATAAACTTTTTTGCGAATTAGAGGATTTTGTTGCGAATTTTGGTGTTTACTGATTCGATACTTCAAAGTTCGCATTAAATTAGGGGTATGGAAACGCACCTAGTGTGTCACCGGAAGACAATAGGCCACCCCCCCCTATTCCAACTCAGAAAAGCAATCCAGATAACAGTCGGCACGTGATAAAGGGGTGAATAACAGCTCGGTCTACATCCAGTTTTGCGTCGACTTAAGCTAAAGTGACTATAAAAAAAAAAATAATAATTCACTTTCCTTCCCAAAGAGTATGTACAACCAAGAAGCCAACGCATGCAAAACAAATGCATGATCAATAACAATAAAAACCAGGCGGCCCCGATACAGCCGTGCACGTCTCCAGACGGACACTGTCACAGCACCGCGCGGCTGATAATCTTTATCAAAATACAGCTGTACACTATCGACACCGGGCGCCTTTCAGCGCCAAACAGAATTTAGGAAATATAAAACACTGTTCCGTCACAAAGCAGAACCGGGGGGGTCCTCGAGTCTCTTAATTTCTTTTATGTAAAATATTTTTCGATAGAATCCGCTCCAGAATAAAAAAAAAAAGAAAATGCCGCAGGAGGGAGGGCCCAGCGTCAACCAGCAGGGGGCGGTAGGCCTTCAGCAGGTGGATGGGCGGGGGCGGTAGGCCTTCAGCAGGTGGATGGGTGGAGGCGGTAGGCCTCAGCAGGCGGTTGGGTGGAGGCGGTAGGCCTGGTGGGTGGGTGGAGGCAGTAGGCCTTCAGCAGGTGGGTGGGTGGAGGCGGTAGGCCTTCAGCAGGTGGATGGGTGGAGGCGGTAGGCCTGGTGGGTGGGTGGAGGCAGTAGGCCTTCAGCAGGTGGGTGGGTGGAGGCGGTAGGCCTCAGCAGGAGGATGGGTGGAGGCGGTAGGCCTTCAGCAGGTGGTTGGGTCAAGCTGGTAGGCCTGGTGGTTGGGTGGAGGCGGTAGGCCTGGTGGAGTTCTTCAGCGGGGGGGCTGTCACCCGGCGGGCTGACGGCCGGACCCTACAGCGGCCGGTCTTTGTCCTGAGAGGCGCGCTGGGTGTAGAAGAGGATGTAGGCCTGGGCGCGGCACACCTCCTCCACGCCGCACACGTTCATCTTGGAGTCGTTACAGTGGACCCAGAACCCTGAGGGGGCACGGAGGAGAACGTTAGGCCGACACACACCGGCGCCACACGGAGGACAACGTTGGGCCCACACACACCGGCGCCACACGGAGGACAACGTTAGGCCCACACACACCGGCGCCACACGGAGGACAACGTTAGGCCGACACACCGGCGCCACACGGAGGACAACGTTAGGCCCACACGCACCGGCGCCACACGGAGGACAACGTTAGGCCGACACACACCGGCGCCACACGGCAGAAAGGACGCCCCCATTATTTTCGACGTACTGGCCCACGCCGGCGGCGGCTAGAAGTTAACATAACACTTGTTGAAGTTAACATAAAGAAAGGTTTTCAAACAAAGTTGAAATGGGCCAACAATGCTGGCCAGTAGGGCCGGCCAGTAGGGCCGGCCAGCTTCGAACCACATTCGAATATCTACTTCTGCTCGTTGTCCACCAGGGGGCGCTACTGTCACTGTGACCACTTTTTCCAAAACCCCGGGCGGAGCAGCCGACTCACCGCCCTCCTTGTTGTAGCAGTAGGCCGTGTAGTGGCCGGAGCCGAAGCCCTTCCCATGATGCATCACCACGGCGGAGAGCTCGTAGAGGAAGTGTTTTGAGGGTGCGGCGGGGGGGGGGCCGGGGCAGGGCGGGCCGCCGGGGGAGGGGTCCCGGTAGCAGTAGGGCTCCATGTTCAGCAGCTGGTCGAAGCGCACGTGCACGCCGATCTTCTCCCGGTGGTTCCGCCCCGACCACCTGAAGGACCAATCACAAGCAGCCGTGAACGACCCCGCCGGTTTCCCCCCCCCACCGTAACGTAGCGCTCGAGTACCGCACTTCTTAGGGGCAGGAACAGCAAACGCATCCACTTATTCATCGCATGAACGGGAACTAAAGACAGACTCTGAATGACCGTGTTGGTTAGGAAGTCGAATCCAGAAATAAGAACATCTTTACGACGTTGATAAAATTCACTAGAAATTTACAAATTTAAAAGTTCTGAAAGAAGAATATAAATTGTTTGGCATGGTCTGCACATACATCATTACGCATACCCTTACTTTTTCCAGGCAAAACTAGTGTGTGTGTGTGTGTGTGTATATATATTTTCATATATATATATATATATTTTCATTAATCCACGCAGTCTCCCAAAGAAGCTCTCGTACTTAAAGTGGATAATATTTTAATATCCTACAGTGAACCATTAAGAGATACTGAGAGTAATGCTAGGGGCCGTGCGGGGGTACCTGAAGCGTTTGAGGTGCAGCCGGAGAACTTGAGGCAGCTTGTGGACCATCAGCTGCTTCTGAGCCTCCGTCAGGACGACGGGTTTGGAGGAGAGGCGACGGCGCTTTGCTGAAACACGCCCACAACAGACTTATTCAGCGAGCGATTTTGTTATATTGTGGTGTCGCGGCGCTGTGGCAACGCTAAACAGACTGAAATAGTTGCATAAGAGGCCAAAGAACAGGCAGTATTCCGACCTCTGGAAATAGAACCGTGACGAGAAGTTTGAGAAAAAAACATTAAAATTTAGCAATTAATATTGTCAACAGAACAGAACATTGAAATGAAACCCATTAGCTAGAAGGGAGTCGACTAATACACCGTGGTACAGCAGAGAGTCGACTAACACGCAGTGGTACAGCAGAGAGTCGACTAACACACCGTGGTACAGCAGAGAGTCGACTAACACACCGTGGTACAGCAGAGAGTCGACTAACACGCAGTGGTACAGCAGAGAGTCGACTAACACGCCGTGGTACAGCAGAGAGTCGACTAACACACCGTGGTACAGCAGAGAGTCGACTAACACACCGTGGTACAGCAGAGAGTCGACTAACACACCGTGGTACAGCAGAGAGTCGACTAACACGCAGTGGTACAGCAGAGAGTCGACTAACACACCGTGGTACAGCAGAGAGTCGACTAACACACCGTGGTACAGCAGAGAGTCGACTAACACACCGTGGTACAGCAGAGAGTCGACTAACACACCGTGGTACAGCAGAGAGTCGACTAATACACCGTGGTACAGCAGAGAGTCGACTAACACACCGTGGTACAGCAGAGAGTCGACTAACACACCGTGGTACAGCAGAGAGTCGACTAACACGCAGTGGTACAGCAGAGAGTCGACTAACACACCGTGGTACAGCAGAGAGTCGACTAACACACCGTGGTACAGCAGAGAGTCGACTAACACACCGTGGTACAGCAGAGAGTCGACTAATACACCGTGGTACAGCAGAGAACCCACTGAATCAGCTCGCCTAGATTTGGCTCCCAGAAACTCATTTAATTCTGACAGCTACGAGCGCTACGTCATTAGCATGCAGCTACACGCCCGGCGTGATCAATGCGCAGCTACGAGCGCTACGTGGTTGGCGTGCGCGCCAGGTCCACCACTCACTGTTGCACTGGTCGCAGGCGTAGATGTTCCCCTCCAGCGCTTCCGTCTCCGTGAACTTGGCCAGCATCTCGGTCAGCCGGCATGACACCTGCGCAGCCGACTCCCTGCTGTTGCTGTGGTAACGCTCGGGGAACTCCAGCGACAGGTCCCAGAAGGGCTCCACAGTGTTGGACTGGTAGTCACAGGCCAGGCAGGTCACCTGTCGAGGGGGGCCAGTAAGGCGGCGAGACACAAAATGAGAGGGAGACACAGCAACGGAGGCAGGAGAGGCCGGAAAGGCAGAGAGAGCAAGAAACAGACAGAAGCAAAGAAGCAGAAAGGCAGAGAGAAAGAGTAAGAGAGTAAGAAAGACAACGGCAGAGACAGAGAGGTAGGGAATTTTTTATTTTTTTTTCCAGCGGCAGCGAATGATAGGTAGGTTGTTTTCATTTAAAAACGAGAAAATTCGCTCATCCTTGTACAGAATGAAGAGGTGCTGTACCAAAACGTAATTATAGTTTGCATAAAAAAAATTATTATTATTTTTATTTTATTTTTTTATAAAGCTCATAAAATAATTTGGGTCGCACATAAATTGACAGGGTCGGTCGGAAACCGGAACCAAACAAATTTTTTTTTTAGGCCTTAGTCAATAATTTACTGAATACTTGAAAGATCTTTCAGACCTGGCCCAAGCACTCGTCATCTCCCGCCTCGACTACTGCAACGCGCTGGTGACTGCATAATTTTGACAGTTAATCACGCAACCTCTTCACGCAACCTCAAGAGTGTTTTTTTTGTTTTGTTTTGTTTTTTGTTTTTTGGAATGGATGACACATTTAATAACAGTCTGCTTTGCACTTATAAACTGCAATCCAGGAAGACTTTGACCCCTAGACTCTAGGTAAACATGCACACCTGGCCTGATATTCTGCAAGGTCAGGTGTGCAGACCCACCTGTGTGTCTAGTCAGCACACAGGTGTGTGTGCTGACTAGGCACTGATCTTTTGTCCTTGTGGAAACAAGGACAAGCTTCTTTAAGGGGGGGAACTTCAATTTCCATTCATTGCCGTCGAGGTGCAGCAGAGAGTTTTGAAGATATAGTTGTATCCCATACAGAGGAGGCCGTTTTAAATACGACTCACACATTCTAGTAATAACGACACACGGAATGGGATCCCGCTTCCTAATAAACAACAACATGGTTTGGAATCATCTGCCAAGTAGGAGACTTTTAGGGATTCAATCGTGTTTTCTGGGAGAAAAGTGAAGTTGCCGTGCTAGTACTTCTTGGCCAAATAATTTATTTTTAACTAAGCCAACATTTGTGGTTATTCTTATAAATGTTTAGAAAAAAGCTGCCGAGACGGTTATATTTTATATGCAGATTCAAAGTGTTTGATGTGGTAAGGAAACATGTCTCTCGCCAGTTCACTCATACTGGTGAGAGACCTCACCGTAACCTCTTAAAATCTGTCTATAAAATATAGATGAACGCAGAGGATTCAAACAAAAGTCAGGAGCTAGACGTACAGGGACCTTAGCATGTGCCCACGCATGGTTAAACTTTAAGCCACTGCCAACATTAACTAATCATTGACCATATGAACAAGGTTGGTCACCTGTCAGAGGAAAAGACTCTTGAGTCAATGCCATCCTTCAGCAACTTAAAAGAGGAAATGACCCTATATATATATTAAAGAAAAAAAGAGCGAGAGAGAGAGAGAGAGAGAGAGAGAGAGCGAGCGATGACTACGGTTGTACGTCAGCAGAGCAAAATGTGAATAGTGATAACCAGGGAGGGAGAGAAGACACTTCACGTCCGTACATCAACAGTGAAACAACCTTCTGTATGCCTGGCATACAGAAGGTTGTTTCACTGTTGATGTACGGACGTGAAGTGTCTTCTCTCCCTCCCTGGTTACCAAAGCCCGGGACGGTCAAAGGTTAAAGAACAATAATGTTCTTTAACCAATTGAACGAACAAATCAAACAATAATGTTCCTTAACCACAAAGACGTCTGTTTGACTCGCGACGGGTGTTGCAGCACACCGAGACGGTTACCACGGATACCACGTTCCACCAGACACACGTCACCCTGCGTCTCACGACAAAGGGGGCCCCGGGGGTCCGCTCACCTGGCTGAGCAGCTGCCCGTGGAAGATGCTGTTGACCACGTTCAGGACCTGCCTGATGAGGCGCTTCTGCGTGTGCGGCACGCCGCCGGGGGGGGGCACGGGCCCGGGCCCACCCCCCCCGCCGCCGCCGCCGGTGGTCTCCAGCTCCCGCTGCACCTTGTCGAGCAGCTCGCACAGGAACTCCTGGGCGTCCTGCTGGGCGTAGCCGCGGAAGGCGGGGATCAGCTGCCACACCGAGTGCAGCATGGCGAACGGCGACACCAGCGCCCACTTGCCCGACCACATGACCTGGAACAGCGTGTGCAGCTCGTGGCACAGCGAGATGTGCTTGGAGCTGGGCTCCATGGGCTGCACCAGCTCCATGCTGCGGGCCCGCGACGACCCCCCGCTGAGCCCGGCGCCACAGCCGCCGCCGCCGCCGCCGCCGCCCCCCCCGCTGGCCTGGAGGCCCCTCCGGTGGGCCGGCGGCGGCGGGGGCCGCGGGGGGGCGGGCCCCGCCAGCCGACCGTGGACGGCGGAGGCCAGCAGCTCCAGGGCCTGGGTGAGGTCCAGCTGCAGGAAGCACTCCCTGAAGACGTGGAGGTGGCTGAGCACCTGCAGGATGGAGTTCATGTAGCACGTGTTGCCCAGGTTACGCAGCCCGGTCACGCCCGGCGTCACCGCCGGCCGCCGCTTGAGGGGCGCACCGCCCTGCTTGGTCGACGGCTTGGCGGGCTGTTTGGCGGGCTGTTTGGCGGGCTGTTTGGCGGGCTGTTTGGCGGGCTGTTTGGCGGGCTGTTTGGCGGGCGTCTTGCGGGGGGCCGGGGGGGGCACCCGGGGCTTTGGCTTGGGTTTGGAGGAAGGGGCGCTGGGGGTCTTGGCGGCGGGTACCACCCTTTTGGACCGGACTGTTTGTTTCTGGGGGGGGGCGGCGGCGGGGGGGCTTCGGGTCCGCGTCCCGTTGGCCGCGGGAACGCCGGCGCTCCCGCCGCCTCGGCGCGCCTCGCAGAACGACGCCAGGCCGGCGGCGTCGGCCGCCCTCTGGCTCTGGCGCCGCAGCCGCCGGCTCTTCCTGGGCGGGGCGCTCTCCAGCTCCGCCTGCAGCCGCCGCTTCACAGAGCGCCGCCGCTCCAGCCTCTCCCGCCTCTTCTCCTCCTCGTCCTCCCGCCTCGTCTCCTCCTCCTCCCGCCTCGTCTCCTCCTCCTCCCGCCGCCTCGTCTCCTCGTCCTCCCGCCTCGTCTCCTCGTCCTCCCGCCTCGTCTCCTCGTCCTCCCGCCTCGTCTCCTCGTCCTCCCGCCGCCGGCCGCCCTCCGTCAGGGCGAACCACGCACCGAACACACGGCCCATGAGCGTGCGGCGCCGGTGCCAGAGGGCGGTGAACATGCGGTCCTCGTCGCGGAGCTGCAGCTCCCGGGCGCCGCAGGGCGGCGGCGGCGCGGCGCCGGTGGCGGAGCGCAGGGTGCGCCCGCTGCGCGTGGTCACCTCGTAGCGCTGGCTCTGGATGGCGCCGAGGGTGCTGCGCAGGAGCTTGAGGTCGCCCGTGGCGTTGTCGTTCAGCACGTAGTCGTCGCACAGGTAGCAGAAGACGTACAGCTCGTTCACCTCGATGGCCAGCGGGTGGCGCTGCAGCTGGAAGTGCCGCAGCGCGTGCTCCTCGATGTAGCGGCCGCACGCCACGTGGGCGCAGCCCAGGCAGGCCCACACCGACTCGGTGGTGTTGCAGTCCAGGCAGTGCCACTTCTGGGGGTTGAGGATGGAGTGGTCCGGGGCCAGTCGGAGCCGGCCCACGTGCTTGCACCTGTCCATCGCACCGGTCTGCCCTCCCGCCCGCCTCGCTGGGTCCCTGGACACGCAGCCCGGTCCCCAAGGGGGGGGGGGGGGGGGGGGGGGGGTTATCCGTGTGGGTCCTCTGAACGGTTTCAGTCCACCAGAGTCAACATGGTGAACTGCCAAACGTGTACCCCAAAAGGCATGGCTTTATCTGGGGGACAAAGGGGAAAGGGAATCATTGCTGGAATGCATGCAATGGTAATTAATTTAGTTTCCTCGGCGCAACAGCAAAACCCGGCAGCATATAGGTTTAAGATAAATGTAAAAGTTCCAACACTCATTTCAAACCGTTCCCAATAGCCTTTCAGACGTTCCTATGGAGGAGATCAAAGAGCAGCGCTGCGTATACATTTGGGAGCTGAATCAGTCTTCAGAGCAGGGTTTCAGATTGAGTGTCTGTCTTCCATAGAAGCATAACAAACCACTGGGGGGTGGGGGCTTGGTGCACCAAACTGGAGATCCTCAAGTAGTTCTGAGCCCCATCAGCCCCCCATTGGGATAGTTTGGGGCGGGAGGGGAAGAGGACTTAAAACCTGGCCAACAAAAGCTAGAGGCGAGAGAGACCTTTTGTCAGGGTACAGGACTGCCTTCTCAAAAGAAAATGATCGACAGACCCGGATGAAAAGAAATCGGACACTTGGGCAAACTGTTGTTATGGTAACGCAAAAGGGAAAGTGACCAAAAAAAACGAACTTGTTCAAATGAAAATAACATTTCTTACATCTTTCTGGTACTAACATGTTGTCTCTGAGCTCTTCCAAGCAGACATGTCACGCTATGAAAAAAACATACGTCACTAAAACACTGAAAGTGCTTGGACTTTGGCGTTGGTTTGTTTGCTCGTTATACTGGGCTTTTCCCTGCGTTTGAAAAATAACAATTCTCATTGTTATGATCGGATCAAAGATGGGCAGTAATATATGTATGCTTTAATGTATTAACATCAATTTAGATGATTTGGCAGTGACAAAAAAACGCTAATTTAGGAAAACATTTGTGGCTAGTCGAGACGAGTACATTTCAAGTGTGAGCAAGGATTGGTCGCTCAGTGAGAACGGATATTTAACATCGGGGTAGACAAGTTCACACAGATACTCGTAGCAAGGGTTAAGTATAGTAAATTAAGTTAAGTATTAATGACAGGGCAGGTGGCGTTTATGGGGTTTCCCTTACTGCACTAAAGCGTAATTGAGCGCGCTTTGCCCTTGTGTGTGAACTGAGTTCACCATTCACTATACACTTTAACTGGCTCACTACGTGTTCAAATATAGTCCATAGCAATGCAATAACCCACTGGCCCTTATTACCAATATAACACTTAATTGCCGTCACACTAGTGAAATGGTTCCGAATATAAAATGGTAAAATCAAACGAAAGTTTAGGCTGAGAAATAACGACGGGTGATAAACGAGCAAAGGTTGAAGAATACGGAGACGCACATCGACGCTATTCACGTTACACTGTTGTTCGTATACTTCCTCAGTAATCAGCCCACATAAAATGAAAGCATGTACGTAGACTCGTTAGGTACAATAGTGTATTTTTCCAGATCGGTGATTTAAGAGATTAGCCAGATTGTAGCTGTCCTCTGCGCTAGTAGTTAGCCTAGCCTGCTAAAGCTAGCTATCAGTAATAATCCTGAGAAGTTCAAGAACTCGCTGGTAAATTGTCAGTTTTGCGTAACATTGTCACGAATATATCATCGTGTACACAAACAACTCATATCGCTGTCAGCACATCACACCGTTGTCATAATTAACAGCAAAACAAAGGGATAGCAGCATTACCTATCTCTCCTTCACAGGACCTACTACGGCTGGTACTACTGGGGGCGCCATCTTGTCAGTCCTGGTCGCGTGGTGTCGGCTCGAGCGCGTCCTTCACCCGTGACGTCATTGTTGTTATTGTTGTGAATGGTGATGATGATGACGATGACGACGATGATGATGATGATGATGATGATGATAATACATTTAATTTAGAGGCGCCTTTCAAGGCACCCAAGGTCACCAGAGAGTGTCGAAGAGTTACAGAGCATAAAGTCTTCATAAATCGTTTAAAAACAAGACATTGTGGAAAAACAAACAAATGTCCTGTGATTCGCACTACACAACAGCATGTGTGTGGATTCTATGGAAAGCCAAGAAGGCCACTAACTGGCCCTAGAATGGCGCGGTAAAAGTTCCGTACCGCACGGATTCCGTACGGATTCCGTACGGTTTCCGTGCGGTTTAGCACTTTTACCGCGCCATTCTACATGTCCATGCATTCTAGGGCCAGGCAGTAAGAGGCCTTCTTGGCTTTCCATAACACACGGTTGGCCGGTATCAAATGATTTGGGGGAGAAAAAAAGATCGTCCTGGCGGCCTTAAACTGACTCAACAGCGCCACCTGCTGTTGTGTAGTGTGAATCACAGGACATTTGTTTGTCACGTGACTTTTGGCGCTCATTGTCCGCCTGACCACGCGCAAATGCCTTCAGATCCACGCGCAGCTTTCAGTGTTCCGTACTTGTAGAATTGTTTTAGTGCCTACAGTCTTGTGAGACGACTGCTTCCGTTGATGTGGTCGGAAAAGGTGAGTTTGAGATGTATAACATGCGAACAATGATCACCAAGTTTTATGCAATTAATTGAAATCTTCATAAATCCATGCTCAGTTTGCAATGTGTTTAGCCTAAATAATCAGACAGCTAGCTAGCATGCAGACGAGCAGCCCGTTAGCTTCTAATTTTTTGGTAGGCAAACTAAGCTACATGTCAGCTGGTTTCTAACATTTCTTTATAGCAAGAAGAATTAATGATGGAAGTAATAAGTCGCATGAATTATTTTATTCAAACTGGTTAAATGCCTACGCCTATGCACTATTTAGGGTGTTTGTTATTTTTAAGTGAGGCCGAAATGCCCGCTGAAAAGAGGCGGATTCAGGAGCGAGAGAGACAACTGAAGGAGGCAGCAAAGGGGAGCACATCACTGCAGGGTTGGCTACGAAAAAGCCAACAAGCAGGTGAGAAAGAGCCTTTGCATTGTGATACAGATGACACTGTAGGCTAATGATAAATTAATCAGACTCATATTTTAGCCTACTAATGGCAATTTTTCATAATTACATTACATTTAAGATGAGGAGCAGCCACAAGACTCCAGCCACAAGGAAGTTGGGGACCAGGAGGCGCATAGTGCAGGTAGGCCTAAGTGCTGATCACCAAATATGAGATGAGAGGACCACGCTAGAAAGTACAGGGTTAAAGAGCTGCATGCTGAATAATTGTAATCTAAAAAGAACATAGGCTATTTTAGAGATCCTTTCAAAGATCTTGCCAGAGCAGAACATGAATAACCCTGCTTCTAATGGGCATTCAAATAATAATGATAATGGTAATAACAATAATATGTAATTGGAGAGATGATGAGCCCGGTGCATCAGCTGCGTTCAGAGTGCCAGAGCCAGAGCCAATCCCAGATGAGATCAGGACAGACTGGCAAAACAGGGAAAGGAGAGATGAGTAACAGGATGAGATGAGGGAGAGGAGAACATCAGAAAGGGAGGATATTGAGGTGAAGAGTGGGGCAGAATCCACAGATTTAGATTTTTTGCTGAGGTTGGCTTATCCCACAGATCCAGCTCATGTACAGAGCAGCAATCTTAAATACGATCAGACCTTCATCACATTTTCCCTAAAAATCTCCCTAAAAACACAAATAAAGGGTGATTGAGTGCTGTATTTCAGTGTTTTACTAATTTGTATTAATATATTAATAAAGACTAGGGGTGGGTATTTCCAGGTACCTCACGATTCAATTCGATTCTTAAGGGCTTGATTTGATTCGATTTTGATTTGATATTGATTCATTTGCTTCGATATCGATTCAATAATACATGCAGATGACAAAAATACCTAAATATTATTTAGAATTCCTCATCGTCATCCGCTTATCCGGGGTCGGGTCGCGGGGGGAGCAGCTCAAGCAGGGGGCCCCAGACTTCCCTTTCCCGGGCCACATTGACCAGCTCTGACGGGGGGATCCCGAGGCGTTCCCAGGCCAGTGTTGAGATATAATCTCTCCACCTAGTCCTGGGTCTTCCCCGAGGTCTCCTCCCCACTGGACGTGCCTGAAACACCTCCCAAGGAAGGCGCCCAGTGGGCATCCTTACCAGATGCCCGAACCACCTCAGCTGACTCCTTTCTGAGTAAAGGAGCAGCGGCTCTAATCCGAGTTCCTCACGGATGGCTGAGCTTCTCACCCTATCCCTAAGGGAGACGCCAGCCACCCTTCTGAGAAAACTCATCTCGGCCGCTTGTACCCGCGATCTCGTCCTTTCGGTCATCACCCAGCCCTCATGACCATAGGTGAGGATAGGAACGAAGATCGACCGGTAGATCGAGAGCTTTGCCTTGCGGCTCAGCTCTCTTTTCGTTACAACGGTGCGGTAAAGCGAACGCAATACCGCCCCCGCTGCTCCGATTCTCCGGCCAATCTCACGCTCCATAGTACCCTCACTCGCGAACAAGACCCCGAGGTACTTGAACTCCTTCACTTAGGCTAAGGACTCATTTCCTACCCGGAGTAAGCAATCCACCGGTTTCCTGCTAAGAGTCATGGCCTCAGATTTAGCGGTGCTGATCCTCATCCCAGCCGCTTCACGGCTGGGATTTAAATGGTTATTTAGAATTAACCATTTAAAGATGAATTAGCTAGGGATGGGCACGAGTAGTAAATTCCAAACTCGAGTGATCGAATGAATTCCTCGAGGATCAATCGAGTACTCGTTTAAATCGAATCTATTTTTAGAATGCAACGCATCTGCAGCAGGAATTGGCCTAATGATGAACGGCAATATTACCAACCAAACATGTAGGCCTAATGCTTATTCTCAATCAAAACAGTCAAAGAGTTATCAGAGTATTCATTATTTATTTTGGCAAACGTTCAAAACACATTTTCCTTGCAAAAATAAATATGCGTCTCACAATTTAATCACGTCGAACAAAGGCCTGTAACGTTTTTTTTTAAAAAACCGAAACCTTAACCATTGCAAATTATTTAAAGCTGCAAATAAAACGTCAGCAAATGAACTAAAAACATACTCAGCGATCTTCTATACACGGCCGGGATTACAGCTGCGTCTTGAGGCGGTGAAAATAACCTACACACTTGGTTGCTGCGGGTCTGCTTTCCCGAACTCACCGTTGTGTTTCAGGATCATTTGTTGCTGCATAGTACCTGTAGTACTCTGGTAGCTCAATTTCGCTTGGCATATTTGACATTTCACCGTATGATCTCCTTTTTCTGTAAAGTATTTCAATATTTCGCTGCGCTTTGCTCTAACCGCCATCTCTTAACTTTTTGAATTCTGGCGTTGTGCACACAAGGCACGGCGCACGCCGCACAGATATTTGATACATTTCATTTGCTTTGTGCACGGCACGCGCCAGTGTTGGCACACAGGAAAGGTATATATTTGCTTCAGAAAACTTGTCTGTGTGTGTATGCAAACTCGAGTTTGCCTGTCCCGAGTAATGAGTACTCGTGTAATCGATTCCTCACGGCCATCTCTAGAATTAACCATTTCATTGTGCTTTAACTAGCAAAAAGGGAATACACCATTGTATAGTATTGTTCCTGAGCTAAACTTGCAGCATAAAAGTAATAATCATAACATGGACAAATGTAAAAGGACATGAACATTTGGGTATATTCGCTTCTACAGTAGATTACAATGACTGAGTATGCTTCATTTTTTTTTTTTTTATGGAAATAATCGATTTGCACTGTTCTACATTAAAAAATATTTCCTGTTTGCAGAGAAAATTAACAACTTAGATAAGAGAAAATAAGCAATCTTTTTCAAGGAAATAAAAGATCTTCAGGTTTGACACAATTACAAACAGTTAGACAGTGCTAGTCAAAGCAAATCTTTTTTTCCTTGATTGAAAAGGTGCTATGTTCAAAAGAGCAGTGGGTTGAAGGAGACGGGTCGAACCCTGTTTTCAGTCCGTCTCACAGTCAAACTGAGAGGTCTTTTATTTCAGGAGGATTTCCGCAGCAGCCCTGTGTCTCTGGGTTGTACTGGACGTCTCCACAGCAAAGGCTGCCCTTGTGTTCCTTCATAAGGATCTTCCCACTGGGCAGACGTCCACAGCACAACTGCTGGTCCACATTATAGGCCGCTGTAGAAAACACAATTACTGTATGCACTCTTATATTCTAGATCAGTGGTCTTTAACCTGGGGTTCATGGAGGTGCTTCAGAGGGTCACCAATTGTGTAGGGTTAAATCATGATATTTCTTTTTTATAAATGCAATTAAAGGTCAAATAGGAAAGTTTTGCGACTTGCGACCTGATCCTAAAACCTTACCTCTCCATACTCTCTCAAAAGCCCACCGAAAAAGCCAAAATAGCAAAACCCCAAATTGTATAAATATAGGCCATGCACACAACATTCAGTAGAAAAACGTATGTGCAAACGTTTTTTCTCCAGAAAATACTTAAATGAGCCAATCACGGGTGGACAGCATCTCGGGGCCAGCATCACCCCGCTCCACACACCACACCCGATACGAAGGACCGGACTGGATTCAGACCACAAACTAGATAACATCTACCGTATTTTCCGGACTATAAGTCGCGGTTTTTTTGTAGTTTGGCTTGCCCTGCGACTTATATTTCGAAGCGACTTATATGCCAAAATTGTGCGTACATAATCCTCGGCCGCAAGAGGGCACCGTCATTCATTAGGCCTACAACTGAACGCTGCAAGCCTACTGCACCACCGAATAAATTATATTCTCGTCCTCAATGTCCTCCGGTTCAACCAAAGCTACCCCAGCCTTAGCTGCAATTTTGTGCAACATAGCTGTCACACATATCACAGCGCATGACTTGGCCGGCGAAAACTGGAGCCCTCCGCTGGACTTGTGAAGGCATCTGACCGCGGCGCATACGCGTCCGGTGGAATCCCGGTGTCACTGAATTCGGTATACTCTCAGAACTACGAGGGACCGACACACCTATATTGCTATTGCAATTTCATTCAGTCTCTCCAGACTAAACGTTCTTGTTTAAATGTTTAAAAATAAATGCGACTTATACACCGATGCGACGTATATATGTTTTTTTCCTCGTCATGGAGCATTTTTTGACTGATGCGACTTATACTCGGGAGCGACGTATAGTCCGGAAAATACGGTACTGTGTTTTGTAACAGATGATCGATACTCACCCTGTCCACAGCACTTGGACAATGTCCCGGGTGTCGGGATCATGTTGTTTACTGTGGACATGTCATCTTTTATACAATTTATCTTGGCACTCTTTTCTCAAGGTTTTCACTGAAGTGTGCATGTAGTACTGAGAAGGAAACAAACCTGTGGGCTCTTGGGTCAAACCCTGGTCTGAGTCTGTTTCATAGGGAACTGAGAGGTCATTTATTTCAGGAGGATTTCCGCAGCAGCCCTGTGTCACTGGGTTGTACTGGACGTCTCCACAGCAAACGCTGTCCTTGTGTTCCTTCATAAGGATCTTCTCACTTGGCGGACGTCCACAGCACAACTGCCGGTACACATTATAGGCCGCTGTAGAAAACACAATTACTGTATGCACTCTTATATTCTAGATCAGTGGTCTTTAACCTGGGGTTCATGGAGGTGCTTCAGAGGGTCACCAATTGTGTAGGGTTAAATCATGATATTTCTTTTTTATAAATGCAATTAAAGGTCAAATAGGAAAGTTTTGCGACTTGCGACCTGATCCTAAAACCTTACCTCTCCATACTCTCTCAAAAGCCTGCCCACCGAAAAAGCCAAAATAGCAAAACCCCAAATTGTATAAATATAGGCCATGCACACAACATTCAGTAGAAAAACGTATGTGCAAACGTTTTTTCTCCAGAAAATACTTAAATGAGCCAATCACGGGTGGACAGCATCTCGGGGCCAGCATCACCCCGCTCCACACACCACACCCGATACGAAGGACCGGACTGGATTCAGACCACAAACTAGATAACATCTACTGTGTTTTGTAACAGATGATCGATACTCACCCTGTCCACAGCACTTGGACAATGTCCCGGGTGTCGGGATCATGTTGTTTACTGTGGACATGTCATCTTTTATACAATTTATCTTGGCACTCTTTTCTCAAGGTTTTCACTGAAGTGTGCATGTAGTACTGAGAAGGAAACAAACCTGTGGGCTCTTGGGTCAAACCCTGGTCTGAGTCTGTTTCATAGGGAACTGAGAGGTCATTTATTTCAGGAGGATTTCCGCAGCAGCCCTGTGTCACTGGGTTGTACTGGACGTCTCCACAGCAAACGCTGTCCTTGTGTTCCTTTATAAGGATCTTCTCATTGCCCAGACTTCCACAGCACAACGGCCGGTCCACATTATTGGCCTCTGTAGGAAACACAATTACTGTATGCACTCTTATATTCTAGATCAGTGGTCTTTAACCTGGGGTTCATGGAGGTGCTTCAGAGGGTCACCAATTGTGTTGGCCGTGTTTTGTAAATATTCTACAACACTACGACTATATTCCAGAAAGGATCACTCCGACACGAAAACACACATACACACACACACGCGTTATTGCAGTCCATCGATTACGATGATGACGTTGCTCCAAATAGAAAGGAAGGACAATTATTGGGTTGTGTTGCGGCGATGCATAGCCGAGTGGCTGTGCAGGCCTATGCGGGATCCGCAGATTTTGCCACAAGAGAGACAGGGGTATGTGGCACTGGAGGGTGTGGGCACTGCAGCACGCTGATGCCTCAGTGCACAACGCTGTATCCTCCTCTCTGTGGCTTGCTCCTGAAGGTGAGTAGTTCCCTGGTTGCAGGAGGAGCTCCAGGTGTTGCGATCAGCAGCCAGGGTTTACCGTGTCGAAGGCCTTGGACAGATCATTGAAAGCTAGGTACAGGTCTTTGCAGTGTTCTCTGCATTTTTGTCTGCGGTACTTCGCTGTTGCCTAAAGCCGCACTGGGTCTCCGGTAGGATGTTATTGGTAGCATGAGATGCTAGTCGAAGTAGCATGATCCGTGCTAGCACCTTACCGGCAACTGACAAGAGGGAAATGCCTCTGTTATTACCGCAGTCTGCTTTGTCTCCTTTGCGCTTAAAGATTGCGATGATGTTGGCATCCTTCCAATCTTGCGGGATGACTTCAGATGACCAAATGTTAATGATCAGTAGGTGTAATCTACGGGTGAGGAGGTATCCGCCAAGTTTCAGGATTTCTGCTGGGACTCCATCAAGGCCTGGGCTCTTGTTGTTCTTCAGGCCAGCAATGGCTTTTCCTACCTCAGCAAAGCTGGGGGAGGAGTCCAGATCAGTGACGGTTGGCAGGCATGCGAGGTCGGCAAGTGTGTCCATCCTGGTTGGATATGAGGTGTTCAGCAGGTTGACAAAATGCTCGGCCAATCTGTTCAGGATCTGTCGTTTGTCCTCGTACAGAATGGTACCATCTGCTTATCTGACCGGGGTTATGTTCTTCCTCTGTGGACCATAAATAACCTTGATTGAGTCATAGAAAGCGTGGGAGTTGTTGGTGTCCGCGTGATGCTGTATCTCGTGGGATTTCTTTGTCCACCAGTCATTCTTCATGGCTCTGAGGGTACGCTGTGTTTCAGCCCGGATGTTGTTGAAGCGGGCCTTCAGCAAGGTGGATTGGGGGTTGGAAAGGTGAGCTGCAAGGGCCTTGTGTTTTGCCTGAAGTAGGTTGTGGATACCTGGTGCGCTGTTGTCGAACCAGGCTTGGTTTCTTCGTCTGGTGTACTCTACAGACTCTACTGCCGCCCAGTGATTAGCGGTGCGTAGGGTGCTCCAGGTGATGTTGACGTCCGGATCAGCTGGTGTTTCAGGGATCTTGGACAGCTTTAAGGCGATCTGTTCCCTGAGCTGGTTGACTGAGTGCGGGGACTTCAATGCGTCACAGTTGAGCTTCCTGCAGGGTGGTGTTTTCCTCAGTGGTGGACGGAGTTCCAGGGTGAATTTGGCTCTGATCAGGCGGTGATCAGTCCAACAGTCTGCTCCACACATGGCTCTGGTAACTCGCACCTCCTTCCTGTCAGCTTGGCGGACAATGATGTAATCATTGTCCGCCAAGGACAATGATTGTTTAGAGCGGGGGTGTTGCCAGGAGGTCTTAAATTTGTTCTTCAGTTGGAACAAGGTGTTGGTGATGACCAACTGATACTCAGAGCAGAGAGTGAGGAGGCGAAAACCATTTTCATTGAGTTTACCAACACCGTGCTGCCCAAGCACATCCGAGTGCAGCGAGGCATAGAAGAGTTCCTTGCACTCAGGGTCGGCATCCAGTGTTGGGGCATATGCACTGATGAGGGTGGCATGACGGTTGTTGGTGAGGGGAATGCGCCAGGTCATCAGTCTTTCACTGATGCCGACTGGGGATTCTGGGATCCTCTGAAGTAGGCTTGACCGCACAGCAAAACCTACACCATGGAGGCGGCGGTAGCCTTCTGGAAGCCCCCTCCAGAAGAAGGTGTAGCCTTCTCCCACCTTTTAGAATCCTCGCCATGGAAGCGGGTTTCGCTAAGAGCTGCGTTATCAATGTTGTATCTCTGCAGCTCGTGTGCAACCAGCGCTGTTCTTCTTTGGGGACAAGATGAGTCAACGGGCACATCCAAAAGTGTGCGGACGTTCCAGGTTGCAATGGTGAGCTTCATGTGGGTTTTCTTATTCTTATATTTTCGACCGCGTGGAGGGATGACCCGGCAGCTGCGGCAGGCTGCCCGGGTCAAACGGAACAGACCTTTTTTAGGCCACCTTTTCTAGGCCCTTCCCTCTCAGGGTGAGCAGGGAGGAGCTGCTCAGTCGCGTGAGGAGCTGCCGGAGAGGAGCGCTGTTCCATCCCACTCCTCGGCGACCATCTTTCTCACGCCGCCTAGTGTGCAGGGTTGGGCTAGATACTCCCAGTTGCATCCTGACCTGTACCTGCCGCCCTTCCCCAACGCCACAGGATACACGGTTGGACAGTATCGCAGGGCCAGCATCACCCCACTCCACACAACACACCCGATACGAAGGACTAGACTGGATTCAGACCACAAACCATATAACCAGGGTGTCCGCGCAGTCGTAAAAAGTAGTAAAAATAATTGCCTACAGGGATCGCGGCAGTGTCACATTTATACCTTACAGTAAGTAGTAAGCGGTGCTTTGCATCCCCCCCGCCCCGCTGCTTGATGTCGTGTTGTTGATATTGTGGAGGTAGTAAAAAAGGTAGTAAATTCATCTCTGATTCCTGCATATACCCTGATAACGTCTACTCTGTGTTTTGTAACAGATGATCGTTACTCACCCTGTCCACAGCACTTGGACAATGTCCCGGGTCCCGACATCCTGTTGTTTGCTGTGGACATAAGTAATCTTTGATACAATCTTTCTTGGCAATCTTTTCTGAAGTTTGTTCACTGAAGTGTGCATGCAGTAGTGAGAAGGATGCAAACCTGTGGGCTCTTGGGTCAAAACCTGTTTATAGTCCGTCTCACAGGAAATTGAGATGTCATTTATTTCAGGATGATCTCCGCAGCAGCGCTGTGTCTCTGGGTTGTACTGGACGTCTCCACAGCAAATGCTGTCCTTGTGTTCCTTCATAAGGATCTTCACACTGCGCAGACTTCCACAGCACAACTGCCGGTCCTCATTATAGGCCTCTGTAAAAACCACAATTACTGTATGCACTCTTATATTCTAGATCTTTTCTTAGTCTTTAACCTGGGGTTTATGGAGGTCCTTTAGAGGGGTCCCCAATTGTGTAGGGTTAAACCATGAGGTATTTCTTTTTTATAATTGCAATTAAAGGTCAAATATGAAAGTTTTGCGACTTGCGACCTGATCCTAAATCCTTACCTCTCCATACTCTCTCAAAACCCTGCCCACCCAAAAAAGCCAAAATAGCGAAACCCAAATTGTATGAATATAGGCCATGCACAAAATACAGCACAAAAATGTCTGTGCAAAAGGTTTCTCTCCAGAAAATACTTTTTAAATGAGCCAATCACGGGTGGGCAGCATCCCGGGGCCAGCATCACCCCACTCCACACACCACACCCGATACGAAGAACCGGACTGGATTCAGACCACACACGTATAACATCCGCTCTGTGCTTTGTAACAGATGATCGTTACTCACCCTGTCCACAGCACTTGTACAATGTCCCGGGTTCTGGGATCATGTTGTTTGCTGTGGACATAAGTCATCTTTGATACAATCTTTCTTGGCAATCTTTTCTGAAGTTTGTTCACTGAAGTGTGCATGCAGTAGTGAGAAGGATGCAAACCTGTGGGCTCTTGGGTCAAAACCTGTTTATAGTCCGTCTCACAGGAAATTGAGATGTCATTTATTTCAGGATGATCTCCGCAGCAGCGCTGTGTCTCTGGGTTGTACTGGACGTCTCCACAGCAAATGCTGTCCTTGTGTTCCTTCATAAGGATCTTCACACTGCGCAGACGTCCACAGCACAACTGCCGGTCCTCATTATAGGCCTCTGTAAAAACCACAATTACTGTATGCACTCTTATATTCTAGATCTTTTCTTAGTCTTTAACCTGGGGTTTATGGAGGTCCTTTAGAGGGGTCCCCAATTGTGTAGGGTTAAATCATGAGGTATTTCTTTTTTATAATTGCAATTAAAGGTCAAATATGAAAGTTTTGCGACTTGCGACCTGATCCTAAATCCTTACCTCTCCATACTCTCTCAAAACCCTGCCCACCCAAAAAAGCCAAAATAGCGAAACCCAAATTGTATGAATATAGGCCATGCACAAAATACAGCACAAAAATGTCTGTGCAAAAGGTTTCTCTCCAGAAAATACTTTTTAAATGAGCCAATCACGGGTGGGCAGCATCCCGGGGCCAGCATCACCCCACTCCACACACCACACCCGATACGAAGAACCGGACTGGATTCAGACCACACACGTATAACATCCGCTCTGTGCTTTGTAACAGATGATCGTTACTCACCCTGTCCACAGCACTTGTACAATGTCCCGGGTTCCGGGATCATGTTGTTTGCTGTGGACATAAGTCATCTTTTATACAATTTATCTTGGCACTCTTTTCTCAAGTTTGTTCACTGAAGTGTGAATGCAGTACTGAGAAGGAAACAAGGAGCTTTCCAGGGTCGTCAGTGCCCGAGTAGTGTCACAGTGCTTAAATTTGCATACGTGATCTGATTGGATGGCGGATCCGTCGCTGCCGAAAAAGTTGAAAAATTTTCAACTTTTTGACGGAGCCTTCAGCGCACGGCTCCACAATGCATTGCGCGTCCGTCCCCATTCAAAGTCAATGGGGGATCAGTCAACGGACGGAGGCAGTGGGCACGAGGCGTTAGGCACCACCACCTCCTGCAGCGGGCAGCGCCGAGGCGGTGGTCCCTCGGCAGCGGGAAGCGGGGCTCAAGCGGAAGACATTCGCGGGCAACAATCCCTTTCTCCTCGGCTGTGATAATCTCCACTAAGAGTCTCATCGTGGAAATACCAGAGACAGGAGTCTGACGTGTTATGCGCCATAACACACTTGCGTTACAGTGTGTGTAATCACACACACATGCTCACGCGCACACAGACACACGCGCACACAGACACACAGACACACACACGTGGCGCTCGCACGGTCGTATCTCATTGGGCGGCCAAATTCTCTGGGCTGGCAAGGCAGAGAAGGGCGAGGTGGCATCTCCCCTTATGACGACATACGGGGAAAATTCCAATACGGCGCGTCTGAGCTTAGGTTTTATAAAGGCGGAGCAGAATGCCTAGTTCTCGTTTTACACCACACAAAATTTCTAGCTATTTGGGGAGCAAAGGTAGGCTAGGGGAACTCATATTAACGTTAGAAAACCTCAGAAAGTGAAATTTTCATGCCATGGGATCTTTAAACCAACAGAATGTAAACTTCAATTGGCTTTCTTAATCTCTAAACCTAAATACATCTCTAATGATAGAAACGTTTTTTTAACACCTGTGTAAAGTGCAAAAGCGCCCTTTGCTAACCTCCAAAAAGCCCACCCAAAAAGCCACAATAGCAAAACCCCAAATTGTATGAATATAGGCCATGCACAAAATACAGCACCAAAATGTATGAGAAAAAGGTTTCTCTCCAGAATAGACCCCTGGTCGAAATGGCGGAAAGTTCACACAGGCAAAAAAGCTATTTTACCTCGACCATAAGGAGAAGAATGACATTATACAACAAACAACCAGAGTTGATTTGCCCCGCCATAGCCACACAATAGAGGGAGTATATAATGATAAGGAATGCGATAAAAAATGATAACAGTCCATATAATTTGTAGTGCAAACTTACCAATCACAACAGGAGTTGAACCCATGTGCCAGATAAGAATTGCCAGGGAGAGCATTTACGCGCTTTCCTGTATCATAAACTGATTAAACTGCTCAGCGAATTGCTCCACTCTAAACTGTTGCTGTTACTGTACGTGTGTAGAAGTTGGCTATGAGGCTGTATTTAACAAGATGCTATGACATGAGCCAACTCGTGTCGCCTTGGGTCAATGTTTTCAACAGGTCTTCCTAGACACGTGTCGGTCTCTATGGCTACTCTGAATGAATGGAAGAGGAAGGAAAAGTTTAGGGAGGAAGAGGGTGGGGGCTTCGTACTATCTCGGGGGTGGCTGGGATTGTGTGGGAAAAGCAGGATGCTTCCTCTGGAGAGGGGGAGCGAGAACGCTTCACTCCACATCCGTCCATAGTGATGGGGGAACTATGCTGAAGGGCCCCTCCGAAGAGCCGAAAGAGACATTGAATGGTTATTAAATACATTATACAGCAGTATAGTGATGACAAGTCAGTCACTCGGTAGGATCTTTTAAAATAGATAAAATATTTGTATCTGTTCGACTAATATTCATGACTGATGAATGTCAGGTTTATGTCCAGCTAAGACATCAGTGTTTCCCGCAGGATTTTTTTCAGCAGCGGTGGTGTGGTCCCCGATCCCTCTAGGGGGGTCCGGGGGCATGCCCCCCACGGCCGAATTTTTTTGTACCCTTTACATTGGAATGCATGAATCTGGTGCACTTTGAGAGGAGAATATGCACTTAAATCCTATTCAAACAGTCCTGTGTATTACTGTAGATGGGATTATTGGTGTTGTAACTTTGCCTTTTGTGTCTTCATTTACAGATTTTTATATTTTTGTATAGTAATATTTTAACAAAAAATGCCACAACGCAAATATAATTTGCACAATTTATTTACAGATTTTTGCCTAATGCTTAAACACTAAACATGGTTGCTATGCCCAAAGCATAACTGTTTTTTACATAAGACACTTTGTTCAAAAATGAAATCTCCTGCAACAATGGGCAAAACACATCTTTTTAAATTATAAACCTAACTAAAATTTGAAAAGAACACAGACTCACACACATGAAAAATAAAGCTAATTGAATACCAATCAGTGTGAGCCTTAGCACTACAAATAGACCTCAGGTGAGCTCAGCTCCTGTGAGACAGTGAGAGTCAGGGGAAGAGGACAAGAGAGCGATGATAAGCTTGTTATTGCTTAAAACACTTCTTAGTCTTGGGAGTCAAAAAGTGATGAGAAAATTATAAAATAAATATAAGTTATACATAATATAAACTATTCATGATCTTTTAAGAAGTCCTTAGGTTTTTTCCCTGCATTTATGCTAATGACCACATGCTTACAGGCGATTAGCATAAATCCCTAACTAAAATACGCGATGAAAACAGATTTTATATGGCAATAAAGAACAACATCGGATCTAACAGTATGGATTCATTTTTCAAAGTTCCCGAAAATACCTAGGCTATAAATTCCTGACTGGATATAAGCTCCTATAAAGGCTATGAGTGATCCCAAAAAGAGCGACAACACGCATACACACACATAGGCCTACACACACATAGGCCTACACACACATAGGCCTACACACACACACACACACACACACACACACAATACTAGAGGAAAAACGGCACGGAGGTTGCGGTTTATAGATACAATAAAATGATTGGGTTAGACCTAACCCTTTAACACTGGTGGTCATGTAGCGACACATTTGAGCAACTTACCTTCTCTCTCTCTCTCTCTCTCTCTCTCTCTCTGTGTCTGTCTCTCTCTCTCTCTGTCTGTCTCTCTCTTTCCTTCTTTCTTCGATCTTCCGCTTCACTCGCTACTGCTAGAATCAATGTAACTTTGCAACCGTGTAGGGTAGCCTACTGCCAACAACTGCCACACTCGCTGTGTATTTTTCTTCTTTGATGTTGGTTACGTGACGATGTGCCGCGTGCTGCGCCATTGACGTTACGCGCTGTACATTTTCTAAAAGGAGCTACGTAAAAAAAAAAATTAGGAGAAGGATTTTTATGCAGCGGCGGAGAAAATTCACACGTTCACGCCCGCGCGCGCGAGAGGCTGTTTTGCACGCGCAGAGATCATTTGCGCGCTCGCAGTTAATATCTACGCGTGTGGAATAATATAATACGCCCGAATGCATCTTTTATCACATTAGTGAATTATGGCACTAATGTGTCGCCATAGATTCAGACCACAAACCATATAACCAGGGTGTCCGCGCCATAGTAAAAGGTAGTAAAAAAAAAAATTGGCTACAGGGATCGCGGCAGTGACACATTTATACCAGTGTCACATTTATACCTTACAGTAAGTACTAAGCGGTGCTTTGGATCCCCCCCGCCCCGCTGCTTGATGTCGTGTTGTTGATATTGTGGAGGTAGTAAAAGGTAGTAAATTCATCTCTATGATTCCTGCATAACGTCTACTCTGTGTGGAGGTGCTTCAGAGGGGTCACCAATTGTGTAGGGTTAAATCATGAGGTATTTCTTTTTTATAATTGCAATTAAAGGTCAAATATGAAAGTTTTGCGACTTGCGATCTGATCCTAAACCCTTACCTCTCCATACCCTCTCAAAACCCTGCCCACCCAAAAAAGCCAAAATAGCGAATACCCAAATTGTATGAATATAGGCCATGCACAAAATACAGCACAAAAATGTCTGTGCAAAAGGTATCCCTCCAGAAAATTCTTCTTAAATGAGCCAATCACGGGTGGACTGCATCTCGGGTCCAGCATCACCCCACTCCACACACCACACCCGATACGAAGGACCGGTCTGGATTTAGACCACAAACCATAACCATGCAGTGTTTCCCCCACGTTCACACAGCAGCGGCGCGCCGCCACTGCTGAATTTTCTCCGCCGCTGCAATAAAAATCCTTCTCCTAATTATTATTATTTATTTTTTTACGTAGCTCCTTTTAGAAAATGTACAGCGCGTAACGTCAATTGCGCAGCACGCGGCACATCGTCACGTAACCAACATCAGAGAAGGACAATACACAGCGAGTGTGGCAGTTGTTTGCAGTAGGCTACCCTACACGGTTGCAAAGTTACATTGATTCTAGCAGTAGCGAGTGAAGCGGAAGATCGAAGAAAGAAGGAAAGAGAGACAGACAGAGAGAGAGGCAGACAGAGAGAGAGAGAGAGAGAGAGAGAGAGAGAGAGAAAGTAAGTTGCTAAAATGTGTCGCTACATGACCACCAGTGTTAAAAACCCTCTGAGCCCAATCATTTTATTGTATCTATAAACCGCAACCTCCGTGCCGTTTTTCCTCTAGTATTGTGTGCGTGTGTGTGTGTGTGTGTGCGTAGGCCTTTGTGTGTGTGTGCGTGTGCGTGTTGTCGCTCTTTTTGGGATCACTCATAGCCTTTACAGGAGCTTATATCCAGTCAGGAATTTATAGCCTAGGTATTTTCGGGAACTTTGAAAAATGAATCCATACTGTTAGATCCGATGTTGTTCTTTATTGCCATATAAAATCCGTTTTCATCGCGCATTTTAGTTAGGGATTTATGCTAATCGCCTGTAAGCATGTGGTCATTAGCATAAATGCAGGGAAAAAACCTAAGGACTTCTTAAAAGATCATGAATAGTTTATATTATGTATGACTTATATTTATTTTATAATTTTCTCATCACTTTTTGACTCCCAAGACTAAGAAGAAGTGTTTTAAGCAATAACAAGCTTATCATCGCTCTCTTGTCCTCTTCCCCTGACTGTCTCACAAAGGAGCTGAGCTCACCTGAGGTCTATTTGTAGTGCTAAGGCTCACACTGATTGGTATTCAATTAGCTTTATTTTTTATGTGTGTGAGTCTGTTCTTAGGTTAAATTTTAGTTAGGTTTATAATTTAAAAAGATGTGTTTGGCCCATTGTTGCAGGAGATTTCATTTTTGAACAAAGTGTCTTATGTAAATAGCAACCGTGGGCATAGCAACCGTGTTTAGTGTTTAAGCATTGGGCAAAAATCTGTAAATAAATTGTGCAAATTATATTTGCGTTGTGGCATTTTTTGTTTCAATATTACTATACAAAAATATAAAAATCTGTAAATGAAGACACAAAAGGCAAAGTTACAACACCAATAATCCCATCTACAGTAATGCACAGGACTGTTTGAATAGGATTTAAGTGCATATTCTCCTCTCAAAGTGCACCAGATTCATGCATTCGAATGTAAAGGGTACAAAAAAAATTTGGCCGGGGGGGCATGCCCCCGGACCACCCTAGAGGGATCGGGGACCACACCACCGCTGCTGAAAAAAATCCTGCGGGAAACACTGCCATGTAACATCCACTCTGTGTTTTATAACGGATGATCGTTGCTCACCCGCCCGACCGATATAGGATTTTTAAGGCCGATACCGATACGAATATTTTGTGATTAAAAAATCCGATATGCCGATATATCGGCCGATATATATTAAAAAAAGAAAATCCAGAAACGCGCAACAAAACAAACAGATTTCCCTAACATTGGTTATTTGTAGTTATCCTTTAAATCCTTTTCACTCTCAGCTAACACGTAACAACAGCAAAACTGGACATGGTAGTCATGAATTAAGTCATGCTTATCGACATTAGAGAATTGATGGGGATGTTCTTTTAATTGTTATTCAAGCAATGTATGTCTTGTGACAGTTGCCAACTTACCATGAACACACTTGCACACATGAGCTGTGTTCGAAATCATTCCCTTTTCACTCCCTCACTATTCCCTATATAGTGTTTATGATATAGTACACTATATAGGGAACGAACAAACGAGAATTCGGACACTACGCTGAACATTTCTAAGCGTCATTTGCGTCAGTAAATGCGCCGGGTATTTGTGTGACGCAGACAGATGCTCCCACATCATGTAAACAAACCGGGCAATCCCGAGGAAAGCTGGAGCTTGTATTGATGTTGAATGCAACATTTCCTTGATCACGTTTTTTTTATTAATTTTGAATGTTACATTTTCTATGTTAACTCCCAATTAAATTGTTGACATTTCTAAACGAAAGCCGGAGACTCCATCATTAAATGTATTAGTTTTCGCGGTTATTCAGCTTCTTCTTCTCCTCCGGAAGAACACTACCGCATTGCATTGTGGTATACGGAGTAACATGTAGGGAACATCCAGGCCCCCAGGACAGGCATATACTTCCGCAATCCACCAGTGCTCAGAGGCCAAGCCTGGTATTGCAGCTGTTTAGCTGGGAGTGGACGGGGGTCCGTCATTTCATGCGGCCCAGAAGTAGATATCGCCGTCCACTCCAATACAAGTGGGGAACAGGATTGTGTCTCCGCAAGAAATGTCTGGATATCAATCAAAGGCTCATAATTATATTTCTACCCTGTTCTAAAAAAATGTAAGTTTTTTCTTTTCAAAACGCCTCCTCAAGCGTTTTATTAGCAGTTTACGTTGGGTACGCAGCTGAAAGGAGCCGTACTGAAACAAACGGCTCCTTGCTATGATCCTATTTTGAAGTGCACGGCTCCATTAACTTCCGAATTAAATTAAATTCCGAATTAACTTCCATTAACTCCATTAACTTCCAAAGTCTGAGATTTGTCCTTTACTTGACATGAATGGCGTTGAACACGGATATATAACACACATATCATTGAAATAGCTGGAACAGGCACGCACGTATTGATTACCTGAATGATCATGGGAGACCTACGTAATTTTCATAATATTGTAAATTGTCTGATATTAACATTTCAGTTGCGTTGGTAGGTATTTCATTTTCATTTGCTTGTTTAGCTATGTATGACAGGGTTATGGTTAGCTATGTATGACAGTTGACAATGTTGGTGTATTACAATTCAATATTTGGGTAGGCTACTCCAACTTCGTTGCTGGTCGATATGTAAACATTTACTTTTATATAAATTATTGATTGCATTCTTCGTAAAATAGTTACTTGGAAGGAATCTGTTTCTTAAGCAATAACATTGAACTGAATTGTTTAGGCCTACATACGTTTACTATGTTACTATGGTATTATATGGAGCAATCTTACATATTTATGAAGTTTCCAGATCAATAAAGTTCTATCTCTTTTTATTTGAACTGCCTGTATGTCCTCTTGATTATAGTATTACAGTGTGTACCTTGGTTATCAGCTATCATAGAATGGTGTCCAAATGGCTGCATGTGTAAGAAATAGGATTTGAACCAAGTGTTACAATAAAAAAAAGCTTTTATTAAAAGACCCCCCACCCCAAATTTGAACAAAACACATTTTTTGGCTGTTTGGCTGGGGCAGAAGAGTGGAAGGGGAAACAAAGACAGGTAGCCTAAGAAGTAAGGAAAGGAATGAGAGGAAGAACAGTGAAATGAATGAACAGTGTGATAAACGCAAATGATTACCAAATGATTACCAAAAAGGTTATAATTACTGATTTATCAAATACGCAGAGAAGAGCATCATCGAATAAAGATTAAGGACCTGGATTATATTTTACAGTATTGAAAACTGTTGAAATTACAATTCAGAGTGGAGAAGGCTGAAGGCATTGGCCCTAAAAGTGTCAGTTTCACCCACTCTGGATTATCGCTTCAAGAGACTGTGAAATGCTTTTTAAAAAAATGTAATTTCCCCTATTGGTGAAATGAACCTTGTCTTTTAGGTATAAACCACAGCAGTTAAACCTTATTCCAGGATGCTCTACGCTGTTGCCTCCTAGCTCTACACTAACAAATGCGTTCATCACACTGTTCACCCATTTCCTAGCGTGATTTAGCTTCCCCGGATGGTCAGCCCTCCACCAGCGTCTCTAAGTTTTATAACAAATAATTCAATACGTGAAGATTTGGTGATAGAGGTAAAGCATCTTCTTTTAAATATTATAAGCCTTGGTTTAGTTATTCAGTTCTGTTGGATTCCAGCCCACCATGGAATATATGGCAATGAAATTGCTGATAAATTAGCTAAAAGATACTAACCTAATTAGAAGAATTTAACCTTAAGTATATATATTTTTTATTTTTATTTATTCATTTCTTTTGTTAGTTTGTTTTATTTTGTTTATTTTGTTTCGTTAGTTTGGTTTTTTCTTTGAATTTATTTGTATGATTTAAAGTATGATTTGCCAACGTCCTTGTCCTTGTCAACGTCCTTGTCACAAACTCCTGTGTAGTAGTCCAGTAGGTCGCGGTATATGGGGAAAAACTATGATCCGCCACTAAACTAGAAGAAGAAGAAGATTTCTGCATCCGGTACATCACGGACTAGGTCACGTGTCCTGGCCACATACCGCGGAAGCAAATCGCTCCTGTATGTTACCATGCGCCACTGAGCCATGGACATAATAAAGGATGGACCACGGACTGGAAAATGGCCGCCCATTCATTCCTATGCAAACTGCTCAGTGGCGCAGGGTAACATACAGGAGCGATTTGCTTCCGCGGTAGCAAATTTCAATGATATGTGTGTTATATATCCGTGTTCAACGCCATTCATGTCAAGTAAAGGACAAATCTCAGACTTTGGAAGTTAATGGAGTTAATGGAAGTTAATTCGGAATTTAATTTAATTCGGAAGTTAATGGAGCCGTGCACACACAAAATATGTCCATAGCATGGAGCCGTTTGTTTCAGTACGGCTCCTTTCAGCTGCGTACCCAACGTAAACTGCTAATAAAACGCTTGAGGAGGCGTTTTGAAAAGAAAAAACATTTTTTTAGAACAGGGTAGAAATATAATTATGAGCCTTTGATTGATATCCAGACATTTCTTGCGGAGACACAATCCTGTTCCCCACTTGTATTGGAGTGGACGGCGATATCTACTTCTGGGCCGCATGAAATGACGGACCCCCGTCCACTCCCAGCTGAAACAGCTGCAATACCAGGCTTGGCCTCTGAGCACGGGTGGATTGCGGAAGTATATGCCTATCCTGGGGGCCTGCACTGAGCAGTTTGCATAGGAATGAATGGGCGGCCATTTTCCAGTCCGTGGTCCATCCTTTATTATGTCCATGGTTACCATGCGCCACTGAGCAGTTTGCATAGGAATGAATGGGCGGCCATTTTCCAGTCCGTGGTCCATCCTTTATTATGTCCATGGGAACATCGTATGTACACTCAAATTTTAGTGCATGAAATTAACCACTGAGAATTCGAACACCACTACAAAATGGCGAGCACCCTATATAGTGCACTATATCCGTGATAGGGAATGATTTCGAACACAGCTATGAACCACACCATTCACTCTGCCTGAATCAGCGGGTTTGGGGCGTTAGAGCGCCCTCTGGTGGACAAACTTTCTTTTTTTTTCTTTCTTTTTTTATATTCATTTATCGGCCATTATAAATGCCGATACCGAATAGTTTGAAAAATGCCTAATATCGGCTGATAATATCGGCCTGCCGATATATCGGTCGGGCTCTAGTCCACAGCACCTGGGCAATGTCCCGGGTTCCGATATCATGTGGTTTCCTGTAGACATAAGTAATCTTTTTCAGACAAATTATCTTTGCACCTTTTTCGTTTGTTATTCTCTTCACTTTTAATCCTTTTTATTCTGGCATGTTACATTACGTCGTTGTCATCTTAGTTTGTATCCTTGTACATGTAATGTCAATGTCAATCATCTGTCTAACTATATGTTGTTTTGCTTTTATGCTTTTGTATGTTCTATCTAACATCAACCTGCCAGGGAATACAGATGAAAAATAGTTTTTTAACTAAATGTGGTGCATTTATATGTCCGATACAATGGCTATGTTGATTAATGCACACTGTCCCTTTTTAAATAAATAAATGAATGATAAAAAAAAAAAAAGTCACACATCTGTATTAAGTACAAAAGCCCCCTTTTGCAACCTCCATCGCCAACAGTAATGCTATGATACCAAATCTCCTGTTTGCTGAACATATACCAGACAGGCTCACTTCGACATGAGAACAAACACACACACGCCACAACAAATACCAAACATAGCTACTCCTTGCCTAGACGTCCACTGCCCATCTGCCGATAATTATCGCTTTAATTACGTATTTATGCTTTATTGTTTGAACATAGATCGTTATCTGTTAACATCGATTTAGATCTGATTATAAAACAGACTGCAATAAATACTGATAACATTCCAATAAAACTTACCAATGACGAAATAAGTTGCACTGATGAAATGGATGAGATTTCCCAGGAAGATCATTTGCACGCCGTCCTGTATCACAAACTGTGATTAAACTGTTCAGCAATTTGCAGCAAATCCGCTCTAAACTGGTACTGTTACTGCATGTGTGTAGCAGGCGGCTACGAGGCTGTATTTCGCAAGTTCCTATTAGGGGAGCTCACTCGTGTCTCATTTACGAGGAATGCTTGGAACAGGTCTTTCTGTTGTTCCAATTGGGTCCTCAACCTTAGTAGCAGTCGTGACAAGAGCAGTATGATGTGGGATCTGACTAGCAGATGGTAAACCATTATAAATGGTAAATGGACTGCATTTATATATCACAAGAGATTCATGATGTTGGAGTTGTGTCATAGAGGTGTTTTGCTTCTTCTTGACTTTCACTCTAGATTGAAGATAATATATCCAGTGTGTCCACGCATCCTTAAAAAGTCTTTAAGGGTCTTAAAGTCATGTTTCTAAATTTAAGACCTTGAAAAGTCTTAAATTCGTTACAAATGTCGCATGCTGGTCTTAAATACTGTAACTCAAGGTCTTAAATTTGTCGGGGCAGGTCTATTTATTTTCTTATTTTTCTCGTGGGACTTTTCAGGAAGAAGGCCTATGGAGAAGGCGTATGACCGGGTCCCCCGGGAGAAACTGTGGGAGGTGCTGCGGGAGTATGGGATAAGGGGGCCTATCCTCAGGGCCATCCAATCCCTGTACTCCCAAAGCGAGAGCTGTGTTCGCGTCCTCGGCAGCCAGTCAGTTTCGTTCTCGGTGGGTGCTGGGCTCCGCCAGGGCTGCGCCTTGTCACCAATCCTGTTTGTGATATACATGGACAGGATATCGAGGCGTAGTCGTGGTGGGGAGGGGTTGCAGTTCGGTGGTCTGAGGATCTCGTCACTGCTTTTTGCAGATGATGTGGTCCTCATGGGATCATCGGCCTGTGACCTTCAGCACTCACTGGATCGGCTGGCGGCCGAGTGTGAAGCGGCTGGGATGAGGATCAGCACCGCTAAATCTGAGGCCATGACTCTTAGCAGGAAACCGATGGATTGCTTACTCCGGGTAGGAAATGAGTCCTTAGCCCAAGTGAAGGAGTTCAAGTACCTCGGGGTCTGTTTCGCGAGTGAGGGTACTATGGAACGTGAGATTGGCCGGAGAATCGGAGCAGCGGGGGCGGTATTGCGTTCGCTTTACCGCACCGTTGTAACGAAAAGAGAGCTGAGCCGCAAGGCAAAGCTCTCGATCTACCGGTCGATCTTCGTTCCTATCCTCACCTATGTTCATGAGGGCTGGGTGATGACCGAAAGGACGAGATCGCGGGTACAAGCGGCCGAGATGAGTTTTCTCAGAAGGGTGGTTGGCGTCTCCCTTAGGGATAGGGTGAGAAGCTCAGCCATCCGTGAGGAACTCGGATTAGAGCCGCTGCTCCTTTACTTAGAAAGGAGTCAGCTGAGGTGGTTCGGGCATCTGGTAAGGATGCCCACTGGGCGCCTTCCTTGGGAGGTGTTTCAGGCACGTCCAGTGGGGAGGAGACCTCGGGGAAGACCCAGGACTAGGTGGAGAGATTATATCTCAACACTGGCCTGGGAACGCCTCGGGATCCCCCCGTCAGAGTTGGTCAATGTGGCCCGGGAAAGGGAAGTCTGGGGCCCCCTGCTTGAGCTGCTCCCCCCGCGACCCGACCCCGGATAAGCGGAAGAAAATGAGATGAGATGAGACTTTTCAGGAAGGACATGTAAAGAGGCTTCTTTCTTGCTAGCTGCATATATAAATGATTACCTGGGTGTTTGCTAGCTAGTCTGCGACAATGAGTAGGTTAATGAGTCTCATTGAGTGACACACATGCTATGCTTGGGTTATAATACAGCGGGATCCCCCCACCATCGTGTGTTTTAGGTCTTAAATTTAATTCAAGGTGATATTAAAAAGGTCTTAAAAAGTCTTGACTTGCTGAAACCTGCAGATACCCATTAGCCGATACATAGAAAATGGCAAGACAAAAACAATGTCTTAGGTTATTGGTAAAAATGACTTGAATTGACGGGCCTATCATTGTCAGATTAAAAGGTCGTTCTGGTTTTATCCAGGGAGTGATGATCGACCCATGCATTGATATTGACCCGGAGTAAACATGCATCAATTAAAATGTCATTCAACACAGTCATTCGATCAGTAAAGGAAATTATAGCCTGGTTATGGCAGTGAGCACAGATAACCACTAGAGGGCGACCTTGACACATCGGAGTGAATGTGTCTGTTGTGTTTATTGAATTTTCTTGGTCATTTAATGGGATTTTGTGTTTTCAATTCTTGTTACCACAGATAGATTATCTTCGTAGCCGATCAATAGTGAATTACGAAGAGCACGATCCGTGGCCCTCGACCATGCTGACTAATTAAATTAGCACGTCTTGGCTACTTCACAACAATTGACTTTACCACAATGCTGCCCACAAAGTTTCGATTCCTTCCCCTGGCCTTCAGGACTGGGAACACTGATCTCGCCAGGGCCACACAGACACACACACACACACACATTGTGGCAACCCGGCCGTTACCAATTAAGGAGTTGCAGAGCACCTGAGGAACAGGTGGAGAAGCAGCTTAAATAGCCTGCTTCTCCACTCATTCGGGGCTCTCTCAGCCATGTGGCTCGTGCCGGGAGGGAGACGCTGGGATCGGTAGCCACGCCGACCTCACCGACGGACCGGACCCGGACCCGGACCCGGAGACCCCTCACCCTTTTTGCCCCAGTGTGGAAGAAACTTAAGTTGATGTATGATTTCCCCTTTTTATTGTGAGCTGCACGCAATAACACCGCTGCACCGCAACCCTGCCTGAGCATTTGTTTCGGGAATCGCAGCCGCCGCCGACAGGGGATTGTCACAAAACAAGCACATACACACACACACACACTAGATGTACCCCTATTGCAAATAGTGTGCTTCTTTTTACTGTAAATATTGTTGCTTATTTTTGTCACTACTGTTGTTTTTGCACAATCCTGTAAGCATTTCCACTCCTATTTCATTGTTTGTTACCAATACAGTTCTTACAGTTCTTGGATCCGATCCACTGAAAACACTGGGCTACCAGTTATTAAATATTGTTTAAAATTGCACATATCAGTTGATGGTGCCTTGTTGGACTAAGATTGTGTTTGCATCAGGTTCTGTGGTTGGAATTAGGACAAAAATGAATCCTGATTCTCGCTACATTCATGTTTCAGCCTACGTTTTTCCCTATATTAAATGTTCGTCACATTGAGCATGGTTGACCTTTAATGGCAGTGAAAAGAGTCAAAATAAGCATTATGAATCTTAATAGATTATATCAGTTGTAATTTATTGATCGCTCTTCCGTGGTATAAAACTCACACAAAGAATGATAACAGTGTTAGCATTAATACCATAGCTTAATTACTATCTCCTCCCCACGTTAACATTTTCCTCGAGTTGCGCACCAGTTATACTCAGAAATGAAGGCCTTGAGCTCTGTGTGGGCTGAGGTATCATCAAGTATCTTCATCTTACAGTACACCAATATACTATTACGTTATACTGAAGGTCACTAAACATGGTAATCCAGAATTTGCAGAGGGAAAATAGTGGAATATCTCATGAAGAACAGTGTAATCATCTGGTGTAAATTGTTTGCTAGCCACTTTAAGTTTAATTCAAAATCTAAAAGTCTTCCCTGTTTGCCTAGATGTCACAAAGCAACCCAAGCTTGAGAGATCTCCCCATCCCCCAGTAATTCTCTTTCGTGCACGTGAGGTTAATATCCACTTTGGCCTTTACTCTTAAAGCTGCTTAAAGTAAGATTTAAGGGCTATAGTTTGAGTGTTATTTGTTGTCAATGCCATATCCGTTTGTCAGCTATCAGTGACGGAAATACACAAATCACTACGGCGTTTGTTGTTGTTTACTTCTGCTCTTTTCTGTTCCCTCCCTTGACAACTCTCAAACCTTCCCTACGTTACCATTACAAACCAAACCCCTGCCGTTCTTACTCTATTGCATTGTGTCACCAATCCAAAATCCAAAGTGAATCAAGACTTGTGTGCAGGTTCATTCTGGGTGGAACCAAAGACGTGTAAAACAGCAGTCCCCCCCCCCCCAAAACCCACCCCACTCCACCAGCGTTCCAGCAGACAGACGTCCTACTTCCTGCCGTAGGCCAAGGCACCGTACGCCACCACGCCCACCACCGCCACCAGAACCGCCCCCCCGCACAGCATCATCGGCAGGTCGGTCGATCCGGCCGGTTCCGCGGCGGCGGGGGCGGGAGCCTCCGTCGTGGGGTTCTGTGGGGTTCTGTGGCCCGGAACCTTCTCATCTCCCACGGAGCCCAGCGGAATCTGGGAGAACCGCGGTTGGTCGGCGGCGGCGGCGGGCTGGCCGGCGACCACGGGCACCAGGACCGGGGGGGGGAGGAGCTCCTGCCGGGAGTACCGCTGCTCCTCCACCACCTCCGAGGGGCGGCAGGAGGAGGAGGAGGAGGAGGAGGTGATGGAGGGCACGGGCGTAGACGTGCTGGAGGGCGGCTGGAGTTTGAAGATGGGCATTGGGGCCGTGGCCGTGGAGGCCTCCCGCCCGGAGAGGTGGCGGCGGCCGCCGGCACGCAGCGCGTCCTCGGCCGCCGCCACCAGGAGCTGGGAGCTCAGGTGGCGGGGCTGCTGCTCCTCCTCCTCCTCCTCCTGCTCCCGCCGGAGCTCCTCCAGCTCCTGCTCCCCGCCCAACATACTCAGAACGCTGCTCTGCATGTCGTCCTCTTCCTCGCCTCCGGCCGTCTCTACCTCCTCGGCCTCCTCTTCCTCGGTCTCCACAGCCTCCTCCTCCTCGTCCTCCCGCTCCAGGTGGACCATGTCGGAGGGGGAGGAGTTGTTCTCCTCTCCGGGGAGCAGCACCCCTCCCTCACTGCTGTCCAGGCTCTTGGCGTCCTCGGGGTCGGGGTCGCCCATGGTGGACCAGGACTCGGCCAGGAGGCTCTCGCTCTGCCAGGGGCCCGGAGGGACGTCCCCCTGGCTCAGGGGCAGGGTGGCGGGGCCACGGCTTAGCCAATCGGGGCCGGTGTCTCCAGACAGGGAGGAGGCCCCACCGGCGCCCCCGTCCTCCCTGCTGGCCGTCGCCTCCCGAGCCTTTCCCTCCAGAGTGAAGGCCGGACGGGCTGCGGAGAGAAGCCCAGCGTCACGGCAACAGAGAGCCAGGTTTATATCGACTTCATCATTCAATATAACACACATTTGAGTAATATATAGATACCAGCATACAGTTTATACCAGTGCAGGCATAAAGCAATGCATATAACAATGCTAGATACTTAAAATGATACTATTTAAGAATTATAAAAACACATACAATATTACCAAAGTATTACTATTCATTTTTTTGTATTTCGTTATCAATTAATTATCCAATGCTTTCCCGTGGTATTTTTTTGGTCCCGTGGTCGTTATGTTTCCAGAGCAGCCAAGGCGATCGTGCCCGTTGAGACACAAGCACATTTTCAGATCGGAAAAGTTGTGCCGGCACGGCTGTGGGCTGCAGCAGCTATGTTTCTATGTATAGCCCTGTCCCTGCATATCTTTCTATCTTTAGGCACTATATACATCTCCATCTGTCACCAGAGAGTGGAAGCCATTCCAAAGATTCACCGTGACGTCAGCAGTGGTCAGGAGTAAGGATTAACAGGGATCGTGATGTCAGACCTTCAAAATCTGCCCTGAAATTCCAAAAACATACAGCCGTGATTTTTGGAAACTAGACCAAAAGTTTGTTTGATTCAACTATTGGCCTAGCCAAATAAATCATTGACGGTTGTTAATATAACCTTTACTGACACTTCTTGGTATAAAAACGGCCCTCTTCACACTCGCTCCATGTATCCACTTGACTGGTGGAAAATATTTACAAGCCTTTAAGGCCCAGAATAGCTATTTTCAACCCTTGTTCTTCCATGTGCCGCCACTTTCACACCAGGTTGCATGCGAGCTTGTGAAACTTGGCACCAGTGTTCAGCAGGAAACACTTCTATCCAAGGGGACTTCCATCAAAACCCCAAAAGAAGTTCCTACACTTGCAATGAAGAATAAGAAGGTCTTCCAGTTTACCAATGCACCAACAGCAGTACTGTTTGCGTCTTAACTCGCTGTTATCTCTGCTTGGATCTATACAGTCATTTCACAAACATCATCCTTTATCCCAAGTACAAACCATCATGTTGGGGTCATCCATAAGGAATCATTAATTTGTAATGACGTAAAACTGGAATGAGTCATCCAAATTAGTGGCCACCTTTTTGGTGGTGACTCATTTCCATGTCTAAGCTGGGAGTCCTGCTGGCCGATAGGCTGAGGCCTATAGGAGGAGGGACCAGATTGGGGGAAGAGATGTGTTTAAACAGTAAAACTCACCAGGCAACTTAGAAATCAACCCCAGACGGTTTCCTAAGTAACGGTATGTTGTTTAAAATCAACAAACTATTTCAACCGTGTGAAATAATGTAATTGGATTTCCATTGATCTTGGAAAGCCAAAGGCCAGGGAACACAATCATTGTAATGTGGAGCCCTTGATATAGTCACACACAAGTGACACATACACAGAACGTCAAATATCATTGACCCCAAAATCAATCACAATTAAGACAAGGTCAGCGTGCTAAACCAAAACAGGATGCGGCTGAATAAAAACAAATGCCCAAAATCCCTAAATAAACATGAATAAGATCAACCCATGATCTCTTTCTTTATATTTCCTTTCCTCCCTTTATAGAAAGTTTGATTAGCCATGGCTATGCTAAAATAGTAACAAGTGACCTTTTGACGACCTATCTATGCAAATCGTACAATACAATTCATTGGATGTATAATATCACTTGATTTCATGTATCACTTTTCTTCTAATTTGATTAACTGTAAAAGAGAAACAACAAAACAAAGCAGTCGTTCATGTTGTTCTGTGGATGATGGCAGATTCTGTTTAGAGACAGACAGACAGACAGACAGACAGATGGAGACAGACAGAGAAGAGCAATAATAAAAGAGGTCTACCTGGGCACACTTTGAGAACAGCTTACTGTAAGAGTTGCTGAGATGCTTTGGATCAGAGAGCGACGCACCGGACACACGGCACTGAGAGGCAGACAGGCATGCTGTAACTGCCACATGACAAGCCAACGCTACGCTCCAGTGAGGCGCGCGCTCGCTCTCTCTCTCTCTCTCTCTCTCTCTCTCTCTCTCTCTCTCTCTCTCTCTCTCTCTCTCTCTCTCTCTCTCTCTCTCTCTCTCTCTCTCTCTCTCTCTCTCTCTCTCTCTCTCTCTCTCTCTCTCTCTCTCTCGCCCCCCCACCCCGCTCTAGCGCTCTCGCTCCCCAACAACACACATCGCACTACCTCAGTCTTTCCTGCACACACACACACACACACACACAAATCATCAATTATATAATTTCTCAATTACAGTAACAATGCAGCTCAATAAATTGACGTACATTAACGCAGCGAACACTCATTTATAATTATTGGACATATTGTTAAATAGTTCAAAATAATACATCAAACAATGTGCCCACTCTGGTTTTGCGATATATGTAGATATCCAAATGATAAATGTAAGTGGGACAGTAAAGCTTGGGCATTTTTTTTAGGATATTGTTGGTAAATATTTGTAAGCGTCTTAGAGTACCATATTAAGCGCTATATACATTTTATTTATTATTATTATTATTAAATATGACATTGCGTACATTAGAATAGTGCCGCACGCAGACAGATGATGCGTCACATTCCACGTGATACAACATTTGATGAACAATCCTTCTTTATTCTAGCAGTTGAGAGTGGTGTGCATGCACATATAAAATACATTTAAATTTCCTTAAAGAAAAATATCGTCTATATCTCCCCTGAAAGATGACTTGACTGAATTAAAATATCCTAGCGGAGGATTGGAGATCCCATCCTATTGGCTATCAAGCCGGAAGTCGCATCACGTGACATTGAAAATCAGCTGATCCTCCGTAGACATCTTTACGAGTCACGACTGCAGCGATTAATTCCATATTTCCGTTACCTCCAATTCCAGGTTATATATGTTTCTTGTTTCTTTCCTATCGTAATACACTATTTGATTGCCTTTTTTTTTTACGTTCATTTATTCCGAAATTATTCTAAACAAGTGCATTTCTCGTAGGCCTAGCGGATCTTGACGGCTGCAACCATGGCGCTCAGCGATGCCGACGTACAGAAGCAGGTACGTTTCATTTTAACCTTCACGATTCATTAATGCATCCTTCGCTATTTATACATTATCTTTATTTACTATTTATTTTGAAATGGCTGCTGGGTAACCTTCGTTTTCTACTGTGTCTCATTATGCAACGCTTAACAAGGAGTGACATTGACACTGGGATAATATTATAGATCTATTATTAATTTACTTTACAAGGTCCATGTATCGTCATTTTTGCCATTCGGTTTTAGCGCCGATATTGCATTACGTTAGATATTTTCCGAATAGGCAACAACATACACGATTAAACTGCACTGCAGATGGCCGTGGCAGGTTCTCCTGGTCACGTGATCAATGCCTTTGCCTAAAAGGGACATTTGAATGAAGTTTTGGATAACTGGTCACACGCGTTGTTCCAAATAACCGCAACCACATTCCGAAAATATAGCCCGACATCTAAAATAGGTCATGGAGATGAGTTTGATGCATAGTGACAATTCTTAAACATGACAAATTCAACGCCAGGGTGTTAGTTACAGTCAAGGAATGCTCCCGAAGGAACATTGAATGTTCTTGAGGGAGCATCAGTTTTAATAAAAACTATTTTGACAGCCCTGGAGAGATGTGCATCACCTTTGTAGCCTATATGATATACATGTGTGTGTGTGTGTGTATTGTGTGAATGTTTGCAATGAATGAAGGGAGGAATGTGTTTTTTTTATGATTAATGAGGAACCTTACTTGCGTCACCATTCAGGTTTAATGTGTCTCTCTGTTTCAGATCAAGCACATGATGGCCTTCATTGAACAGGAGGCCAATGAGAAGGCAGAGGAGATTGATGCCAAGGTACCGTAACATACAGTCCCATTTTCTGGACCAGACTAGATAATAACTTAGTATTTTTACCAAATGTCATTGTGCGCGTGTGTGTCCCGATGCAGGCAGAAGAGGAGTTCAACATCGAGAAGGGCCGGCTGGTGCAGACACAGCGGTTGAAGATCATGGAGTATTACGAGAAGAAGGAGAAGCAGATCGAGCAGCAGAAGAAAATGTGAGTAGCCAGTGAGTCACGTCTGGGCTGTGTCCTCAACTTCCTCTCTCCCAGGGGGGGGGGGGGGGGGGGGGGCTGTGCCAGCATTGTCCCGTGATCAGTGACTTCCATAATTGTATTTAGTTCTTATCATCATTGAACAATTTAATTGTGCACTAGGTTGAGTCAGCGATGCCTGTCTATACCATTCAAAAAGCTTTATGCCATGACTATTGTTGTGAACAGTATAACATTATTTATCTTTAGTTATTATATATATATTTTTTATAAATCTTTTTATTGGAGGATCAAGCATTTTACATTTTACAGGAAGTAAGACAGTTCTCCAATTTAGTTATCTTTAGTTTTTGTACCTGATGGAAGTATGTTTTCTTTCCCTACGGGAGTTTTGTACTTTGTTAATGCATAATAGTAAAAAAATGATATATATATATGTATATTTCTATACATTGGTAGTCAAGGCGGGGCCCTATTGTTTCTAAGAAGGCCGCCTTAACCCTACAGTGCTGGGGGAAACACTGGATCCCTTCTCACGAGTTGTGCGTGTGTTCCCCTTCCAGTCAGATGTCCAACCTGATGAACCAGGCCCGCCTCAAAGTACTCAAAGCGCGCGATGATATGATCTCGGTGAGTCCTCTGTCGTAACCGTGGAACAACGCGTTCCTCCCGACGCTCTCTCCCCGGCAGCCAAAATCGAATGTGCTGCTCCTTCCTCACTCAGAACCTCTTGTCGAGGTGATGTTTACTTCACTCGTGGTCCGTCGTGTGTCCTCAGGAAATGTTGAACGACGCGCGTGAGCGGCTGGCGACCATCGCTAAGGACCCCGCCAGGTACCCGGCCCTGATGGACGGCCTCCTCCTGCAGGTCTGTGGAGCCACCCCCGCGGCGCAGATATGACCCCCCACAGCCCCTGTAGGGCCCTTATAGGGCCTCTAGTAGGTCATGGCCTCTATAGGGGCCTCTATAGGGCTGTAGGGCCTCTATAGCCCCTATAGGGCCCCTAGTAGGTCATGGCCTCTATAGGGCCTCTGTAGGGCCCCTATAGGGCCTCTATAGGGGCCCTACAGCCCTATAGAGGCCCCTATAGAGGCCATGACCTACTAGGGGCCCTATAGGGGCTATAGAGGCCCTACAGCCCTAGAGAGGCCCTATAGAGGCCCCTACAGAGGCCCTATAGAGGCCATGACCTACTAGGGGCCCTACAGCCCTATAGGGGCTATAGAGGCCCTACAGCCCTATAGAGGCCCCTATAGAGGCCATGACCTACTAGGGCCCCTATAGGGGCCCTACAGCCCTATAGGGGCTATAGAGGCCCTACAGCCCTATAGAGGCCCCTATAGAGGCCATGACCTACTAGGGCCCCTATAGGGCTGAATCAGCCCTATAGGGGCTATAGGGGCTCTACAGCAGAGGCCCTAGAGCCTATAGGGGCCCTATAGCAGAGGCCCTAGAGCCTATAGGGGCCCTATAGGGGCCCTAGAGCCTATAGGGGCCCTACAGCAGAGGCCCTAGAGCCTATAGGGGCCCTACAGCAGAGGCCCTAGAGCCTATAGGGGCCCTATAGGGGCCTTAGAGCCTATAGGGGCCCTACAGCAGGGGTCACCAACACAGGGCCCGCGGGCACCAGCGGGCCCGCAGGCCTGTTCTGAAATAGCACTGCTCATTCTTGAACAACTCTTTCCCACCTTTTTTAAGGCATTGTTGATAATTATCGTGAGAAATCATTAACATGATCAGTGTCATCACATAGACGAGTATCATTAATCATAATCTATAACTAAAGGCAAACTGAGCAAATTTGTTACTTCAGAAGAGTGATTCAAACTGGGTGCCCTTCATATGACTCGGTACCCATGAAAGAGCTCTCAGGTTCAAAAAGGTTGGTGATCCCTGTTCTAGAGCCCCTATAGGGGCCCTACAGAGGCCCTAGAGTCTATAGGGGCCCTATAGGGGCCCTAGAGTCTTGAGCCCTACTGGTGTAGGGGGGTCCAAGACGCCATCAAGCTGCTACTTTTTGAAAAAACATCCTTGGATCACTACGCAACTAGTAGTTCTCGTCTTTGTCCTGATTACTAGAATGGTGAGTAGCACCAAGATGGAGGCTTTGAGCTTTTCGCCTTTGCGGGTGACATCATGTCAAACCTTCCTTTACCTGGAATTTAATCCTGTGGTTTTTTTTCATCAGGGATTCTTTCAACTTCTGGAGCCCAAAGTGACCATTCGCTGCCGCAAGCAGGACGTCCAAATGGTGCAGGTGGGTGATCTCATCTCTGACTGAGCTATGAAGCGCAAGCACTAAGCCATATCTTGGTTTGGGAGCATAATGAACTTGTTGTCGTGGTTTTTCTTTCCAGGCCTCCATTCAGAGGAGCATTCCTGCCTTCAAGGAAGCAGTGAAGATCAACCTGGAAGTCCGCATCGACCAGGACAACTACCTCTCCCCAGACATGTACGTCCTTGTACAAGTTGTCTTGTAACCGACAGGTTGCTAGTTCGATCCTTTGCAAAAGGTGTTGATGTGTCCCTGAGCAAGACACTCGGGCCCCGTCCACACGAAGCCGAAACGGGCGAAACCGTTACGGTTTCGATCTATCCGGTTTCGAAGTATCTCCGTAAAGACGAAGCCAAGCGAAACCGGATAGATCTGTAGAAACGCTGTAGTAAACATTCCAGGCCCATAAGGGGCGCTGCTTCTGGTACACAAATCCAAAAGAAGAAGAGGCGAGCATGCGCATAAAGGCTGCCCCCCGAACCACTAACAACACAAACAAACAGCTCTTCTACGATGGCGAACTAGATTCTCAATAAATAATGGCTTAGCAACCCAACAAGGGACATGATATGCTGCAGAACGATTACAAGCTTGTAGTCCGCTATCATCTTTTTTGTTGTGATTTCTGAGACTCCGCGGGCTTAAGAGCCATTGGCTAGGAGGTCGAGGGGTGGGGCGATGACGTCATGGTTTGCGGTTTCAGTCGGTTTCAGGCGTCCACATGAAACCAAAACGAAACCGGATAGATTTGAAACCACCTCCGAGGGTGGTTTCAGAAGTTTGCGGTTTCGGTCAGCGGATTCGCCGGCTTCGTGTGGACGGAAGGCCGAACCGTACAAGACCTTTGCGGTTTCGCCATGAAATCGGCTTTGTGTGGACGGGGCCTTAACCCTGACTGCTCGCCTTGCATGGTTGACTCTGCCGTCAATGTGTGCATTAACCGATGTAAGTCGCTTTGGATAAAAGCGTCTACTAAATGCCCTGATTACCATTAAAATGGAAGAGTAACTATTACCGGTACATAGATGTGAAGAAAGAGCTGGTTCTTTTATACAAATGTCCGCACCCCCTCTCTGTAAAACGGCACAAAACAATCAATTTGGACGTTTAAGCACAAGAAACCTGAAGTTGTGTACAGTTTAAACCACTTAATGACATTCAGTGTAATTGGACAGTTGGTTCAGGAGCCCCCCTCATCACAAGAACAACCATTGATGCTTGGTTCGTCGCAATTGGGAAAATGAGATCAGTTTGTCACCGTCAGACTTACCTGATTTAGGGCCATTGAAGATTTTCAAGCTTTGTCTACACCTAAAATAAGGTCTTTACGTTCGCTTGACCCGATGGTGACCCTTGAACTAGTGCCAGCCCTCGAATTAACATTGTCTGTTTTTCAGACGCATTTCATTGACAAAAATGGCGCTGGATTTTAATTCTTTTATTTGCATGCTTTAGGATAGAGCTGAGAGAATATAACATTTCAAACCAAATCTTTGTATTTGTGGTATACAGCGGGTGTGTTGGTATTTGGTATTTATACTCCTGCCTCTCTCTTCAGCTCCGGAGGTGTTGAGCTGTACAACGCCCGCGGGAACATCAAGGTGGCCAACACCCTGGAGAGCAGACTGGATCTCATGGCTCAGCAGGTACGTTCACTTTAAAAGGTGACATATTAGTAGCCTGGCTAATGCCAGACCAAGCTCAATCGTGGATTGGACGTTGGTCTGGAGAGGCTGCTGTCATAATCTTCAGCACAAGAGGCGTGATCAACGATTAAAACGATTCTGTACGCAATTGGCTGCTTGCCGTCGCTTCCCTGTCGTCATTGTGTTAAACCAGCCAATAGCGTGCCAGGGGGAAAAGCCCGCTTGGTGATTGGCTCCCGCAAAAAAGTATCTGAAGCAGAAAGAAATGTATTGCTCTTCTCCAGAAGGAGATAGTTTTTTTACTCTTAATTCTCAAATTTTCAATGTATTACTAATAACTATTTTGATAATAGATGCAGAAATTACAATGTGCTGTTTCAAATTCGGTGTCACATTTTATTGTGATTCTCATCTATCCCAACGGTTTCCCGGTTTGCACATGCATGCGTTCGACAAGTACGGGAGCGATAGTTTCACGGGAGTGCGCCCGCTTGTCGTGCCTGCCATGGCAGGAATCGAACACATGTCTCCAGAACAGATAGGTAACAGCTCTACCACCTGCGCCACAGAGGCACCAGCAATGATTTGGTGAGAGGTTATAATTGACTTCACAATTCACCTAACACTGTTGTTTTTTATCGACCGTCATGAAAAAAAACATAAGGGGTAACACTGTCGTTTTTTATAGGTCGTCATGGAAAAAAGAGTAAGGGGTAACACTGTCGTTTTTTATAGGTCGTCATGGAAAAAAGAGTAAGGGGTAACACTGTCGTTTTTTATCGGTCATGAAAAAAACATAAGGGGTAACACTGTCGTTTTTTATAGGTCGTCATGGAAAAAAGAGTAAGGGGGGTAACACTGTCGTTTTTTATCGGCCGTCATGAAAAAAACATAAGGGGTAACACTGTCGTTTTTTTATAGGTCGTCATGGAAAAAAGAGTATGGGGTAACACTCGTTTTTTATCGGCCGTCATGAAAAAAACATAAGGGGTAACACTCGTTTTTTATTGGTCGTCATGAAAAAAACATAAGGGGTAACACTGTCGTTTTTTATAGGTCGTCATGGAAAAAAGAGTAAGGGGTAACACTGTCGTTTTTTATTGGTCGTCATGAAAAAAACATAAGGGGTAACACTGTCGTTTTTTATAGGTCGTCATGGAAAAAAGAGTAAGGGGTAACACTCGTTTTTTATTGGTCATGAAAAAAACATAAGGGGTAACACTGTCGTTTTTTTATCGGCCGTCATGAAAACAACATAAGGGGTAACACTGTCGTTTTTTATAGGTCGTCATGGAAAAAAGAGTAAGGGGTAACACTGTCGTTTTTTATAGGTCGTCATGGAAAAAAGAGTAAGGGGTAACACTGTCGTTTTTTATCGGCCGTCATGAAAAAAACATAAGGGGTAACACTGTCGTTTTTTATCGGCCGTCATGAAAAAAGAGTAAGGGGTAACACTGTCGTTTTTTATTGGTCGTCATGAAAAAAACATAAGGGGTAACACTGTCGTTTTTTATCGGCCGTCATGAAAAAAGAGTAAGGGGTAACACTGTCATTTTTTATTGGTCGTCATGAAAAAAACATAAGGGGTAACACTGTCGTTTTTTATAGGTCGTCATAGAAAAAAGCGTAAGGGGTAACACTGTCGTTTTTTATTGGTCGTCATGAAAAAAGAGTAAGGGGTAACACTGTCGTTTTTTATAGGTCGTCATGGAAAAAAGAGTAAGGGGTAACACTGTCGTTTTTTATCGGCCGTCATGAAAAAAACATAAGGGGTAACACTGTCGTTTTTTATAGGTCGTCATGGAAAAAAGAGTAAGGGGTAACACTGTCGTTTTTTATCGGCCGTCATGAAAAAAACATAAGGGGTAACACTGTCGTTTTTTATAGGTCGTCATGGAAAAAAGAGTAAGGGGTAACACTGTCGTTTTTTATCGGCCGTCATGAAAAAAACTTAAGGGGTAACACAGTCGTTTTTTATCGGCCGTCATGAAAAAAGAGTAAGGGGTAACACTGTCGTTTTTTATTGGTCGTCATGAAAAATACATAAGGGGTAACACTGTCGTTTTTTATAGGTCGTCATAGAAAAAAGCGTAAGGGGTAACACTGTCATTTTTTATAGGTCGTCATGGAAAAAAGAGTAAGGGGTAACACTCGTTTTTTATTGGTCATGAAAAAAACATAAGGGGTAACACTGACGTTTTATATTGGTCGTCATGAAAAAAACATAAGGGGTAACACTGTCGTTTTTTATAGGTCGTCATGGAAAAAAGAGTAAGGGGTAACACTGTCGTTTTTTATCGGTCGTCATGAAAAAAACATAAGGGGTAACACTGTCGTTTTTTATCGGCCGTCATGAAAAAAACATAAGGGGTAACACTGTCGTTTTTTATTGGTCGTCATGAAAAAAGAGTAAGGGGTAACACTGTCGTTTTTTATAGGTCGTCATGGAAAAAAGAGTAAGGGGTAACACTGTCGTTTTTTATCGGCCGTCATGAAAAAAACATAAGGGGTAACACTGTCGTTTTTTATTGGTCGTCATGAAAAGAAAACGTAATTCAAATACAAATTCTTTATTTTTCCCGTAAGAGAACTTCATTTGTGGTCAGGCACATACAAACAAGACATACTTCAACAATAAGTAAAAATAAGGAAAAAAGAGTAAGGGGTAACACGTTCAAAATATCCACTATGTTTGAGGAGTGTTGTTGGTGGGACTTGAACCCAGGTCTGCAGTGCTTGTGAATGTCAGGACACTCCACTCGACCACAGACATGCAAGCAATTATGTGGTCGACGATACATTTAACACGACATTGATTCCTACATGACGTCAACTGTTAGTATAACTTCGGAGCTTCTCTCTCTGTGTGTCCCGGTGGTACACCGGAGATGGTTGACAGCCTGAAACCATGATCTAGACTGAGATCTGGAGACATGGGTTCAAGTCCCGGCAACCGCACTCCCCCTGAAACTCCTAGGTGACAAGTAGGGAGACACTAATTTAACTTTATTAATTTTCGAACCTTTGACCAATAAGAGGTGCCTCTGTATTTGAGCTGTTACCTATCTGTTCTGGGGACATGTGTTTGTTTTCCTCCACGGTGGGTGGTGGGAACACATGTCCAGTGAAGGGATCCATACTCTCACACATTCATTTCGAATGACTGTCTGGGGGACTGGATGGCTGTGAATGAGTGCACTCATTCATAGCCATCCATTCTCCCATACAGTCATTCCCACTCACCCATTCACCCCGAATCACCGTCTGGGCAAATTGATTAACGTGAATTAAGTCATTCACAGAAATCAATTCACACAGACAGTTATTCGCAATCATCCGTTCACCATACATTCATCCCCACAAAACCTGCCATGGCAGGAATCGAACACATGTCTCCAGAACATACAGGTAACAGCTCTATCACCTGCGCCACAGAGGCACCAGAAAGGATTTGTTGAGAGGTTATATTTGACTTTACAATTCACATGACATCGGTTCAAAATATCCACTATGTTTGAGGGAGTGTTGTTGGTGGGACTTGAACCCAGGTCTGCAGTGCTCGTGAATGTCGGGACACTCCACTCGACCACAGACATGCTTACAATTACGTGGTCGACGATACATTTTACACCTCAATTAACATGACATTGGTTCCTACATGACGTCAACCCTTAGTATAACTTCGGAGCTTCTCTCTCTGTGTGTCCCGGTGGTACACCGGAGATGGTCGTCGCACACAGCCTGAAACCATGATCTAGACTGAGATCTGGAGACATGGGTTCAAGTCCTGGCAACCGCACTCCCCCTGAAACGTCTAGGTGACAAGTAGGGAGATATTAATTTAACTTTATTAATTTTCGAACCTTTGACCAATAAGAGGTGCCTCTGTATTTGAGCTGTTACCTATCTGTTCTGGGGACATGTGTTTGTTTTCCTCCACGGTGGGTGGTGGGAACACATGTCTAGTGGAGGGATCCATACTCTCACACATTCATTTCAAATGACTGTCTGGGGGACTGGATGGCTGTGAATGAGTGCACTCATTCACAGCCATCCATTCTCCCATACAGTCATTCCCACTCACCCATTCATTCCGAATCACCGTCTGGGCAAATTGATTAACGTGAATTAAGTCATTCACAGAAATCAATTCACACAGACAGTTATTCGCAATCATCCGTTCACCGTACATTCATTCCCACAAAACCTGCCATGGCAGGAATCGAACACATGTCTCCAGAACATACAGGTAACAGCTCTATCACCTGCGCCACAGAGGCACCAGAAAGGATTTGGTGAGAGGTTATAATTGACTTTACAATTCACGTGACATCAGTTCAAAATATCCACTATTTTTGCAGAGTGTTGTTGGTGGGACTTGAACCCAGGACTGCAGTGCTTACGACCATCTTCCCTTATTAACGTGAAGACACTCCACTTGACCAGAGACATGCTAGTCATTACGAGGTCGAAGTTATATTTGACATGTTATGTTCACATGACATTGACGTCAACTAGAAGTATAACTTCCGAGCAGTAAGCTCTGTGCGTCTCGGTGGTGTACTGGAGGTAGTCGAAGTACAATTAACCTCAACTGCGTTCTGGAGACATGGGTTCAAGTCCCGGCATCCACACTCTCCCTGAAACTTGTAGGAGACATGTTGGGTGACAATAATTTAACTTTATTAATTTTCGAACCTTTGACCAATAAGAGGTGCCTCGGCATTGGAGCTGTTACCTATCTGTTCTGGGGACATGTGTTTGATTTCTTCCACGGTGGGTGGTGGGAACATCTGTCTCGTGAAGGGATCCATACTCTCACACATTCATTTCGAATGACTGTCTGGGGGACTGGATGGCTGTGAATGAGTGCACTCATTCACAGCCATCCATTCCCCCATACAGTCATTCCCACTCACCCATTCATTCTGAATCTCCGTCTGGGCAAATCGATTAATGTGAATTAAGTCATTCACAGAAATCAATTCACACAGACAGTTATTCACAATCATCCGTTCACCGTACATTCATTCCCACAAAACCTGCCATGGCAGGAATCGAACACATGTCTCCAGAACAGATAGGTAACAGCTCTATCACCTGCGCCACAGAGGCACTGTCACGTTAAAATTGTACCGGGGGTGAAAATTGTACCGGCCTACGTCATCGTTTGTTTACATCCTGACAACCTGCCCGGCAACAGACGACGCGATGCAGAAAACATGTTTCCAAACGACGAAATAACATAATACAGATAGCGGATCGCTATCTGTATTATGATAGATAGCGATAACACTTGTTTTTACTTTATATTTGTATTGTATTTAATTGTTTAATCGAAACAATAAAAAAAATTGCCCGCGAAACGGGCGATCGCGTCAAATGACAAATGTTTTGCCCGCGAAACGGGCGATCGCGTCAAATGACGTAGGAGGGTTCTTGAAACATAATACAGATAACGGATCGCTAGATAACACTTGTTTTTACTTTATATTTGTATTGTATTGAATTGTTTAATCGAATTTAGCTAGTAAACTGAGTGTTTTAAGCAGGTTTCATAGTCTAGAATGTTCAAGAACCTTCCTACGTGATTTGACGCGATCGCCCGTTTCGCGGGCAATTTTTTTTATTGTTTCGATTAAACAATTAAATACAATACAAATATAAAGTAAAAACAAGTGTTATCGCTATCTATCATAATACAGATAGCGATCCGCTATCTGTATTATGTTATTTCGTCGTTTGGAAACATGTTTTCTGCATCGCGTCGTCTGTTGCCGGGCAGGTTGTCAGGTTGTCAGGATGTAAACGATGACGTAGGCCGGTACAATTTTCGCCCCCGGTACAATTTTAACGTGACAGCACCAGAAAGGATTTGGTGAGAGGTTATAATTGACTTTACAATTCACGTGACATCGGTTCAAAATATCCAATATGTTTGAAGAGAGTGTTGTTGGTGGGACTTGAACCCAGGTCTGCAGTGCTTGTGAATGTCAGGACACTCCACTCGACCACAGACATGCTAGCAAAAACGTGGTCGACGATACATTTTACACTTCAATTCACATGATATTGGTTCCTATATGACGTAACCATAAGTATAACTTCGGAGCATTTCTCTCCCTGTGTGTCCCGGTGGTGTACCGGAGAGGGTTGATGCACACAACCTGAAACCCTAATCTCGACTGAGATCTGGTTTCAAGTCCCAGCAACCGCACTTTCTTTGAAACCTCTTGGAGAGAAGAAGGGAGAAGAAAACATTTTAGATTTTTTCATTTTAAAACCTTTGACAATAAGAGGTGCCTAGGCAGGGGAGCTGTTTCCTATCTGTTCTGGGGATTTGTGTTTGTTTCTTCCACGGTGGTCGGTGGCAACATTTTTCTGGTATTTCTTATTCTTAGGCAATTATTAAACATCCACAATTGGCTTTCAGATGTATTGTGATGCAAGACCTTTTGCAGTTTTTTGTCAGGGTCAAGTCCCCCTAGTGTGAGGAGTTTCGGACCGTACACTGGTGGATTCAGATGGCTGTTTTCCACTTCTCTCTGTGCATTATATAACAACGTGTTCCCGTTTACAGATGATGCCTGAAGTACGAGTGGCACTTTTCGGAAAGAACCCCAACCGCAAGTTCTTGGATTGAGCTGCTTTCAAGAAGTCTCCATTTTGTTTTATATTTTGTGGTGTAAAATATCCCATTCCTGTGTCGATAGAGTTATATTCCATTCAAATTCCAACTCAAGAGGAGACACATTTTTGTTGTGTGACGTATTGCTGTAATGTTTCTGTGCAACTACAAGTACGGGTTGGAAGCGCTAATGTAAGACCTGAGGTTTGAGCAGCGAAGAATAAGACGTGTATTGTGCTGACACTGCTTAGTAAAGGGACATTGTGATTGGTTGGATGTTTAACATTTCAGGCGCTGATTAGATCCTAAGAATTACATATTATTTTGCTTGCTTACAATTGGTCTATTATCCATTGGCCCCTCATTACAAATTGCAAAGAGCATTGTTTTACTTTATGTCTGCTCAGACCAATCACAGAGTGAATGAAGTACTAGAAAAAATATGACTATTTGGTGAAGTTAATTTATTAATGTTACATTTATCGTACATTACATATGTGTATCGGATGTGTGGCTGTGGTTGCAGTGTGTGTATATCAGGACTCCAGAGGTGTGATTAAATTATAAGTGTATACGGTTGTTTGTTCTTCATTGTCTGTTATTGAAAATATGTAACAAAGTAAAAAAATTATGATCAACTCCTACTCTTTTCCTTTTTTTTAATGGGAAGCCCACTTATTGACTCAATGGGCGCTTGTTCCCAAATCAACGAGAAGTACTCCTCTTCTGTGTGGTAAAAGTGGCCATTCATGCTTCCTTTATTAGTAGACCACATGGTTTCTCGTCAGGAAGAAAATGCCGTGATTATCCAACGCCATGGGACAGCTCAGTTGCTGGAGTGGCTGGGCTCGATAGTCTGCAGTGGACGGTTCATGAGCACTAGCAAGCTGAAACAAGACGCCGCAAGCCCATAATGTAAGGATAAACCACTCATTTCTATGTTTTTAGAGCGCTTGGTAAGTATGTCGAGACATCTGGCCCCATAGGCAGGTATTGGTGCTTGGTTTGTTTCAAATGTTGCTTGTTTAAAACTAGGATCTCTTTGTATGAATATTTTTAAGAGCGTCAAGGATACAGATTATATCAAAGTGCTACCTTTACTCTTCAGTCTTTTTAATCATCAGAGAAACTATTGATGGGTATGTTGCCTTTTTATCAATATTCTTAATACATAGGCTACAACATGACAACCACACCAAAACAACCAACTGTTGTTGTATATTTTAGAACAATATCTTGAATAAGATTGACATAATTATATCTTGTTTTTTTATACCTGTCTCCAAGTCAAAACAGGGTTTTTTTAACCGCCCTTATCAAATCAATTCCCAGCCTGATCACTCAATGTTTTATGAGCCTGGTTATATTTGCACCAAATACTGGTAACACTGTTAACATTTGTTGTTTTGCAGAATTAGGCCTCCAGAAGAAGAACCTGCCTGACATAAGCATCAAGGATTCAATTCAAATAAAATCACTGTCATATTGTTTTTCTCCCATAGCGCACAATGAAGAAAATGCTCCATTTAAACCGAGTGTTAAAGGAGCCCACCTGCGCCCTCTAGTGGAACATACGGTCATGGTCATTTAAGGACATGGTGCTCTCAGTGAGAAGAGGAGGAGGCCTCACCAACTGGGGGGTCCTCGTTCTCCTCGGCTGGGGGGCGGTGTGCCGTGCGGCCCCCGACCCCACGCAGAGGGACTCCCTCATGCGCCTGGAGACCTCGCGGCAGATCGGCGGCACGGTGACCCTGACGCCCGCGGAGACGAAGATGGACGCCCGACTCCGTTGGATGAAACAGCGGGAGATGTCGCGGCCGGCGTTCCCCCCGGCCATGCACTTCTTCAAGGCCAAGCCGCTCATCGAGAAGAGTCCCATCTTCGCCCTGCTTCAGAAGATGCCCAAAGGTGATCTCAGTTTTTATTAAAGGTGACATATTATACCACCAGGTGTGAGTATTCACACCTGAGTATTATATCACCACCTGGTGATAGGGTTAGGGTTAGGGCTATCGCCAGGTGGTTTTATATTACCACCTGGTGATATAATATGTCACCTTTAAGCATTTTTTGCAACAAAACAATGATACGGAATAACAATACAAATACATCTGTTGGCACGACAGCATTCTTTAGTCCGTATCACAAATGTTACATGTCACAGAGGTCATATACAACCCAAAGCAATCAGGATTATAAGATACCATCGACACACATCACAACACAAACCATACCCTTATTTCAGCAAATACATATTCCAGATTGTCCATCTTGCAATCCCAAAGATGATCTTGCATGGCTGCTGTTTGGCCGTCATGGCAGCTCAGTGGTAAGGTCTGACCCCTAAAATCTGCAGTTCATCGATCCAAGACCTCAGTATGGCGGCAGAAGCTCAGGAGGTAGAGCGGGTCGACTGGTAACCGCAAGGTCGCTGGTTCGATCCCCGGCTCCTCCTGGCTCAGTGTCGAGGTGTCCCTGAGCGAGACGCCTCACCCTGACTGCTCCCGACGAGCTGGCTGTCGCTTTGCAGGGCTGACTCCGCCGTCGGTGTGTGAACGGGTGATTGTGAGGCGAATATTGTAAAGCGCTTTGGGTGGCCTCTGGTTACAAGAAAGCACTCCATCATTTCAGTCTATTTACCATCGTTGTTCCTACCTCGGCGATGTGCAGGCGGGGCGCTGCACGTCCACAGCTCCACTCTGGTGTCCGTGGATTGGCTGGTGAGCAACGTCACCTACAGACCCCACTGCTACATCTGCTTCACCAGCGACCGATCGGTGCGCTTTGTGTTTTCCGCCGGCTACCCCTGGCTCACCTGGGACTGCTCCCGCTGGTATCTGCTGGAGACCCTGCGGGCCAAGATGGGAGACCCTGCAGCCTTTGACAACAGGTCGATACCAAAGCTCTTAGCCGTCATCCGGCTGATGTAGAAATGTAAAAATGCTAATGTTGTTAGTCTGAATCGTCTCATGGATCGGCAGTAAAATATAATAGATAATTTCCCTCACTAATAGCCGACCAATGGCTATGGCATTCATAAGAGTACACTTAATTACAGCTATAAATCTTAACTGCAGCATCTTTAAGAAGTCACATGAAAAACCTTAATAAGTCAAATTGAGTTTGTTGGATTTCGACCAGTCTGATCCAGAACCTCACCATGTTCACGGAGGATCCCGACCTGGCGTACCCCAGCCAGGACGTCGCCTGGGAGAAGTTTGAGAAGAAGTTTGTGGTGGCGTCGGGTCTGATCACCCACGCGCCTGTACTGAGGGACTACCTGTACCAGGGGCTGGAGGAGCTCCGCAGGGACAACATCATGTACCTGGAGCTCCGGAGCGGGCTGGCCAGGGTATGAGAACGACAACTCCACACCACTTGTAGATCGGTTTGCTTTGTCTCCCTCTATAGGTGAGACAATGCCATTACATGCGTATTCAACTCGGAATTGGCTGAAAACGGTTCCCTGCTGATGAAGCGCTGATGCAAGGCAGGAAGACTTTCAGTTCAGTCACTTTCCGTTCAAAGGGAACTGAAAGGGCTTTTACAGTAAATGCTTGAAAAAGAAAAAGTGGTTGTCAGGGATTTGGTGTTCCTTAATCACGGGCTGTTGTGGAACCTTTTGTTAAATTGGTCAATCAATATATTGAATCCAATCTAATCCAGTTTTGATCAACCAGATGGGACCTACTGCATGTTTTACTTGCGACACTATTGGCCCAGAATAGCGAGGACAATTAATCTGCAATTAAAGCAGAATAACAACTATCTATAATACCCTCCCCAATGCACACTGATACATATTCTGTCAATTGTTTTTTTGTGTTAAAGTCGCCTGATGTTGTCTCTTTCTGCTGTAGACGTATGAGCTGGATGGGAGCCGTCACGATAAACTCTGGTACCTGAAGACGTTTCAGGAAGTGACGCAACAGTTTGTGGAAGATCACCCAGACTTCCTGGGAACTCGCATCATCATCACCGTCCACAGGTAGGCTACAGGTAGGCTACTGAGTATACCCAGTGATGGCCACCAGTCTGTGGGTGGCCGGCTAAAGAATTGCTTCATTTAAAATAAATTATAATTTAATGCACCAAACTAAAGAGAATAATAGCATCAAGTCTTAAGTCAAAGATACAGTTCACTGTAGTGTACTTCCTTTTAATCTACACACTTAATCAAGTGTACAGATTGTACTCAATGTATTTTGTTTAATGTTCCTCAGACTGTATTCTGGAGATACCTCAGGCTAGTTATATATCACAGAAGACTGGCCAAAGATGAACAAATAGCTCAACAACAGCAACATTTATCTTATTAAACCAATGAGCTATGTTATGTCATCACACATGGCCTGAGTATGATGATGTTTAGTTTTTCTCCACCAGGTCTCTGAGTGTGTCTCTGTTGTGATCTCCCACATGGGGCCAGTATGATGATGTTTGGTTTGCCTCTGGCCACCAGGTCTCTGAGTGTGTCTCTGTTGTGATCTCCCACATGGGGCCAGTATGATGATGTTTGGTTTGTCTCTGGCCACCAGGGGCCCGTTTCAGAAAGCAGGTTTAGTGAAAACTCTGAGTTAGTTAACCCTGAGATGAGGGAAACTCTGGTTTTTCAGTTTCACAAAGCCAGTTCAGCTTTACTCTGAGTCAGTTACCCTGGCAACATACTCCGTGAACCTAACCTGCTCGCTGGCAGGTTTTCTTCAACTAACCCCGAGTTTCTCCTGCTCTTAAGTTGAAGCCTGCAGACTGAAGGCACTGGCAGACATGGCGTGTCCTTTTATTGAAGAGCCAGTTGATGTCGAGGCGCAGATACTTGGATGTTTTATCGTTCCCTGATGAGTTTCCCTGTTTGAGCGTTTCCGTTTCTCTGCATCATCAATAATTTATATAAACAATATTCTCAGCCCTCACATCGCTCACATGACACATCGTGGACACGCTCAGTTCCGAGCAAATTCTTTGTCTTGCACTTCGTTTTTTTCCCAACGGCAGTTTTTTGTATAACGTCGGTGATGCAGAGCATGTGTCCAAGGAAACTGTCTGTCGGGCTGTCCGAAATGTGACACTTGCACTGAAACGGCTACTATGCACGTTTGTAGTGTTCCCAAGTCACAGACCAACCAGACTTCTCAAAGAAGAGTTCCACAGAATTGCAGGTATCAGTCTAAGCAGTAATTCATTTATGTCATAAAGCTTTGAGACTTGAAGCACTAATCAGCCAATTTGATATATTTTAGGGTTTCCAGGTGTGATTGGCTGCATAGATGGCACTCACATTCCTATCATAGCTCCTTCAATAAATGAAGGAGATTATGTGAATTGGAAATCTGTCCACAGCATTAATGTACAGGTAGGCCTAAATAGTAGCCTTTAACATTCCAAATGAAATATGCTTCACTATACAGCTGATTACTGTTCTCCACTGTGAAGATCATGTGACGCAGCCCACATGATAAATAATGTGGAAGCGAATCTATCTTGTATTCTCATAGGAGAGTTTGATGGTTATCTACTCGGAGACAGAGGGTACCCCTGCCAGCGCTATCTGCTGACCCCTTACCCTGACCCTGGCCCACAGCGACACTACAACTTGGCTCACTGCAGGACACGAGCCAGAGTGGAGATGACCATCGGCATACTCAAGGCCCGGTTCCAGTGCCTTCGTAGGCTCAGGGTCACCCCGGAAAGGGCTTGTGACATTATAGTGGCATGTTTGGTTCTCCACAACATTGCCACTATTAGAGGAGAACAATGTCCTACTCTTTCCCCCAATGATCCAGATAATAATCCTGACCCCCCTGCTGATGCACGAGATGGAAGAGCTGTTAGAGACATGATATGCTTCAATCATTTCTAACTGACTCTGCCTTTTTTCTGTTGGCTATAATGGAGGTCAAATTTTAAGATAACCAGAAAACACAAATTTGGAGACTTGTATGTATAAAAGGCATTTAGGTGTTGCTTTCATATAGACAATATTAAATACTGGCAGTGTTGGGATTTTTCTTTGTTTAGCAGATTTCCCTAATTACTTAAATATATTTATCACATGTTGAATGCAGCCACTAAATGCTGTTTAATGAGGGCAGGCTAAACAACATCACAATTGCTTGTACTTAAATTATAGTTTGAACTACATTAATATAGTTTGAACTACATTTTTATATTTCATTTTTAGTTGCAGCCATGTCCGATTGGGGCCTGTTGGGTTGCCCCTGTGCGCACAAACACACATATGGAATATAATTGTTGAATAAGTGGAACATTCAAGAGTAAAAAGATATGCTCGCTTTCTGCATATGCAGTCATTAAGATTTGCAACTCCGCTGGGGAGAAGTAGGAGGATCGAGGCTTGTTAGTACTTGTTGCCATGGTGAATCATGTTATCTGTGTTCCATTGATGGGGGCTTTTTATATCCTCATGCACGAGCTTCACTCAGAGTTACCTTGACTCAGAGTTGATTGAACTAAGCGTTATCACCTGTTCTGAAACCGAAAATTCAGAGTTTTACAGCTCAGAGTTGGTCAACCTAGAGTTAAGGTTTTAACTTAGAGTTTGTTGAACCTGCTTTCTGAAACGGGCCCCAGGTCTCTGAGTGTGTCTCTGTTGTGATCTCCCACATGGGGCCAGTATGATGATGTTTGGTTTGTCTCTGGCCACCAGGTCTCTGAGTGTGTCTCTGTTGTGATCTCCCACATGGGGCCAGTATGAGGATGTTTGGTTTGTCTCTGGCCACCAGGTCTCTGAGTGTGTCTCTGTTGTGATCTCCCACATGGGGCCAGTATGAGGATGTTTGGTTTGTCTCTGGCCACCAGGTCTCTGAGTGTGTCTCTGTTGTGATCTCCCACATGGGGCCAGTATGATGATGTTTGGTTTGTCTCTGGCCACCAGGTCTCTGAGTGTGTCTCTGTTGTGATCTCCCACATGGGGCCAGTATGATGATGTTTGGTTTGTCTCTGGCCACCAGGTCTCTGAGTGTGTCTCTGTTGTGATCTCCCACATGGGGCCAGTATGATGATGTTTGGTTTGTCTCTGGCCACCAGGTCTCTGAGTGTGTCTCTGTTGTGATCTCCCACATGGGGCCAGTATGATGATGTTTGGTTTGTCTCTGGCCACCAGGTCTCTGAGTGTGTCTCTGTTGTGATCTCCCACATGGGGCCAGTATGATGATGTTTGGTTTGTCTCTGGCCACCAGGTCTCTGAGTGTGTCTCTGTTGTGATCTCCCACATGGGGCCAGTATGATGATGTTTGGTTTGTCTCTGGCCACCAGGTCTCTGAGTGTGTCTCTGTTGTGATCTCCCACATGGGGCCAGTATGATGATGTTTGGTTTGTCTCTGGCCACCAGGTCTCTGAGTGTGTCTCTGTTGTGATCTCCCACATGGGGCCAGTATGATGATGTTTGGTTTGTCTCTGGCCACCAGGTCTCTGAGTGTGTCTCTGTTGTGATCTCCCACATGGGGCCAGTACGATGATGTTTGGTTTGTCTCTGGCCACCAGGTCTCTGAGTGTGTCTCTGTTGTGATCTCCCACATGGGGCCAGTATGATGATGTTTGGTTTGTCTCTGGCCACCAGGTCTCTGAGTGTGTCTCTGTTGTGATCTCCCACATGGGGCCAGTACGATGATGTTTGGTTTGTCTCTGGCCACCAGGTCTCTGAGTGTGTCTCTGTTGTGATCTCCCACATGGGGCCAGTATGATGATGTTTGGTTTGTCTCTGGCCACCAGGTCTCTGAGTGTGTCTCGGTTGTGATCTCCCACATGTGGCCAGTATGATGATGTTTGGTTTGTCTCTGGCCACCAGGTCTCTGAGTGTGTCTCGGGTCAAGGCTGCCGTGATGGAAGCCATCCAAATGCAGAGCGATTTCCCGGATGTGGTCGCAGGGTTTGACTTGGTGAGATCCCCGCGTCCCTCCACTCGTCCCATACCTTCACTAGTTTACCCCAGACTAGTCGACTAAGGGCAGGCATACACTACACAATTTTGCGTTGAATTTCCTCCGATCCAGTTTGTTACATCACGATTGTGTTCTGATATTGTGGTCGGAGATCTTGTCGTGCGAGCGTTACACAAGAGTCCAATCGTACCACTATCCAATAATAATTAATTTATCCGAACATGGGCTAGCATGAATCGAAATAAAACAAGATGGCCCCCGACAAGCAGACTAAATAGCGGGCGTGGTTTGAAGGTCGGCCGGGAGGACCGCGGGAGGAACCTGTGGTACTTCAAGGACGCTCTGTTACTGCCGGCCAACCTGGGACTGGTTCTGCCGTACTTCTTCCACGCAGGGGAGACAGGTTGGTCCTTTGTGCTTTCTCCAAGTCCATGTTTAGTTGTTAAAGGGGACATATTATACCACCAGGTGTGAGTTTGATTAGCCGTTACAAGCCGTTTTGAAAATCTGCCTCTCATCTGATATCACAAGTGGGCGTGTCCACCTAGATGTATGACGGATAGACGAGCAACGTTTGCTACGGTCCACCAGGTAGGCTGGTAGACTGATCTATCCAGCACACATCTAGGTGGACAAGCCCACTTGTGATGTCAGAAGAGGCAGATTTGTAACGGGTAATCATACTCACACCTCGGGGCATAATATGTCCTCTTAAAGATCAAATAAGACATCCCTCTCTGCAGCAGACAGTAGGGAACAGTAATAGGAATTCAAAAGATGCATAAGCAAACAACAAAACCTTTTGGTGGGTCATGTGCCCCCCCAAGGCCCCCCTGTGGTCAAGCCCCCTGATGTTGACTATCATGAATGCATTCATAGAGTCGATTCTTACCGTACATTCGTACATCTGTGTGTACATGTAGATGAGGAAGGCACCGATGTGGACGAGAACATCCTGGACGCCCTGCTGCTGAACACCACCCGCATCGGCCACGGCTACGCCCTGCCCCACCACCCCCTCGCCAAGGAGCTGGCCAGGGCAGGCGACGTGGCGGTGGAGCTGTGTCCGATCTCCAACCAGGTCAGCTCAAACCCCACCACCACATTCAGAGACAGTCCCGTGCAAAGGCTTAGTTATGGTTCCACATCGACGCAACGCAAGTGGCTTTACAGACCCCACACGTCCGCCGCAAGGGCCGGACGTGCGCCTCCCAAAAATGTTTACCTTCCGTCGAGGCGACGCAGCAGCGAGGGCTGTGATTGGTCCGCTCACTAAAACCAGACGCAGAACCCAAACAGGTTCACGACTGCGTCGAAGCGTCTGCGTCGACTGTAGGTCACGCATACGACACCGCGAGGTGGATGAGCTGTAGTGTGTTTCCTCCGCCTATTCAGGCAAGAGTTCAACATCCAAACCCTGGTGGAGCCGGGCTTTAAAGCCTGCATTGTACCAGGATAGAGTTCAACCTTCAGTAAACCATAATGATCAACCCCTTAAATCAAACCAATATAGTGGCGACTATCTTTGCTGTCACTACAACCGACTGGGCATTACAGCAACCTCTGATGGCGTGGGTGTTAGTTGGGTTCTATGCTGTTATGACTCATAAAAGATGAGGCATAAAAAGACGCACGTAGTCATGAAGAAACAAAGAACCCATGCTCACGTGCAAATGTTGTTCTGTGATCCTCATCAGAAGGGGCGTTGAATACATCAATTCAGCGCTTTGCAAATGTCTTCAAACCTCCCTGCCTGAATGAATGTCGGCGCATTGTGTCCCGGGGTGTGTTCTCTAGGTGCTGAGGCTGGTGTCGGACCTGCGGAACCACCCTGCGGCGGTGCTGATGTCCGAGGGCCATCCCCTGGTCATCAGCTCCGACGATCCCTCACTCTTCGGCAACGCCGGCCTCTCCTACGACTTCTACCAAGCCTTCGTGGGGATCGGAGGCTTGAGGGCCAACCTGGGGACTCTCAAGGAGCTGGCCGCCAATTCTATCAAGTGGGACATTTTGGAGATTCAGTCCAAGTAATGCTTAGAATGCTATAAAGAGTCTGTGCTGAGACTTGAAAAATGCAGCATTATAAATAATATACACAAAAGTGAAGTCTATGCAACTTGATTTGCATACAACGACCAATTTCATAATAAACTCTGGGTTCGCCAACTTAGTTGTTGGTAATTCGTTTTATGTGTATGGACCCTAGTCATGCCACTGTAGAGGTTTGGTGGTATTTGTAATGTTGTTGTGCATGTCATAAGCAGTGTTGCATTGACTTGATATGAGGTTACATTATGGTACAGTCCGTTGCCCCAGTGTGGAACTCACATAGTGTCGTTAAATGCTGCTTCACAACGTTAATCCACTTAAAGCACATGATGTCTTCTTACATTGCTCATTACACCGCCCCTTCGATCTGTGATGAAATGATAACGGGACAGTAATGACAAGTGGAGCAGGTTTGATGGTTAATTAACCGTATTGCAGTGTTTCAGTTTCTGCTTTCCCACAACCTGAGTGGAGCTTAATATAACCATCAGCTGTGCCCCCCCCCCCCCCCCCCCCCCTAAAGATACAGCTCCCTGCCCCCCCACCTGAAGGAGGCGGGTTTGCTGCACTGGAGGGAGAAGTGGGACACGTTCATCTCCTCAAATGGAAACCAAAGCCGGACCACAAAGGGATTTGTTTAACCTGACTACTGTTTGTAACTCAAATATGAGGGGATCAAAGCACACCGTACAAGCTCCTTTAGCTTTCAGATGAATGGAAGATTACAAATATGAAGGCACGTACCTTAAATTCAAATGATCACGTGAACAAACAACTTACTGGTGAGGTGCAGCATTTTGTATTGTTATTTGCCAATGGTATTACAATAAACTGTCAATGTTAAGTTCAATGAAGCCTACTAAATGTTGACATTAGTTTCCTAAGAACATGATCCTCATCTTTGTTATTTATGAGTGTTTATTCTGCTTGTTGGTACTCCAAATTAAAAAGACTTTGGGAAATCACTAGGTAAGAGTGGCGGCTATTCGTTCATTTGAACACAGTTCCTATGTTCAGCATAAGACAAAATGATGAGTCCAGAGTCACATGTTTTATGACTCACAACTTGGCAAAAATAACTTTTGCCTGGCCGTTTATACTTTGTAAACCACAGGGGGTTAATCAAACCCTTAATCAAAACAATGTGGTGGAGACAATCATTGCTTTCACTACAACAAAGTGGGGCTTTATAGCAATCTCTGATGGAGTGGGTTTTAATTGGGTTCTATGCTGTTATGACTCATAAAAGATGAGGCCTAAAAGATGCATGTAGTCATGAAGAAAGAAATGTTTTCAATTGGTGAATTCTAAATGAACAAATTCAGCTGATCTTGTTTTCAAAGTATAATATTTAAATGTGTGTTTGCATTTATATAAACTAATGTCAATGACTTTTAAAATTCAAAACATTAGGGCGGGGATTTACCTCCATAACAGTCTTCCTCAAGCGATGAAAGATGAGTTACACAATACAGAAACCAACGTTCCCAGACTCAAAACAAGTTCAGTGGCTTCTAAATAAAGGCTCACGAATACTTAACCGCGGATGAATGAAAGAAGGCTGACTTGACCGCAGTTTCGTGTTTGTGGTCTGACAACAACACTGACAATCCCAACGGGCATATCAAGGAAGAACTTACTCATTTTCCGTAGAATACCCACTGCCTCATCATTCCAGCTGTTTTCCATTTGGCAGGGAGACTCAAGGTCCCGCTAGCCAAGAACAAGTGGTGGCCTTCAACAAATCAATTGAGACCGTTATAAACTGCAACAATAAAACTAACGGATCAAAAAATAGATATTATCCTTTATTATCTTATTATGCGTTTTAAATTGGCATTTTCTGGTTTCTGTTTCTTATGTTGGTGATAAATATACAGCAAACTTACAAAGCAACGTGGAACTATATCAGCCTGGATAAGCAATAAAAAAAAACGACGTTTGTTTGAATTGGTTGTAATGTAAACGTTTTCAAAGGGTTCGGATTCTGAGTTCAGGTTGTTTTTACTCAATGGGTTCTCTACCATGAGGGCATCCCTTTTTAGTGTCCCCAAAGAGGACTCCTACCCACGGGGCAGGAGGAAGAGAGGCAGACCAAGAACCACCTTGAGAAGAACCAACGAACAGGAGGGCTGTCGTGGCAACATCTGGTGCGTAGGGCATGGAAGGATCCTCGTCGATGGCCTAAGCTATGTTCCTATGGGAATTTAAAGGCCTAAATAAAGTAAAATAGAGAGGACTCTAACCAGTCATTGTTGGGTTCGATGTCCTTATAGTCCGTTTCTGTAGTGCCGTAGTTGCTCGTCGGCTCCACCATGTGGCTCCTCTTCAGTATGACGCCCGGGAGCCTCCTACATGCGAAGTTTCTCCGCATCCGTGTCCCAACTCCCAACCGGATTATCTCCAGACTCAGCAAGGCCCCACGGTTTTCCCTCTCTCGTTCGGCCCTTGACTTAAACATGCTGACCCATGAAGACCCCCCCCCCCCCCCCCCCATGCAAGGTGACCCCATGTCCAGAAAAGAAAGGAATGGATAATCAGAGCCATGTTGCACCATCACAGATCTACAGTTGTTTTTGACGTGATGATTGGCCATTGGACAGACAGCTTACCTTTAACAGAGTTCATCGCCTTCCGTCTGCTCCCTCCTCCTTCAGGTGACTGTGCTCCGTCCGGTTACCGTTCAGCCAGTTGAAGGTCCTTCTGAAGACGCCGTCCGTTTTATACCTCCGACGTTTTCGTCGCGTTTCTCTCGAGGTCTGCTTCTTCTCCTCTGCTTCAGTGGCTCCTACGGCCAACGATGAGGCTTCGCAAGCAGGCTCTTTGAGCATTCTTCTCTGGCGCCATTCTACATCAGCACCGCTCTCGTCCTCACTGCCACCGGTGTCAGTCGATGCAAAGTTCTGATTGGTCAGGCCCTCGTGCGTTGCTCTTCGCTCAGCCCTTTTCTCTTCTTCAATCTTTTTACTTGATTGTTTGAATTGGTTGCCATCAGTGAGCCTAATCTTCTCCTGCTCGCTGGAGTCCGGGTCAAGCGCTTTTAACTGTACATTCCTCCATCACCGTCTCCTCCTCTTACTTCAGGCTGTGTTCTCAGGAAATCCATGTTCCTTCACCGGCGTTTGGCTTCAGTCTGTTTCCCTTCAAGCCGTATTCATTTCTACTGCAACAGTCCTTCTTTTCTTCTGGTTCATCTGGTTGAACAGCTATCTCCCGGACTCTCAATGTTTAGTGAGTCGGGAGTTACATGTGCCAGTGCATATGCGTTCAGTAAAGGAGGGTCAGGAGGCTTAAAACTGAGAAAACCTTCGACTTCCTGTAGTTGATGTCATTGAATGACCGAAGTATACCAGGAGATTGTGGAAAATCAACACTTCTGTATTTTTTATACATGGAATTACTTGCTATAATTATTATACCAATTTTGCAAAAAAATAAATACATTACCTGCCATTTTATCGTAAGGCTTAATACCATAAACCAGACAAGCGTGACAAAAAATGTAACAAACAAGAGTCTGAAAATGAAACTGTCCGTCTCTTCTGAATAAAACAAAACAAAACAAAAATCCCAAAGAGTGTGTGGTTTGTTCCTGATTGTGTTCCCTGTGCGTGTGTGCGCGCCCTCGGTCTGTGTGTGGGTTGCCAGTGAGTGTGTGTGTATGCTTGCGTGTTCCCAGGGATGTGTTTATGCGTGTGTGTTCCATCTGGCCTGGGTGTGTGTGCTCGCTCTGGCTGGATGTGCGTGTTCGCGGGGGGGGGGTGTGTGTGTGTGTGTGTGTGTGTGTGTGTGTGTGTGTCTCTGGCTGCGTGTGTGTGTGTGTGTGGGGGGGGCCAGCCTCAGTGGTCCTTGACGTCTCCGTCCTCCTCCAGCCTCCTGATCTCCATCTTCAGGTGGTTGATGCTCTCCCTGCTGGCCTTCAGCTTGTCCTTCAGCTCCGTGATCTCCTGGCTCGTCCTCTTCTTCGACGCCTCCAGCTTCTCCCGCGTCCGCACCTCCAGCTCTCCGACTGAACGTCGCACACACACACACACACACACACACACACACATCGCATGTTCAAATGCGCAACAGAGAAAAACAGACATTTGTAATGTGTGTGCTTTATACAGTTTACACAGGAAGATAATTGGCTCCTGAAGAGAATGATGGTTTTAACAAGTTGATACGCACAAAGACAAAAATGCTTATTGTGTGTTAGCACTTTTTCATAGCTGTATAATAAATGTGTGCGTCATTATAATATACATTTAACTACCACTATATATTGTGTGCATAGAGAGCAGCTTCAGCATGGCGACGTGTGCGTGTGCGTGCGTGCGTGCGTGCGTGCGTGCGTGCGTGCGTGGGTGCGTGCGTGCGTGCGTGCGTGCGTTAGAGCCCGACCGATATAGAATTTTTGAGGCTGATACCGATACGAATATTTTGTGATTTAAAAAACCGATATGCCGATATATCGGCCGATATATATAATTAAAAAAAAAATCCAGAAACGCGCAACAAAACAAACACATATCCCTAAAATTGGTTATTTGTAGTTATCCGTTAAATCCTTTTCACTCTCAGCTAACACGTAACAACAGCAAAACTGGACATGGTAGTCATGAATTAAGTCATGCTTATCGACTTTAGAGAATTGATGGGGATGTTCTTTTAATTGTTATTCAAGCAATGTATGTCTCGTGACATTTGCCAACTTACCATGAACACACTTGCACACATGAACAACACCGATGATCACCGTCAATCTCCGTCATTCACTCTGCCTAACTCTGGCTGAATCACCAGGTTTGGGCGTTTTTTTTTTTTTTAATATTCATTTATCGGCCATTATAAATGCCGATACCGAATAGTTTGAAAAATGCCTAATATCGGCCTGCCGATATATCGGTCGGGCTTGTGTGTGTGTGTGTGTGTGTGTGTGTGTGTGTGTGTGTGTGTGTGTGTGTGTGTGTGTGTGTGTGTGTGTGTGTGTGTGTGTGTGTGTGTGTGTGTGTGTGTGTGTGTGTGTGTGTGTGTGCGTGCGCGCGCGCGTGCGTGCGTGTGTGCGTGCGTGCGTACATTCGGTCTCGTGCTTGTACGCGCCGAGGGTCAGCTGGCGCGTGGTGGTGAGCAGCTGCTGCATCATGGCGGTCGGGTCCTGGAAGATCTGAGGAGGACAGAGCGGGCGCCGACGGATCAGATCACAACGTACTGATGTGCCTTAGAGCTCGTGTAACATTGTGCCGAGTCCGACGGCTGCAGCGCTCCTAAACCGTGGAGGTCCACTGTTGTGAGCGTGGTGGGACGTAGGGACTCAAGGATCCGTCACCTCCGTACCATTTCGTCATAGAACTCCGACACCACCGTCTTCTTGGGCATGGCGCTGGAGTCCGACTGGAACAGCTTCAGCAGGTGGTACAGAGTCACCTAAACACATAAAGGGCAGGAAGGTAAACACAACAACAAGCCCCACGCCAAACTCACTCTCAAAACAACGCGCGTTCGTGCGTGCGTGCGTGTACTCACGGGTCTCTCATTCGGATCAATGAAGAAGATCTTGACGATGATCTCAAACTCTCCCCAGCCGGTCTCTGTGATCTCATAGGGAGGCTTGGTCACCACTGGGAAGCGTTGGGAGATGTTGGTGGTCAGATACATTAGCCTTAACCTGACGTTAACATAGCAGCCAGCACCCTAGGGAACCCTGGCTATCTCTTAACTCTTCTGTAGAATGGACTGCCAGCTGAAAGGTACTAGGTTCAAGTTCTAAACCCAATGTCTGAATTGCAGAATAATTGTAGGCATCATTGCGATCCCTAAGCCCCTATATACTCAATAATGACCTGTATCTGAATTCACTGTAGGTCACTTTGGATAAAAGGGTCTAATAATTAGTCAAAAGTAACAGCTTTTTCCTGAATTCCTTATCCTCAAAAATAATTGCCTACTGCAACTAGAACTGAATTATTCAACCTCTTGTGAATTACCGACATCTAGAGATACTACAAACACAGACATCATTTTAGATTAAATACTATTTTCGAATGTTTTTCCCTGGATGGGAAAAGTTGGGAAGGGCAGCAGTGTACCTCTCAATGGATTTGTGTAACTCTCATGCAGCTTGAACTGTATCTTCTTCACGTACGCAGACATATCCTGAAGGAATGACATTACACGTTAATAAATAAAATCCTTAACAGACAGATGTGCACAGAATACATCCTCCAGAAGGAGTATGTAATGGTTTGCTATAGTTTGCTTGGCATGTCAAGTCAATAAGTAGAAGAGCACTGGTTCTGCATGAATGTCAGGACTGTTAAATAGACTAGCTCTATAGAACTGACAGTTGGTTGCATTCCCCTTGTTGACAGGTGTCTAGTAAGGAGTCATTCTCAGTATCTTTCGATTAACACCTCCGCAAAATAAAACCATGTTGAACACTTGACAAAAAAAAACTTTTAACCTACGAGCTGAACATCAGAGACACTGAATGATTCAGACTGAATATTTATTTTCTTCCTGTCCCTTTGAATACAAAGCGTATTATTTGAGTTATGTATTTGTTGCTTAGGATCCTGAGGTTCCCATTTGTTTTTTCGATTATTTCTTGCATTTTATTGCTCATTATTTTGTTCGCATTATTTTTTAACATGTTCAATAAAATAAATACCTCGTTTCTGTAGGGCTTCACGTAAATGGACCACTGGTGCGTGTGTCCGTCCTCCTCCCTCTTCTTTCCAAAGTAGCGGGCAACATTTCCAAAAACGATGGGCTTCACAATAGTCACACCCTACATGTCAAAGAAGAACCACAGGACATAAACAGTTCAACAATATAATATAATAACGATACAGTGTATGATTACATTGGTACAATGAAACACAACATGTACAGCTTCGTTTCACACCTTAACTCTCCCCCCGGAATCTGGACCAAATTCAGCCATCTTCTGGAACATAGTACAGTGGGTGAATATGAATGTTAATCCCCCAGTTTGTCATATGGCTTTATTTAGGTGCGGAAATGAATGCATAAAAACCGCCATTGAAACGGCGAAAAACAACAAATATCTATCGATTCATTTCAAATCAACATCCGAACAAGCGACGGAAGTACACGACGCTACACATGAGATGTCCGGTGGACCCCAGTGGAAGGACTCTTTAGTTCCGCTCTTCAATATTTCTTTATTTATCATCTACTTACGCCTTATTCGTTTATCGAATTTTGGAATTGGAGTTACTAATTTTGACATAACAAGTTCACTATCAAACGAGATCAAATGGAATTTTCATTGCTACCTTACGGAGGCGCAGGCTAACATCCTACTCTGTGAAGAAGCACTGTCTGATACATGCGACGTTGTTATAACTGCGAAAGCAGTCATTTCTCGCCTGGTCTTTTTTCAACTAGTTTTACTTTTCGTTGTAATACGTTAGGTTTAGCCACCAGTATTTCTTTATTTGAATTACAAGGGTTGCTGTGAGGTTTACAATCAGCGATGGAATGGCGGAATAAAACTCATTCTAAACACATTGATACAAAAAACAAACAATGCCGTTTTCCAGAATAGGACAATTTATTTGGCCCCGTAGGGTAGGGTTTACTTGTGGTTATTAATTGCATCGATTAATCTCGATTACATGTTATCTTCATAAACATAATCCGGAGCTGTATTCAGCTGGTAAACATTCAGGCAATTTAACCCATTCAGCCAATTTTTTATTCTGCAGAATATCAACACTTACCTTTCACAGGTGAATTCCGTCAGAACCTGGAAGCCATACTGCTGCAAAGTCTAAATCATGGAAAACCCATTTGTTAAAGGTAATAGACCATAGACAATATCAATCGGTTCACAATTTTCTAATTTGACAAATTGTCCTTCAAAGTTGAAGTAACCGCTCTCACTTTGACCCCTTATAAAAATAGATATAAAAAAAATCCATGCGTCCTTGTTCTCAATCAAAAATACAAAACAGTTAAAAATGTGGATATTACTGAAGCTCACTCAAAATACCTTTGTCACAAATGAGTTTTCTGAAACCACATAAATTGATTGATTTCACATTAGCTATGCTCAAATATAAATTGTTCACAACTAATGCACAAACACAGCCTAAAAAATAAAAATACTGACCACCATGAATGACTTTAGTTTATACAAAATAAACATTTAAATGATTGCTTAGAATAAAAAAAATGATATTTAAAAGGAAGTCATTTTATTCGTTTTCTTTTTTAAATCAAATACTTTGGTACCGGTTAAAAAGCCAGATTGTATATCCTATGCTTTTCAAAATGTCAAGCATTTTAACTTAGATTTAAAACACATACGGACAGCCATTTCACCTGAGGATTTCATTATAAAACCTTTTCCCCAATCCATGCCATCATCACAAGGTTTAACTTACTGTGAGCATGATTTCTATTCTTGACACTATTTTGGACTGACGTCCCAATTTAAGACCAACGTATAGAGTGAGTTACAACGTATTTGAAACACATCGTCACATAAAAGTTTAGAGTGAGCTGTGCTCGTAAATATAACATTAGAAATGACTTCCAAAGCTTTCATTACAACTCACTCCTCCTGAGAATATGTGGATACATACAATGCATATTTTGGTATGTATGGTAGTAAAATCCAAATGCACCAGCAATTTGTGTATACTCTTAGAAACCATCAAAATGACCATGCCGAATATGTTTGGAGAATCAAAAACCTACAATACATTCAGTATGGGGTGGCATTACTTTGAAGAACTGCAATATAAAAACACAATTTATCCAAATTACCAGTATGTACCCATGTCTACATGTATACACACAATGTTGAACTATTCAACAGGTTACATGCCTACTTTTCTTTAAGAGGAAGAAATAAAAAAAATAAAAAAATAAAATAAAATAAAGAAAACTACAAAACCAAAGTTTGGACCAGATGAGTTGGCCTTAAAGTTATCCTGAACTCAAAAATAAAGATAAGATACGCAGTGATGTATACCATTTTTTTTTCAGAGCAGATATTGCCAAAACAGCAAGGGTATGAAATGTAAAAAAGTATGGCAAAATGATTGCCAATATTCGAATCCCTGACCAATAGTTATTGTAAAAAATTCACAGTTCAATTCAATTTAAAAAATGCAATAAAAACCATGACATGTTTGTTACTAATACTTGCAGTACCATATTTGTCAGCTTAACGGTACGAGGCTCAACACAAACATGTAAAACAAAGCAAACATACACATTTAATATAAATGACTCACTTAAAGAGAAATTCACCATGATAAGTGGACCACAGTAAACAGTTTTATTACAACACAATCTAGTTTTAATCATCAAAAGCAGAGACATTTACAAACATCATCCTAACCATGAAAGTAATCGACGGGAATGAGGAAAGAAGAGATCCAAAAAAAACCTGGTACCCTATAAAAACAATTCAGAAACCGACGAATGTACACAGGTCAGCAAGACAAAGAGCGGGAAAAGAAAACCAAGCATGACAAGCTCATCTTTACTTTAACGCATCGTGCAGGCTCGTCAATGTTTTCGGTACTTTGCACAAAAAAACAAGAAAGAAAAAAAAAAGAATCACACAGGTACTTATCTTTTAGATTTCAAATAAAACATCATAAAAAATAAAAGGGCTTTGTGGAAAGTTTTTTCTTTTTTACTTTAACTTAAGTAGCCATGAGTATAGATCTTAAGATAATATAGCCTTACACACGAGGAGGGGGGGGATGGGGGGGGGGGGGGGGGGGCTTTCCAACCACCGTTCTGAGCAAGGCGACCAGATGGACAGACACACAGAGATGCATGCAGGAGAGACTGAGGAGGCGGTGGGGTTGTGCTCCAGTTCAGCCATGCTGAGCAGGGGGCTGATGTGGTGCCGTGGTGCTAATCCTTCCTCTTGTCCCAATCCTTCCATCCCTGATCCTTGCAAGCTGAAAAGGTTTCAAAATGGAGGGTGGAGTTTGGTTTCGAGGAAGCCCAACATTCAAATACACTGCACATTGCATCTCTAGACTACAAATGGATTCAGCCATAGAATTTAGGGGAGGGGGGGGGGAGATACACGATCAGCCAGCTATGTGAAAATGTGACGTGCCTTTAGGTTTAGAATTAAAAAGACTTCAAGATCAATTGTATTTTATATTTAATGGTTTCGAGTTTGCTAGACTTGAAATTGGGAAAAGTAAATGACTGAGTATGTATAGCCCCCCTACCCTTGAACAGACACAGATAAATAAGTCGTCATGCACATCTGAACTTCAGCCAATGTCTTTTTGGACACATTAGAATAATAATGTACATGTTCAGTCGTCACAGGTCAGGGCAGTGGAACCTGCTTCAAAATGCCACTAGCTTTGCTTTAGGTTTACTTTATCTGTAGGCGTCATCATGAGAAAGGTGTCGTATTGGTACTATTTTAAGGACTTCTTATTTAATACTGTGGACATTAACAAGAGTCCATTGATAGGGGGGGATTTGGTTTTCAGCTTTTTTCTGTTCAATTAACAATTTTGACAAATCAACGTCGTCTTCAAATTAATTATTTATTTGTGTATAACAATGAAAAATAAATCCCTAGGTAGGGTTCTTCATAACACAAGACATATTGCAACATCTTTTGTTTTTGAACTTTAACATTTGTGGTTAGTACCTTAATTGGAACCTTATTTTGTTTTATTTCTGCATGCATGGCACACAAGGTTTTCTACGTTTCACATTCAACTTTAAAAAGTTGCGATGAAAGGTTACCTTAGAGTACCCAAACATTTTATTACAATTTCATTGTCCAATTATAATTTTGTCAATTGTTATGATTATCTTAAATTGTCTGATTTCAACTTAGTGACGTTCTAGAGGTGGGATACCCGTTAAACTCCAAACCTATTGCCCATTAAGTCACTCAATATCAATTCAAATTGTATTAGTCAGAGATTATAAAACTAACTCAAACAAAAACCAGAATCATTTTCTTTCCCTTTATGCTAAACATTCGCCACAAATTATTTCTTACCAATGCATGTCAATTATTTAAGTGACAAAGCAGAAAAAGGACAAAATATATAAGTAGTCGACGAACCAGGGCCAAACGTTATTATCCTGTCAGATATTAAACCAATGTTTTCAATGTCCGTCTTACTGCCATGTCTTCCTTCTTTATCTACAATTTAATTTAACCCTATTCAGAAACATTGTTCCCTGATGAAGGCAATATTCATACGACACATCTTTACATTCCGTTAAATACAAACTTTTTTTGTGGGGAGAATACACCCAGATAAAGTGGTCTCCATAGCTGATAAGATTGTGCCCGTTTGCCCCAGGTAAGTTCAATAAAGGTATATTTGAATGAGATTAATCAGCGACCCCCAGGACAAACACACCTACACACAAGACTGAAAAAAGGCATCAAGTCACTCATCTGGGTACAAAACAGTGCTCCGCATAACTATAGAAACAGACTGAGGATTAGGGAGACGGACATAAACATGAAACACAAACTTTGTGAGGAAGAAAATGTGTTTGATTACATAAACATACAAGAATAATGCATGCATGCAGAAACGTTTCTTTTAGGAATAAACCCATAAAAAAGGTTGTTGATCATTACAGTTAGTTACACTTCAGCAACTACACAACTAGGATGTAATGTTGAATATATAACTTGGATGTGATAATCAGTGATAAGGACCTCAACAGACGAAACATACCAGTGATCATATAGACTTGGAAAAAACTGATCAGCTAGGTATTCTTCACTAAAGATTTTCCATCAACAATCATGTGAGATATGAGCCAATTATTGTACAGATGTTAAATAAAAGATATATCCTTGCCGTTTATTATAAGTTATTATGTGTCAATGTAAGTAATGGCAACCTACCCAGTGAGACCAACATAAGACTGGCCCGTGTTAACTGAGAATGACCATCACCTAACCTGGCACCTTTTAGAAATGAACACCAATTACCAGCCAACAGCGAATACACAAATAAAATAAACTGACCAACCCTTGCGCTACAGACAATTATAATTGCAGTACAATTTATGTTTTTTTTCAATTCATCCAATACCTTTTATTGTCCTTTCCATTATATACAGAATGTGAACCAACATCAAGACAGATCATCATGAAATGCCACATTAATGTTCCATGGCCTCAACTTTGATTGCAAAGTACGATAAGAGGGACCAACATTTTGACTTTTACCAAGTCCTTACGTTTCCTAAGACTTCCTGACTGACTTTGAAATGGACGTGAACTTGTTTAACTGAAATGATGGCAGCAGAGTCCCAATACGCTACAAAACGACAACAATAAAGCTACAATACGCAACAGACAAAAGCAGATTGTCAGGCCCAATTACAGAAATACGAATATTAACTTATCAGTATATATATGAAAGGCTTCCGGCAAATTGTACATGTTAAGATGGACTTGATTGTCAAAAGCAACAAACAATATAATTGCTATTTATCAGGTTTTCAAAAATCCCTTGACTGCCTTTACATTTATTATTTTACAACTTTTTTGCTGGTTCATGAAACTACACAGATTCTCATTTCAGTCTTTTTTCAATTATATTCTCATCTGTATTCTTAGCACTATGCCTGTGAAATTCTAGCCTTCTGTACAAAGAACAACACAAACTATAAATTCCAATCCCCAACAATACATTAATAAAAAATATATTCTGAGTGAGTTTTAGTGTCAAATTTACAATGCAGTGGATAATGTGGTAGGATCACATTTAAAAACACATTAACCTAAATATTGCATAACATTGCTTAATGACACCAATAGTCCAAGAGGCAGATAAAGAGCTCATCGTATTAATACCAATATGACCTAAACAAAGATTCACAAGGCTGATGCACATTGCCTAAAGCCAAGGGACAAGGCAGTTCTGTTCGGCTGGCAAATCTTAAAATATTTCCCCCCCGCCATTAAACCGGCAAATAATATGTTACACAAATAACTTAATGATTACAGCAAGAGCCTGACTCAAATGCTAGATGGTTATGATCTATTATCTTCTTCCCTAAAGGGAGAAGCTGAGATTGAAGACGAAATTGGCATCGGTTTTACCCAGATCCAGACGGGTTGTTCAATTCCAAATAATCATCATATGCCCAGAAGCGGAGATCCACACATGAACAGGAAATTGCATGGTCATCCCCTTCTGGACGCACAATGATCAATGTGGAACTAAACAACAAATCTGAATCTGTGTAAGACGAAATTTACAGACATCTTGGCGCATCACTTTAAATAACACACAAGGTTCTTACTCATCCTCTGACCTTATGTCTTGTAAATCATTTTAAGATTTCCCAGCCATTGTGAACTGTAGTGTATAAGTCAGAATGTACCCACATTGTGAATTTCTACAGGCAAGATTATTATGAATAGTACAGCCATCAAGTTGTTACAGTCAAGGACTGGAGTAAAGGTTCTTTACTCTGCAACTAAAACCCCATTCAAAACATTAGAAGATCTTATATTTACTGCTTTTAAAGGAAGTAGCCGCAAAATAAAAAAATGGGTGGATTCAATTGCTAATCGCTTTTATGACTACAATTTCCTCAAACCAGTGTTGTGACGGGAAAGTCAGGGCTTTGAATTCTGACTTCCCACTGATCTGTTACCTTACTACAACCATGGCAGTCCACGGCAAATGGGGTTTTGGTTGGCAAAAAAAACCTGCACCCATCCTTTAAAATACATACTTTCACAAGTCAAGAAATGTCAACGGCAACAAATACATGACATTGCAATAAATATCTAAAACATTCTGGACATACAGAAAGACTGTGGATATGGTACAAGCAAAAACTTACCTTTGACTTACCTGTAGCCATCCTGTTCTCCCGAGTCTTTCTTTGCTTGCATACCCCTCCCAACACACGGGACCCTTCAATCAGAGCCGAGACCATTCCTGGAGACTTAACATCAACTCACCGAGAAGTCGTTGTACTAACGACTCTACAGCGACCCGCATCCACACACCACCAACACACGCACGTGTCCCCCCCCCCCCCCCCCCCCCCCCCAACACACGCACGTTCCCCCCCCCCCCCCCCCCCCCAAACACACGCACGTCCCCCCCCCCCCCCCCCATCACCTTGTCCGAGGTCTTTTTTTTTAACCAATTGCCTCTCGGTGAGGTGAGGGTGTGAGGGAGGGGGCTTTGAGGCGGGCAAGCAAAGAAAGACCATCGGCCGCCCGAGCCACAGCGCACGGCCCCCACAACACAAGCCCCCGGAGAGGCCGGCGGCGGGACGCAGCCTGTGGGCCGTCCGCAGCGCAGACCGACAGAGAAACACATCTGGAATGGAAGAGAAGAAGGGGGAAGCGGGCGGCAGGCCCCAGGTATGGACGGTCGTACACACCTCTCCCGCCCGGCGAGGCTCCTCAGCGGTGCCGGTACTCGCGTTCGCGCTCCCTCTCGCGGTCGCGGTCGCGGTCGCGCTCGCGGTGGCGGTCGCGCTCGCGGCTGCGCTCGCGGTAGTAGTCCTCGTGGCGGTCCCGACTCCGGGACTTGTGCCGCCGGCTCTTCTCCCGAGAGCGGCTGTGGTCGCGTTCCCGGGAGCGCTCACGTCTGGCATTGTCAAAAGAAAAAGGTGCGTGGGCACTGTGAATGAAAGTTAAGAAGACTTGTTTTTCCTTTAGTCAGGCATCACGTTAGTACACTACATTCTGTTCCCCACAATGAATAAAGAGTGGGGACATTGATCAACTTCAACATTTAGCTAGAGCATAAAAACACATAATATGCGTATGTTTAACATAACTTAATTTATGATTTGTCTGATGGAAGGAGGGCGTCCCGGCAGGGTTTATTACCTGGCAGAGCCGTAGCTCTTGGACTCAATGCCGTGGAGGCAGTCCTGCAGTGAGCTGATGAGGACTTTACAGCGGTCGTCTGCAGACACTTTAGACTGCTTTATGAGGCTGATGGCCGTCACCAAGGTCTCTATGGCGCTGCCATAGTCCGCTGGACACGGGGAGAACACAACGGGATGTTAAGGCGAGGCCGGTCGTTAGGAGGGAGAGAGTCCTCGAGTCATTTCAGGTTCACACTAGGGCTGTCAAAATTGCTCAAAAATGACATTCGAATGTTCGTTTGGAAAAAAATCACGAATTCGAACTATTCGAATATCTGGTTGCCTATTTTACGCAGTTGCCGTCAATATGTCAATAATGCGACAAAACCATGGTTCAAATTAGTATATCCTATAAACAGCCCAGTAATGTGGAGGCCTAATCATGAAAAGCCACAACTTTGTATCGCTTGCATTTCACGACCACACCTGCAAGCGCGCAAACTATAGTAATCTGAAGAAGACGCCCGCTTCTGAATGTTACAAAGTATGCTAGTGGTAACGTTCCTTGCTTTGCTTACCATTTATCGAGAAGGCCTATTAAAATCGATAAAGAAAAAAATGCATGTCGCCTACGTCTTCCACCATGCCAGCGAAAGGGCCAGCACTACGCACCGTTCGGATTCATGAAAAAAAAGCTGTCTCGGACTTTGCAGAGAATATTGCGTTATAGCAGCTTTCACCAGCCAGACTACTAGCTCCCTGAGCTCTACTTCGGATGCTTATTGAATGGCATAGCCGAGCTGGAATACCTATATCCAAGTACGGAAAAAATACATTCGCTCTTCACAATACTAGTCTGTTACACTTGTACCGCGGGAGTGTTTTTTCACATTCGAATATTATGAGGGACATCGCGAACAGACAGAGGCTCATTCACAAAGCAGATAGAGGCGCTTGTACCGCGGGAGTGTTTTTTCACATTCGAATATTAATTTTCACGTTCGAATTCGCGTTTTTGGATACATTTCGAACGAATATTCGAACTTCGAATATTCGTTGACAGCCCTAGTTCACACCGAGGTTGATGTGAGCTAGGGCTGCATCATATCCAATTAAACGGATGCTTTTGAAAATGTGTACGCTTGTCACAAGTTACCAGAGTGCAAAGTGATATCTTAAATCAGTGTGCCTTTTCAGACAAGAAAACAAAAGCACTTTTACTCAATAAATGACTTCCATCGATTATCAGTATTTGTTGAGATTTATTAATCGATCGACTGATCAATTAATCAACTAAGCTTTGCAGTGCTCAAGTGAATTTAACATATAATGTTCTTTGAGTGGCCGCAGATGATATTCATGCAAATCCACTTGTAGTCTGAGTCATCAACCAGTTAGGTCCGGTATGCAACCATTTAAAGGTGACATGAGATACCACCAGGTGTGTGTATGGTGAGCCGATACAAGCCGTTTTGAAAATCACACATCTAGGTGGACACGGCCACAAGTGGGCGTGTCCACCTAGATGTATGACGGATAGATGAGCAACAGTTGCTTTAGTCCACCGGGTAGGCTGGTAGACTGATCATCGATCCCCGATCGATCCCAGGCTTGTAACGGCTGTTCACACTCACACCTGGTGGCGTGTCACGGGCTTCGATCAACGGAGGGTCCTCTCACCTGCGCTGGCGTCGGACACGGCTCTTGAGATGGCGCTGGAGGAGATTGCTCTGTTCCTGTTCATGATCTCCTCGAACTCCGCCTCGCTCAGCGGGGTCCGAGACACCTCCATCTCCCTGCGCAACAAGGAGAACCGGTTAACCCAAGGAACCACCGACCAATCAGACGGCACGGGCGAACAGGCCGTGTGCAAGAACGCCACAGCACCGCGCGTTCATAGGAGGGCTCAACGTATTCAGTTAAACGATACAATAAAAGGGCGCACTTGGTTTGGGGAATCATTTTGAAACCGAGAGATTAATACAAATCCAATCTAACAGTTACGCACATTAATACAACAGCCCAATGTAGATACACTTGTGGCTGGAGATTAAGGAAAGTAATATGTTTTTTTTTTTTAAATGTCAGACTTGTACATGGCAAACAAGTTTCCAGGGACTACCGATGAAAAACCGTTTGTTTAATTTAGGCCCAATCCCATTTCTACCCCTTCAAAACAAGGGGGAGGGGTAAGGGGTAGAAATGGGATCGGGCCTAAATCTGGTACATTCACACGTCCTATGCAATGGACATGTCGATTAATGTACGCCGTCCCTTTTAAATAAATAAAAGATCAAACTAGTAGGCCTCCTCTCTCGTGAGCTCTTGAACGCTGCTGATGGTAAACATTACATACATTAAGGCCCAATCCCATTTCTACCTCTTACCCCTCCCCCTTGTTTTGAAGGAGTAAGGGGTAGAGATGGGATTGGGCCTAAGGCCCAATCCCATCTCTACCCCTTACTCCTTCAAAACAAGGGGGAGGGGTAAGGGGAAGGGGTAAGGGGAAGGGGAAGGGGTAAGGGGTGGAGATGGGATTGGGCCTAAGGCCCAATCCCATCTCTACCCCTTACTCCTTCAAAACAAGGGGGAGGGGTAAGGGGAAGGGGTAAGGGGAAGGGGTAAGGGGAAGGGGAAGGGGTAAGGGGTGGAGATGGGATTGGGCCTAAGGTCTATAGGTGGCCCCGCCCCCGCCTACCTTCCACCGGGGCCGCCGTAGTCCCGCTCGTAGGGCGGCGGGGGCCCGTGGGGCCCGTAGGGGTCGTTGGGCCCGGGGGGCCGTCGGTTGTCGTTGGGGGGCATGTTGTTGTTCCCGGGCGGGGGGAAGAAGGCGGGGTTGACGTGAGGCGCCGGCGGGGGCCCGCCCGGCGGGGGCCCCGGCATGTGCGGGGGCGGGGCCAGGGCCATGGGGGGTCCGAGGGGCCCCGGGGGGCGGGGGGGGAAGGGGCCCGGAGGGGGGGGCCCCTGCTGGGGGGGCGGGGGGCCGGGCGGGGGCCCGTACCCCGGGGGAGGGGGGCCGGGGGGCATGGGTCCCATGGGGGGCTGGAAGACCTGCCCGGGGAAGAGCACCGGCGGCGGCGGCCGGTCGTTGCGGTTGGGGGGTCCCGAGAGGGGGGGGGGCAGGCCCTGTCCTGGAGGGGGGGGTCCGGGGGGGCCGGGCGGACCGGGGGGCCCGAGGGGGGGCCGGGGGGGACCCTGCATCCCGCCTGCAAACCCAAACACAAAGAGCCGGGTTAATCGGATCATTTCACTGCTCTGGCAAAAAAAAATGACAATAAAGTATTCATTCATTCATGTATTCATTCATGTATTCATTCATTCATGTATTCATTCATTCATGTATTCATTCATTCATGTATTCATTCATGTATTCATTCATTCGTTCATTCATTCATCACCCAGCCAGAACCGTAGACTAACACCTGGGCTAGGTACCGATGGGGGCGCATGCTCTAGAACTTAAAGGGGCGTCCTCAGCACAGAAGATGTGTTTATGGTGGCGATGGTTCAGTAGTTACACACGTTAATACGACAGCACAGTGTGGGGACACGTGTGGCCGGCGATTAAGGAAAGTAAAAAAATAAAAAAATGAAGACACGTTCATGGCGAACGAGTTAGGACCAATCCCCTTTCCCCCCTTACCCTTAGCCCCTTCAACACAAGGGCGAGGGGTAAGGGGAAGGGGTAGAAATGGGATTGGGCCCATGACTCGTCTCATGAGCTCATGTCTCAAATGCAAAATGCATTTGAGACATGGACTGATCGGACACACTCACTGGGTGGCTCGTTCCCGATGAAGAACGTTTTCAGTTTAAAACATGCACCCGTCGTCACAAACACACTCTCATAAAACGCATTTCAAACAAGAGCCGAACTGTACGACGGCAGTATCTACGATCTGAGTTCCACAAGCCTCTGCTGAGCCGACAATAAAACGGAGCCTGGTTTAGAGACGTTTTGATTATCTGCTAAAAGATCGTCTGTGATTCGCGACGTAAGATCTGACCACAAATAAGAGCTGGGGAGTTTCAGGAAGGTATTTAAACCCTTGCAGCAGAATTATGTTCTACACTAGTTACAACCTAAAAATCGTTGTATTTTAAATAAATAAATGCAGAGCATTAGCTTATGAATCCGACTTCCGGCTTGATGCGCTGGGGCGTTTAATGTGAGAGACAGGGTGAGCTGGGGGGGGAGGAGGTGAAGAGAGAGGCGATCGGAGTGATCAGTGGAGGCGCTTCACCTCTGGGTCTCCAGTTCCCGTCCCTGCCACCGGGCGCGAAGGGATTGAAATTCATGTCCATCAGAGGGCCATCTGGTCTCATCCCCTGGCCTAATGGGGAGGGGCAGAAAGCACACTAGTCACAACTCCCCTCTGACCAGCTGGCCAATCCCGCTGAAGGGGCACAAGCCAATCAGCAACAAGCCAGGAATACCATTAAAGGGATTAGGGCAAAGAGGAGGGAACCCACGCTTACATCTCTATGAAGGCGCCCCCCCCTCCAACAAAGAGGGTAGTGGGAAGTAACAGAGAGTAGTGGGAAGTAACAGAGAGTAGTGGGAAGTAACAGAGTAGTGGGAAGTAGAAGAGAGTAGTGGGAAGTAACAGAGAGTAGTGGGAAGTAACAGAGTAGTGGGAAGCAACAGAGTAGTGGGAAGTAGAAGAGAGTAGTGGGAAGTAACAGAGAGTAGTGGGAAGTAGAAGAGAGTAGTGGGAAGTAACAGAGAGTAGTGGGAAGTAACAAAGAGAGTAGTGGGAAGTAACCAAGATAGTAGTGGGAAGTAACAGAGTAGTGGGAAGTAGAAGAGAGTAGTGGGAAGTAACAGAGAGTAGTGGGAAGTAGAAGAGAGTAGTGGGAAGTAACAGAGAGTAGTGGGAAGTAACAGAGAGTAGTGGGAAGTAGAAGAGAGTAGTGGGAAGTAACAGAGAGTAGTGGGAAGTAACAAAGAGAGTAGTGGGAAGTAACCAAGATAGTAGTGGGAAGTAACAGAGTAGTGGGAAGTAGAAGAGAGTAGTGGGAAGTAACAGAGAGTAGTGGGAAGTAACAGAGTAGTGGGAAGTAACAAAGAGAGTAGTGGGAAGTAACCAAGATAGTAGTGGGAAGTAACAGAGTAGTGGGAAGTAGAAGAGAGTAGTGGGAAGTAACAGAGAGTAGTGGGAAGTAGAAGAGAGTAGTGGGAAGTAACAGAGAGTAGTGGGAAGTAACAGAGAGTAGTGGGAAGTAGAAGAGAGTAGTGGGAAGTAACAGAGAGTAGTGGGAAGTAACAGAGTAGTGGGAAGTAACAAAGAGAGTAGTGGGAAGTAACCAAGATAGTAGTGGGAAGTAACAGAGTAGTGGGAAGTAGAAGAGAGTAGTGGGAAGTAACAGAGAGTAGTGGGAAGTAACCAAGATAGTAGTGGGAGGTAACCAAGAGAGTAGTTGAAGGTACGGAAGATAGCAGTTGTAACTGAGGAAGTCATGGGTGGTAGCCAAGACGGTAGTAGCTAGAAAACAAGATTAAGAGTAGAACAGAGCATATCTGAATGCCTAAAGAGGCTGGGGGAAGAAACGAAGGGCGAATAGGGACGGTTGAGCAGGTACAGTCAGCCATGCAGTGAGGCAGTGGTAAGGGCTCCGTAAGGGACAGGGTCCAAGTGATGCATTTTACAAAGACGCTAATCTTTTAAAACGCATCCCCTTATAGACCAGAAATTAGTGAATGAGTGAATATGGTGGCGGAAACTGAAATCTTGTGAGTAAAAATAAAAGACAACCAATGCAGGAAGAGCAAACTACAATTTCTTTAAGGGCTCATGTCGTGCCGTCAGGTGGGGGGTGTGATTAGCCGGTACAAGCCGTCTGAACATCATTCCTTCCCTGTGCCATAGTGACATCACAGACGGGCGTGTCCAGCTAGATGTGCGCTGGACGGATCAGTCTACACCCCCGCCTGGTGGCCTTGACGTGAGCCCTTCAACGATACGCAAGGACTACGGTTAGGTCAGGGGCCGTGTTGCCACAGTTACCTTGAAAAAGTAATCTGATTACTGATTACTAGTTACTCCTTAAAATAGTAACTTAGTTACTTTACAGGTTACTTGATTATAAAAGTAACTAAGTTGGATTACAAAATACTTTATTGGTTACATTTAGCTGCGAAAACACCCCCTGCCGCCTCAAAATAAAAAATTACAACCGGTTATGCCAAAACTAACTTTTTGCCCGAGCCCGAGTCCGACCCGAGCCGGCCCGTGGGAAAATCGAGCCCAAGCCTGACCCGACCCACGGGCCGGGTCAGGTTGGGCTGGACTGGACTCGATTTTCTGGGCCCAATCTAAGCTCTAACCTCCGGACACAAAAGACAATCCGAGTGTATCCGTGGGACTCGAACCACACAAACACACTCAGAACACCCTAGTGGCTCAGAGTCGTCTGTGCGCGGTCGGACGGACCCCCCATGGTTGAAGAAGCCCTGACGTGAACCGGAGGCCGGGCACAGCCGGGCCGAGGGGAACACTCACCAGGGAAGTGTGGGGGCGGGCCCCCGGGGCCGAGGGGCCCCGGGAAGCGGTCTCCGCCGGGGGGGCCGGGGAACCGGCCGCGCCCCCCCCGGCCCCCCATGGGGAAGCCGCCGCCGCCACCGCCGCCGCCGCCACCGCCGCCGCCGCCGCCGCGAGGGCCAATACCGGGGGGGCCGGCCTTGCCCTCCCCGGACATCTGCCCCGACTGCGTTCCTGGGGGGCCAAGAGGGGAGAAAAAAAACAAACTAACTTGCATGTACGTTCTCAGAGCGGGTCGTCGTGGTAACAGCGCACGCGTAGCCGCCATCTTAGGTGAGGCCTGCGTCTGGTTTTAGCGGAACGCGGTTTTTGCGCGGCGACCAGCGCAGTGACGCAGGCCGACGGAGATAGACGGAGATAGACGTGGAGAACACACCGAGTACAAACGGACTATTTCCAGTTCTGCAAATGGCAGTAGAAAGCTTCTGCTTTCAGTGTGAACCTCAAGGCCCTGATATACTTAAACGGAAATATGCCCTTTCTTATGGGCCACAGAACGAGTCCATTTGGACAGGGGACAACATAGTCGCTGTAAATTGTGGGCTGTTTTACGACACTAGGCATGACGAGACTCAATAATTCGCGTGGCATTGTTGACCGATAGCACATCAGGGCCTTCGGACGTGGTTTCCCCAGGAGCGCCACTTACTTTTCCTGGACTGCATCTCGAACTGGCTGAGGGACTGTTTGTTACAGGGCGTGACGATGGGGTTCTGCCCGTGCAGCTCCCTCTTGGACAGCAGCTCCATCAGCTTCCTGGACGAGCCCTCTGAGCCCACACACACCAGGGCGAACCTGGGACCAGGCAGAGAGCGAGCGTCACAACACTGTGGAGGAACAGCTGAAGCACCCGGCAGAGGCTCCATGATGGAAGGAGTTCCCCGATGAGGGGAGGGCGCGAGGTAATCACTGTGTGGATACTTAAAGTTGACCTATTATACCGCCAGGTGTGAGCGTGCTTAGCCATAACAAGCAGTTTCGAAACTCTACCTCTAGTGACATCACAACTGGTGTGTCCAAATAGATGTGTTCTGGATAGACCAGCCTACCCGGTGGACTGTAGCAAACGTTGCTCAACTATCCGTCATACATCTAGCTGCACACGCCCACTAGTGATGTCAGAAGAGGCAGCTTTTCAAAACGGCTTATCACACTCACACCAGAGGGTATTATGTCACCTTTAAACACTCATATTCATTTATAAAGTCGTCACAATTAATATCCATTTGTGAACACATTACAGTCTTTGTGAATACAATTTACCAAACCCAAAAAGATCTTTGAGGATGCCACCTCTTGTATAAGTGGAGTGCAATGGCTGTGAGGTTACATGCTAGTATACGCTCTCAACTATATTCGTTGTTATGGAATATAACGTGGAACCTCACCCTTTAGACTGGCCATTGGCGCGGTTCTCAAAGAACTTGATTTCCAGGACGTCTGTGATGCCTATCGACCGGATGGCTTCTGTTAGGTCCTCATCTGTTGTCCACTGTTGGTGAGGAGAAAATACATCAGTTAAATGATGGGCACATAACAGTGAAACGACTGAACGCTGGGACGCATTGAACAAATGTCCGATGCCAAACATACAAATGGGCATTTTATGAAATATGGAAAGACTAGCCTCAATAAAAAAAAATGGTCAAGCCATACAATATAGAGGGGAGTGTGGAATGCTGATGCAAGGACTGGACGATACGGACAAAATCTATAACAATATACTTTTTCAGATCAGTTGATAAGATAATTATGAGATTAGTCATCAAGTGTGTTAACAGGGTATTGTTTTGGTACTACTGATTGAAGCCTGAATACAATGCAATTACATTTAATCACATTATCTTGTCATTAATCATTCCTTCAACTTTGGGGAGATAAGGATAAGTGGGTGGTCATTCTTTAATACAGCCATGTTTTTGAAACGTTGGTTTTAAGGTAGTTTCCCTGTTTGATAACTAAAAGCGGGCATTCCCTCTTTCCGAGAAAGTTGCTATCCAAAACGGCGGCGATACAACTGCACACCTTCATGCCATCAAAAGCAAACTACATTCACACACTGCACCGCAAGTAAACACAGCTGTGCGACCCCTCGTTCACCCCTAGCTGCGTCACACGCGTTAGCACACGACTGCACAGAGCTGTTTTCTGGTGCTACTGGATTAAAAAAATGAAAAAAAAGACCTGCAGACTGTCTGTCCACACGAGGTGAATGTTGTGTAAGGGTAAACCATGAATGGGCTCAATGCAACACTTTAATGGCCGTCGTGTGGTTGACTTAGGCCCCGTTTACACGAAGGGAAAACGCAGATACTTCCACGCGGTTTGGCCTCTCATTCACACGAAAACCCAGCTTTTAATCACAGAAAAAAACGATGATTTCTAAAAACTCCGGCCAAAGTGGCGAGTACTGATAACGCCGGTTATGTGTCGTCGTGTGAACTGGGAGAAACAGGTTTTTAGGTTCTCAAGCGTCACATTATGCGCCGGAAAATGCTTAACGTCATGTGAGCGCCCGCTGTCTGTCCACACGAACAAAACTCGCGCCATATCGGGGATTATTTGTTTATCAACACGCCGGATGCACGCGCAGAATGATCGCAAAAAGAACATTTGCTAGACCAAATTATAAATATGTACACTTTATGTTGAAAGTATAGACCGTCACGATTCCCATTGAAATGAACGGCGCAGTGATTATTCATCAAAAAGAGAGCCGGTGAATTGTGAAGATGGCGATGGCGTATAAACGCGGGTTGATGTAAAGGACAACTTTTTTGAAAACTATGGTGTGCACGATGTTATTTTTGAAAGCTGATGGGGGGGGATATTTGTGTCTCTGAATACCCTGCTATGTATAAAGATGGCCTTAGTGAACTTATGGACGTACCCATGTGAGGTTTCCGATGTACAAGGCGATCCTCTTGCCCGTGTAGGTGTAGACCACGTTGGGGGGGGCACTCTTCCCACCCTCCGCCCCTCCTGGGGCCGGCAGGGCGTCCAGGTAGTCGCGGTCTTCTGGCGCGTCGCCGTTATTGGCCGACGGGGAGATGACATCATCGTACAGGTCGATCTGCTCGTGGACGGGGTAGTCCGTTTCCTAGTAGAAGACAGGGTGGGAAGTGGAGTGAGGCATTATGGGAATGGAACCTCTGAAGCACTTGTTGGACGTACTCCAAAACTACTAGGATATGTTTTGCTCAGATTTTATACATATCGTCTCCCGAATAATAAATACAGGGCTTTGAAGCGCAGTCTTCTGGCAATTCCTGTCTCCTAGGTGATATACACAGCAAAGACATGTTTTTAGTTCGTTCCCTGAGCCAGATCGCTATGAATGTCCTTGAATATCCGTTTTATATCCTATATCGAAACTAAAAATATATTTATTTTCAAACTGAATCAACTTGAATCAAAATGTGTGATTATTCAAATGCACCACCACAGTAGCGATAGGCTAATTTAAATAGCACTTTCAGTTTCGATGCCAGAAGATTTCAGGCGGGCTGTTATAATACAAAAATAGGAGCTCCGCCTACCAGGCCAGTCTCAACCACAATACAACACCAAATGCATCTACTTAATTATATTCCTACTTCGAAAAGTGGCCAAAATGCATAACCTAATATAATATACGACTAGTCGGAAAAATAATTGATAGAGAGAAGCGTCTCTATTATTTTTGACGGTATTGAATCACAGCGTTGGTATAGCTGCCAAGTCCAGTACCGCTGTATTATTTAGGTTAATAAAGAGTACTATTGAATCGAGACAACAACTAATCAGCCTTGTGTCTGGTGCTTTTGGAAGAAATCAGGCAAACATCTTTGAGTTTATGAACGATATCCTGCCAATATCCAAGGATTCGGTCTGCACTTCTGCGCCGAACCAAGACTGCCAGTAACTCGTGTATTCGCTAAAACACGAATATATACAACCTATGGTTGCATCACTGTATATAGTTCACCATGTTAAAATGCAATCATTTAAGTTAGAAGTGCATGCATACAGAATCGTAACAAACTCAGTCCACAGCTTACCACTTCCAGGATGTATGGACTGGATTCAACATGATCGAGCCGATCAGTGCTACAGAGCTAATAAAACACTTCTAAACACAGTACACATCCATGTCGTGGTTGCAGTATTTTTATGATCGAGTACTAAGTTATTGTAGAGGACAAACACAGATCAAACGATAAGTTATCATGGCTGAGACGGGGGTGTGTCCCGAAAGGTGAAGCGTTAACAACACTCGAGAAAGTGGCCAATGTGCGCCTTTACGCAGCAATTATCAACCAAACTAGTGGGTCAAAGCAACACCGGTGTTATTTTTTGATGCCAAACCCCTGGTCTCCAGCAGTTAGACCCATCCCACCTCCGTAGACCAGCTCGGAGGCGGACAACAATGGAGCGGCAGTAGCGCGCCACCGGAGGCCACGCCGCGGCGGAGGCCTTCAGCGAGGCGCCGCGTTACACAACATATGGGACCTCCTTACGTTTGCAATGACCAAGTTCCGCCATGCAATTACGGGATTCGCTTTTAAAATGCTTCTTTTTGCAGATAACCGATCGTATCTTCCTATTTCCACGCCATTAATCCCATTCTTGGAGGATAAAACGACAGTCGCGGCCTCTGCTAGTAGGTCTAGTCCGAGATCACAACCCGCAGACGATTACAAAGAGTCCAAACAACGCGAATAATGAACTTGATGATACATCATGGCCCGTTTCGCCGAAGTCACTATTGAATACCTGTGTGAATTCCTCCTCTACGTCGGCGTAGATATCGATGTGGTCGACACCGTCCGCCATTTTCCACGCCGCCTTCTCCGCCGTGCGGTCGGAGCCTATGGAGTCTGGTGCGCCGCCTGCAGACAGCCTCACAATGAGGACGGAGCAAGCCCACCAGCTCCCCCTGCGGTCACTGTGAGGTGTTCACTTTACACAATGACATGCCTTTTACTGCGCAGAGTGATTTTATGTAAATGTGTTTCCTCATCCTGCTATTTTGATTAAATTAGGCCAAAAGGATGGACCGAAACTCCGAAAACGGACCAGCAGTTTGACCCCGTATCCTACTGACCTAGTGCTAGGGACATCTAGAATTTAAGGCACTGGGACGCATGGAAACCATCCTCTGGTGAATAGTTAATGTAGTGAGACGTCTGTTATTACAAAATAAAGGGTTAGGGTAAGAGTCAGCAGCTAAACCATTCATGAATATGGGCTTGTTATTGAGTGCTCATCGAACAAGGTGTAGGACATCAAGCCTGGGCAGGGAAGTCTGCATCAATCTTTGGAGAAGGCTCAACTGGAAAACGGCATAATTTATCCCATAAACCTTTCAGCAATAAACAGAATCAGCTCCCCATGGCGTGACCCAATCTTGACTGCCCTTGTCAAAGAAAAATAAGTCCAAAAGCCGAACTATAAATCCATTGATCTAACTGTTTAGTTGACACTAATACTTTCACATTTGTGTTGAGCTTATTGCCTCCGTAAGGCTTCATCACTCTTTTACCATATTTATTTTCGAGTTACACTTTTCTAACCAGACGTTGAGCCGTGCTGGTTTTATGATCGATGTTATTCCATCTTGCATTCAGGTGACATTCACGTTTGTACGGGGAGGTGAGGAGGAGGGGATGGGAGGAGATTACAATTAAACTCTATTAAGACTCCAACTCATGAGTGTAGTTCCCTTATACATCAACCAAGGAGACCCTATAATGCTGCTTGTAGCTATAGTTCTAATACATATATAATCATATAATAACTGAAAAATAACATCTGGCCTGGATTTAAAAAAACATTGTGATTGAGATTAAAAAGTATATGAGGTATTTAAATTATTTAGATGCAAGTGGACAACAGCAATAGATTACAAGTATTAAAGTAGAAAAGACGAACAGAAGGTCTCTTATTTCTTTAAGCATTACTTTGAGTTTCAATTAAATGTGGTATTTCTAGCTGGGTATTGGTATCAATAATGAAAACGTCAAACAGTGCATTACAAAACCAAACACAACACTCACAAAATAATGGGGAACCAATTTACTTCTTAATACAGACTTAAATCAAAGAATTACATTTAAAGTAAAATTATACAATGCGGTGCAGAAAGAGAAACATGTTTTTTTGTATTCTCAGCAAGACACAGAAGGTTTACATTATGCAGCGCATGAACTACCTGCTGCACGAAACACACCTGCATTACCACAAACACATCCGCACACACACGCACGCACATGCACACACACTAGCATAAACACATGCACGCCACATGCATGTCTCTTTCGCTCACACACACACACACACACACACACTCTGTTACACACACACACATTCCAGATAAATTAAGAGTGAAATCAGATAATCCTGAATGCATGCAAAATTAAATTAGGCAAGTACAAAATCTCATGACTATTGTTTTTTAAAGCGCTAGGTTGCCACTTGTAGCCCAAAATCGCTTATGTTTAAAACATGCAAGTAGACATACAATAATGAATGAGTGCAATCAGAATCAGAGTTGTAAAGACTGCTCCATAATCATATATGTCAGGGGAATCCGTTAGATGCATTGAGCCACTGAGTGCACACTGCACACATACATTCAGTCTTGCTCAGATGTAAAAAAAGAAAAAAAATGTAAATTATCATATATTTCTTTCCAAAACAATGTTTTAAAGGGGTTTCAATGTCTGTGCTCACTATGCACACTGGCCCACAGACAGACATTTGGACAGACAGCAACATTTTTTTTAAAGGGATGGACATTATCAAGAGTTTTTTTGTTGCAATAATTATATGCTGATTCATATTTTTTGCTGCTAAAAATGTGTCACCCCACAGCCCTTGCCAATGTGGTCATATCTGAGCCGTTTTACTACAGTATTTCTATTAAACATAAAGAAAAAACAAAGGAATTCAGAATCCTACTCTAAGGATTGAGCCTCCAGCCCTTGACCACCAAGGAATGCAGAAGTAATTGCAAACAACAGCAAATCATATACAAAGCATGCCTCGAGACCACTTCCTCCAGGAAGTGGCTGCTCCTTCCTCAGAGGCAAGTCGTTGCTGATTGGACAATGTGTAAAACTCCGGGGAGACTGGGTGCCATGATCACTATTTATTTACATTCAAAGGCCGCTGCAACCAGTCGTCTGATCGTCTCTGATCCCCTCACGGGCTTCAGAGCGGAGCACTGCTGCCCTTCAGTTCAGGACATCATCTCAAACCCGACCTGTTGTTTCACTGTCTCTCCAGCAGGGGGTGATCACGTCCCGTTCCCAATGTTTGACTGACGGCAGCTCCTCCACGGCGGACCGGAAATGCACGTATCCACGAAGGACGGTTCAGTTCATCCCCCGGTGGGAGAAGTCTCATAGTAACCTGCAGTGTAAACAATGTCCAAGGTGTGACATGGCACGATATCGCCCGAACCAGACGACGAAGACCCCGGTCATCGAGAGATCAGCGTGGAGGAGGAGAGACAGAGGAGGAAGAGCGACACGGAGAGAGAGATGACGCAGGCCCCGCCGCAGTCCTTGGCGTTCTCCTGAGAACGCATGAGGGAGACAGATCAGTTTGAGTCCTGAAGCTTGGGTCAGGGTCATGGCAGTAGAACGGCTGGCCAGGTGTTCAACTCCCCACCTGAAAATACTGAGTAGAGATCTACATTTGATCTCCCTGCTAAATCTAAAATTCATTGCATTACTTTCATTTTTTTAATGTAATTTATATTATAACTTCACTTTATTGTGCACTTTTAACTTAATCTTTGTTTCCTTATTTTATTTTATATTATGACGATGTTTCTACGTGAAGCACTTTGAGTTTGCCTTGTGTATGTAAAGTGCTATATAAATAAAGTTGCCTTGCCTTGTCCAAACCCTACCCCCAGCCTCCTTGAGTACAATATCTGTCCCCCACCTCCTCAGTAATGATTGACATTTGTCTGAATTTACTCTAAATCGCTTTTGATTAAAGCTTCTCCTAAATGGAGATTAAAGGTGACATATTATACCACCAGGTGCGAGTGTGATTAGCCGTTACACGGCATTTTGAAAATCTGCCTCTTCTGACATCACATAGATGAGACTGATCCATCCGTCATACATCTAGGTGGACACGCCCACACTGACGTCAGAAGAGGCAGATTTTCAAAATGGCTGGTAACGGCTAACCACACGCAAACCTCCGGTGGTACAATATGTCATGTTGGCTCCATTGGGCCAACATTTCGGGGTTTATTAGCTCTCCTCCACTAGAAGGTAAAAGGTAGAGCGTTGAAAACAGCTTTCATCTCAAGATTCAAAGGTTTTTATTCGTCACACTCAGGATGTCACTGCAGTGAATTGTTTGTGTGACATGCTCTTAATTTCTGCGCTTAAAATACAAACAAATAAAAATTGAATAAAATACAATATAAGTTTGAAGAGAAATGAATATAAATGTATATTATAAAAAAATATCTTGTGACCACATTGGGGGTAACACACCGACCCCCACGGGGGGGGGGGGGGGGGGGGGCGGGCTGACCTCTGACCTGCGAGTGGTAGGCGTGGCAGGACTCAGGGCGGCGGCGGACCTTCTGTGACTTCATCCTGTTGCACTTCACCGAGGCGTTATGTACAGCGGGGTCAAGGAAGAGGCCGAGAGGGGCTGCTCCCCTGAGGCTGTTCCCCCCTGGGGCGTGTTGTGAATGTTTACATGAAGGAGAACCAATCCCCAACACCGCCTGGGATTCAATTCAGCTCAATTCTATTTTATTTAATTTGTACCGCCCTTTAATCTCCATTACAGTCTCAAAGGGCTCAATATTTAGGACCTGTTGTAGATTGCTTTGGGTTGCTTGCTGACCTCTGATTGGCTGATACGGTAACTGGGTGTTAATGCGACGCACCTGTCGTCTGGCGATGGAAAGGGAACTGAAGGGGGGGGGGGGGCGGCAGCCACCGCAGCCCCAGAATGAACCCCCAAAAAACACGTTTCTTAAAGGCAGGGTCAGGGGGTTTGCTTCTCCTTTAAAGACAACTTGGTAGTCATTCCCCAGTTACACCTTGCGGCTGTGGTGTAGAAAGGGTTCTCTTCGTTTTCATCCATACCCTGATCCTGGACAGGCTGTCTCATGCATGTTCATCATTTTGTCTTTAACCCCAGATTATCCTTTGCTAGACCTGCACAATGACTGAATGAAGCTACATAACCAAGCCCCCCTCCCAGAAGATAGTGTCATTGTTGAAGGGTCTTCCGATGTTCTTTCATTTATCCACCTCCCTGCTCTCAGTCTCGAAGAGGAGTCTCGCCGTGAGGGGGGATCCGAGACACAGGCCTGTTTCACACTGCGGTGCAATGACCGGTAAAGTTAGGAAGTTCTCCTCTCTCCCCACAACACACCCTGCCCTGAGTTACTGTAGCGCCGTGAGGACACACACACACACACACAGACACACACACACACACACACACACACACACACACACACACACACACACACACACACACACACACACACACACACACACACACACACACACACACACACACACACAGGAAGGATATATTTGACCTCCATG
>NC_082400.1:16185856-16195856 GCF_031168955.1 Gadus macrocephalus | reverse complement strand
GCCTCTCTGTAACCCTAGCAACGATGACACGTTGTATCAATATGGGACCGGATACACCCCCCCCCCCCCCTCGCTCACACACTCGACTGTCGACTGCTCACTGTTGTAAGCCGATTTGCATACATTAGCATAGTCATATTATACGCCTGTAATTATAACTACACAGGGCTGTTGTCGTATGATGAACCAGAACCCAGCCTCTGTCTTTGTGGGGTATTAGATGTGTTGTACCCCCGATACCGATAGCATAGTTTCCAGATTGTCGTGACTATTTCGAGTATTTTCGCCAAAAGGCTAGATGAAAAGTAGGTCAGTCGCACGCGGCCAACAAATTGACAACGAGGACCGAGTGACTCCACTGAGGGGAAAACAAAGCAACACATTAGGAGGAAGCCCATTAAGGGAGTAGTGATGAGGGAGGCAAACGGTCTCTTCTCAGGCTCTGTTTATGATGGCGGGTTTAATGACAAACGAACGCCGCGACGGATGAGTACGCATCTCCTAAACTCTGTGAATGAATCTCTCGCTATTCATGCACAGCGGGCACCGGGGCGTATGGGTACCAGCGGGGGGTCGGGTGGGGGTGGTGAGGGGAGTGTGTGTGTGTGTGTGTGTGTGTGTGTGGGGGGGGGGGGACCTCCACCGTGCTGTTAATCTGTGATGGAGCGTCACACTCTCACTGTGGCTGTGAACGTGACGGTTTGTCTCTTGCAGAACCAAAGACAGACTGTCAGCCCCTGCCGTCTGGCCACGACAAGTGATCAGTCGCCCCCCCCCCACCAGACACCCGCACCGTGGGGGAGATACTGAGCCGGTTACAGGGTCGGGTCCATCCGTTCCCGTTACACCACGCGGGACAGGACAGGAGCTCAGTGGACGCCGGACCGAAAATCCATTCAGAATTTCGGTTCCGGTTTCACATTTCGGAGCCTTTTGGGTATTTTGCATTTGACTGTGAATGGACTTTTCATCGGAAAAGTGTAATTGTTTTAATGGATTCGTTTTATGATGTATTGCAGGTTCTTTTGTACCCAGGGCCCTATTTAAACACACACAAGCACACACACACACACACACACACACACACACACACACACACACACACACACACACACACACACACAATGGGTATTCCTGACCTAATAAGAAACAGTTACCTTTTGAACATGCCCATCCTGATCAGTGTCGTCATCACAGATCCATCCACCTCCCCGAAGAACCGCCCAGCCTATCAGGGCAGAGGAAAGGCGGGAATTAACAGTTATGGCGAACATCGGATTGGTTATGGAGATCCTAATCTTGTCATGTCCTCAGTCTGAATATAAAAAAACATTATCTGTTCAATATCCCGTTGTCTGTCCTTCCTTTATCACACTCCACACGCAGGTACGCACTCAAAAACACAAACACACACAGACAGACACATGCTCAAACACACGCATGCACATACACACACACACACACACACACACACCCACAAGCACACACCAATCAACTTTAATAAACAAGACTTCTTCTTCAGCTCCATTGTTTTTTGTTAGACGACAACTCTGGTCGGCTTCACATATCAACCAATAATAGCAACATGTTTCACGGCTAACACTAACACAGCTGGCTATTGTGTTTGAAGGCAAAATTACAATGGCCTCTCTATGCCTCTGTGTGTGTGTGTGTGTGTGTGTGTGTGTGTGTGTGTGTGTGTGTGTGTGTGTGTGTGTGTGTGTGTGTGTGCTTGTGTGTGAACTCCTCTTCTTTATGTGTGTTTCTGAGAGCCTGAGATAGGACATTTTGGTCTGCGAATTGCATCTTGAAGGTACAAAAAACCAAACATGAAAGAAACAAGCCGTTCCAATTTGTATGTTGTTTAGAAAGGAGAGCAGGAAGACTGAAGCAGAATATATGTGTATATAAACTCATATTAAAACCATTACTTACACAGAAACCATAAAGGGATCTAAAGCGCCTTTACCAACAATTACTCTCCAATTATTCAGGTTCATAAAAACCCATTGTTGTGATTGTCAATGTTAGAAAGACGGGGAATTACCAACTTTGCAATTAAGACAGCATGCTGACACAAAAATAAATGGCTGAATATTACATTCAGGGTTGTCTAGACATACGCTCACTAATTATTCATAATGAATCACTCACTATAAATAAAAAGGAACGTTGATGAATTCTGAAACACGATTTCCTTCTGTCACCGGTTTTATAAAACCCCAACGTCCTTATATTGCATACTTCAGAACTCATAAAGACTTTATGACTACAGTCATCTCATCAACATGCAGCTGAAGGCAACCTTGGACTAGGCAAGAGGAGAAGCACATGAACGACTGAAGGGGGATGACAGGGTGAGGCATGACTGGTTGGAGGTTAGCTAGCTATCTCTGCTGTATACGGGGAATAGGTTAACCTAGCGATTGTAAGTGCTTGCACTTGTTTCTATTAACATCTTTATTGTACCAACAGCGAAATGTTGTTTCACTTTCTTATGACAAATGTACCCATTGTAAGTCGCTTTGGATAAAAGCATCTGCCGAATGCCCTAAATGTAAATGTTAATGTAAATGGAGGGATGGAGGGATAGCAGGATGAGGGGCAAACTGTTGTTGTGGAGTGGTTGCTGTTGTTGTTGCTGTGGTTGTTATTGTTGTCGTGTTCATGTTGTTATTGTTGTGGTTGTTGTTGTTGTGGTTGTTATTGTTGTCGCGTTACTGTTGTGGTTGTTGTTGTTGTGGTTGTTATTGTTGTCGCGTTACTGTTGTTGTGGTTGTTGTTATTGTTGATGTTGTGTTGCATAGCCCCAGCCCTGCTTTGCTCTCTACCCTCGTGCCCGTGGCCACTGCACTGCCGTCTGCAGTTCTGCTGATTCACGGTGCGGACTCATTCCAACCTGTCAACTCTTCTCCATCCAGAGTGGCTCTGGACTGGGCACAGAACGCCTCAGACACTCCTTAGGCTCTGTGTCAGTGATGATACTAATACTAATAGGGTGGGATATTGTGGTTCTAATGTACGCAATTGCGCTTCATAATAAGAAATCCCTTTATATTTTTATCCCGTTATATAGCGACCTTCTCAGACTGAAGTACCCTTAAGGAACCAACACCCGTTGGGTAAAAAACATCACTTTGAATGAAGCAATATTCAGTGTTTTAGTGTAGTGTCCTATTAAGGGAGGAGGACCCAGTGTTTTAGTGTAGTGTCCTATTAAGGGAGGAGGACCCAGTGTTTTAGTGTAGTGTCCTATTAAGGGAGGAGGACCCAGTGTTTTAGTGTAGTGTCCTATTAAGGGAGGAGGACCCAGTGTTTTAATGTAGTGTCCTATTAAGGGAGGAGGACCCAGTGTTTTAATGTAGTGTCCTATTAAGGGAGGAGGACCCAGTGTTTTAGTGTAGTGTCCTATTAAGGGAGGAGGACACAGTGTTTTAGTGTAGTGTCCTACTAAGGGAGGAGGACACAGTGTTTTAGTGTAGTGTCCAATTAAGGGAGGAGGACCCAGTGTTTTAGTATAGTGTCCTATTAAGGGAGGAGGACCCAGTGTTTTAGTGTAGTGTCCTATTAAGGGAGGAGGACCCAGTGTTTTAGTGTAGTGTCCTATTAAGGGAGGAGGACCCAGTGTTTTAGTGTAGTGTCCTATTAAGGGAGGGGGACCCAGTGTTTTAGTGTAGTGTCCTATTAAGGGAGGAGGACCCAGTGTTTTAGTGTAGTGTCCTATTAAGGGAGGAGGACCCAGTGTTTTAGTGTAGTGTCCTATTAAGGGAGGAGGACCCAGTGTTTTAGTGTAGTGTCCTATTAAGGGAGGAGGACACAGTGTTTTAGTGTAGTGTCCTATTAAGGGAGGAGGACCCAGTGTTTTAGTGTAGTGTCCTATTAAGGGAGGAGGACCCAGTGTTTTAGTGTAGTGTCCTATTAAGGGAGGAGGACCCAGTGTTTTAGTGTAGTGTCCTATTAAGGGAGGAGGACCCAGTGTTTTAGTGTAGTGTCCTATTAAGGGAGGAGGACCCAGTGTTTTAGTGTAGTGTCCTATTAAGGGAGGAGGACCCAGTGTTTTAGTGTAGTGTCCTATTAAGGGAGGAGGACCCAGTGTTTTAGTGTAGTGTCCTATTAAGGGAGGAGGACCCAGTGTTTTAGTGTAGTGTCCTATTAAGGGAGGAGGACCCAGTGTTTTAGTGTAGTGTCCTATTAAGGGAGGAGGACCCAGTGTTTTAGTGTAGTGTCCTATTAAGGGAGGAGGACCCAGTGTTTTAGTGTAGTGTCCTATTAAGGGAGGAGGACCCAGTGTTTTAGTGTAGTGTCCTATTAAGGGAGGAGGACCCAGTGTTTTAGTGTAGTGTCCTATTAAGGGAGGAGGACCCAGTGTTTTAGTGTAGTGTCCTATTAAGGGAGGAGGACCCAGTGTTTTAGTGTAGTGTCCTATTAAGGGAGGAGGACCCAGTGTTTTAGTGTAGTGTCCTATTAAGGGAGGAGGACCCAGTGTTTTAGTGTAGTGTCCTATTAAGGGAGGAGGACCCAGTGTTTTAGTGTAGTGTCCTATTAAGGGAGGAGGACCCAGTGTTTTAGTGTAGTGTCCTATTAAGGGAGGAGGACCCAGTGTTTTAGTGTAGTGTCCTATTAAGGGAGGAGGACCCAGTGTTTTAGTGTAGTGTCCTATTAAGGGAGGAGGACCCAGTGTTTTAGTGTAGTGTCCTATTAAGGGAGGAGGACCCAGTGTTTTAGTGTAGTGTCCTATTAAGGGAGGAGGACCCAGTGTTTTAGTGTAGTGTCCTATTAAGGGAGGAGGACCCAGTGTTTTAGTGTAGTGTCCTATTAAGGGAGGAGGACCCAGTGTTTTAGTGTAGTGTCCTATTAAGGGAGGAGGACCCAGTGTTTTAGTGTAGTGTCCTATTAAGGGAGGAGGACCCAGTGTTTTAGTGTAGTGTCCTATTAAGGGAGGAGGACCCAGTGTTTTAGTGTAGTGTCCTATTAAGGGAGGAGGACCCAGTGTTTTAGTGTAGTGTCCTATTAAGGGAGGAGGACCCAGTGTTTTAGTGTAGTGTCCTATTAAGGGAGGAGGACCCAGTGTTTTAGTGTAGTGTCCTATTAAGGGAGGAGGACCCAGTGTTTTAGTGTAGTGTCCTATTAAGGGAGGAGGACCCAGTGTTTTAGTGTAGTGTCCTATTAAGGGAGGAGGACCCAGTGTTTTAGTGTAGTGTCCTATTAAGGGAGGAGGACCCAGTGTTTTAGTGTAGTGTCCTATTAAGGGAGGAGGACCCAGTGTTTTAGTGTAGTGTCCTATTAAGGGAGGAGGACCCAGTGTTTTAGTGTAGTGTCCTATTAAGGGAGGAGGACCCAGTGTTTTAGTGTAGTGTCCTATTAAGGGAGGAGGACCCAGTGTTTTAGTGTAGTGTCCTATTAAGGGAGGAGGACCCAGTGTTTTAGTGTAGTGTCCTATTAAGGGAGGAGGACCCAGTGTTTTAGTGTAGTGTCCTATTAAGGGAGGAGGACCCAGTGTTTTAGTGTAGTGTCCTATTAAGGGAGGAGGACCCAGTGTTTTAGTGTAGTGTCCTATTAAGGGAGAAGGACCCAGTGTTTTAGTGTAGTGTCCTATTAAGGGAGGAGGACCCAGTGTTTTAGTGTAGTGTCCTATTAAGGGAGGAGGACCCAGTGTTTTAGTGTAGTGTCCTATTAAGGGAGGAGGACCCAGTGTTTTAGTGTAGTGTCCTATTAAGGGAGGAGGACCCAGTGTTTTAGTGTAGTGTCCTATTAAGGGAGGAGGACCCAGTGTTTTAGTGTAGTGTCCTATTAAGGGAGGAGGACCCAGTGTTTTAGTGTAGTGTCCTATTAAGGGAGGAGGACCCAGTGTTTTAGTGTAGTGTCCTATTAAGGGAGGAGGACCCAGTGTTTTAGTGTAGTGTCCTATTAAGGGAGGAGGACCCAGTGTTTTAGTGTAGTGTCCTATTAAGGGAGGAGGACCCAGTGTTTTAGTGTAGTGTCCTATTAAGGGAGGAGGACCCAGTGTTTTAGTGTAGTGTCCTATTAAGGGAGGAGGACCCAGTGTTTTAGTGTAGTGTCCTATTAAGGGAGAAGGACCTAGTGTTTCAGTGTAGTGTCCTATTAAGGGAGGAGGACCCAGTGTTTTAGTGTAGTGTCCTATTAAGGGAGGAGGACCCAGTGTTTTAGTGTAGTGTCCTATTAAGGGAGGAGGACCCAGTGTTTCAGTGTAGTGTCCTATTAAGGGAGGAGGACCCAGTGTTTTAGTGTAGTGTCCTATTAAGGGAGGAGGACCCAGTGTTTTAATGTAGTGTCCTATTAAGGGAGAAGGACCCAGTGTTTTACCAGAGTCACCATCTGCTGTGTTGTGTTACCGACGTCTTGCGCCCCGCCCCGGGTCTCCCCCTAGGCGTCCTGTCAGCAGCCTACACTTCATAAGGACTTGATTATACCACACATCAAAAGTCCACCTGCTTTAATCAGACGGCTGTGTAACAGGCTGAGAGGTGAAGTGTGTGTTTATGTGAGTGGAGGGGCGTTGCTAGGATTAGAGGACATTCATTATTCTAAATAATAATTAACCAGCTCTGTTTTTATTTTGTCTACAGAAAATGTATTTTGATGTCTTTATAATTTAAATGTGTACCTCAAAAAATCTTGTGACTCTGGAGATTAACAATTATTATTGTGATGTTTTAAATACTGTTTCACATTGTGTTTTTTATTGTTTAGTTAGTCTGATGTTGTAATAATATTTAAGCCTTTTGTAATTGTGTTTGGGAGTTCCTGGGAATATGTGTTTGTGTGTGACTCACGTCATTGCGCTCCTTAGAAATGATGACGAAACCATTGTTGTCGATCAGATAGCAGGCGATATCCTAGGAACAGAACGAGAGAAACAGGGAAAGAGAGAAAGAGAAAGAGGAAGAAAAAGAGGAATATGTTGAAAGAATGAGTTAAGGTAAACAGTAAACACCTCTCCATCTCCGAGCCGGGAGCGGGCCTTTCTACTCCACTTATTCTCTACTTACGTAGCTGTCACAGCGAAGTGGACAGACTCCCTCTGTGGTGGAACACTGTGGGGAGATGCAGGCAAAAGAGACGAAACACAAGCAAGTCAAGGAACCGACAACACAATTTCAAGTTTCCAGATTGAGTTTATTTTCCCATCAGGGGAATTGTTGTTCACCGTACTGCGCAATGCATACGACAATACACACAACAACGCACTTAAAGAAGCCAACTAAAACAGAATAAGTAAAACACTGCACTAAAACACAGAACAATATCACAGTGTCTGGCCACAGAGAAAATAAAAACGATGGAAATGGCTATAGAACAGTAAAAGTGAAATAGCTGAAAGGGTACAGAGATAGGTATATAAAAATAGGTAATTTAATGTGCAAATTAAGCAGGTTTATTGCACTGGGGATGAAGGACAATTTGAATATATTGAACCTTGCCCTGGGAAGATTGTACCTCTGGCGTTTCTGTGTATGTGCGTGTGTGAGTGTGTGTGTGTGTGTGTGTGTGTGTGTGTGTGTGTGTGTGTGTGTGTGTGTCTGTGTGTGTGTGAAGGTGAGCTGTGACATCACCTTGTCCTCCTACATTGTCTGTGTGTAACGGTGTGTGTATGTGGAGGGTTCGGATGTGTGCGTCTGTCACATGTCTGATAGAACTCAGATTAGCCTGTGAGAGAGGGCGTTATGTGTTATATACAGTATATATATATATATAAATATATATATATACTGTATATATATCTAACGTGTATGTGTGTGTGTGCGTCCTCCCGCAGGCGTGTGATTGTGTGCATGCACGTGTTTTTGTGTGTATCCGTGTGTGTGTGTACAGTCACACAACCTTGTGCTTGTGTGTGTGTGTGTGTGTGTGTGTGTGTGTGTGTGTGTGTGTGTGTGTGTGTGTGTGTGTGTGTGTGTGCATGTGTGTGTGTGTGTGCGCTCCTGCAGACGTGTGCGTGTGTGACTGTGTGTGTCCACGTTGCAGCACACTATGCAATCTGTTTTGCGGAAGTGTGAAGCTGCATTCACAGCACTCAGCTGGTGTGGCTCCCCACGGGGTACGAGAGCCTCCGGGAAACAAAGAAGACACAGAAAGGGAAGGAAGACGGAAGGAGGGAGGGAAGGAGACAAGTCAAGGAGAGTAGTGGACGAGTGATGTCTACTTACGTCAGTGTCGTTAGGCTGAGGAGATGAAGACACCGTCCACATGAAGGGCAGGGAATGGGATAAGACAGAGAGACACAGAGTCGTTAGAGTGGTAGAGAGACAGTAAGTTCCTCCCCATCAAGCCCAGTGGACGACATTGAAACATCTGCTATGCCACATCGCTGTTGTTCAATGGCCCACAAAAAGAGACACACAAAGACACCATTGTTGACTGGGACTCTGTTCTTCATTTGTATTGTTTCTTTGATTACTTTGATCCAAATATATGTATGTGTATGTATCTGTATATGTATGTTAATATGTATATGTCTAGATATTATATGTTATGTGTTCATATGTGTGCATATATATACATATATGTATCCTACCTACCTCTACTTTAATCAATATATTATATATATTTATCTTCATGTTCCTTGAAAGGTGTTTAAAATAAAATGTATTTGTATTATTAATGTGTGTGGGAGCACCGGTCTCAAACCATTTGCGGCCAAATCATGCGTTTGGAGGGCAAATGGCCTCTATTTATATCACTTTAAAATGTATGCATGAGGAAGTATGGTAGAAGAGGACAGAACCTTGGAGGGTTAAAGCTAGGGTAGACGATTGGGTGAAATTGACTTCAGGGTCGCTGTGATACGGCGTTCATGAAGTGTGTGGATAGTCCACGCGGCCACAGTGTTTATAGTCGCCGGTTTTGCCGTGATGTTGTTGTGGACCCCCCCAGGTGGTTCACGGAGCTCACGGAGCTCACAGATTTCAGAGGTGCGAGAACTGCCACAAAATTGCAGTGTGAACCGCGTGCGAGAAGCCGACACTTTACGATTTTTGCTTCACGGGGGCTTACGCCGTGCAGGCACGGCGATAACAAATTACGTTTGACTGCCCTAAAACCCTTTAGCAAAGGACCCGTAGCAACCCAGCTTCCGATCCGGCCCCAGTCACTCGTGCCTTCCCGGTCTCTCTATGCAGAGTTTTCCAAGTTAACAAAGGAAAGCTGTGAACAGAATAACTTGAGGGTCGTATCTCACAATGTTTCTCATGGGATTCACCCAGAGAGTCCAGTGGGCTTCTAATGAATGCATTTTGCTTCAAGCCCATTCCCAGACGAGGCGGGCTGCGTCTATCTGGGGACGGCCGGCGGCCCTCTGTCCTCCAGCGGAGGCGATACAGAGCGTGTCTGTGTCTGAGAGGAAACATTGCTCATCCTCCACGTTCTCATTATCAAGAACAGGAGCCCCTCCCTTCAATTCCCCATCGCTGCCCCTTCAACAAAACAAGAACCCTCACCGGTATCCCCGCTGGAGCGATGTCGGGATGATGTTAACAACGGTGACTAGCGGTTTACAAATGGAGAATCGACCGGCCGCGTTTGTAGAAACCTGCGAGTTAATGTTTGCGGATTGATTGAACTAGAGTTCCTGAAGTCAGGCAGCATCATTAGCTTATGGATAGCCTCTATTAAGAGGACATGAGTCGCTGTGGCTCCACCAGGAGCTGGGAGTTGGAGGAGCGTTTGTCTTGTCGTGTCGCTGCAGAGAGGGACACCGCGGGACGGTTCGCGGTCGTTAACGTCTCCCCCTTGAACGGGGGACGATGGTCCTCGTCGAGTATATGACGATTTATTGTTTTGATATGGGAGATCCAGATGAGAATCGCACAGTGTTACTGTTGCGGTCAGGCCCGGCGCTATATAATATGACGCCCTAGGCAAGCTTTCCGAGCTTCAGTGATGGTTTCAATAACAATTCAATAGCTGTTCCCCCGTTCCCCCCATTCTCCGTTCCGTTTCGAAACGTGTTTGGACAGCGTGTTTTATTTCGCTTGTTTCA
>NC_082400.1:16174062-16180756 GCF_031168955.1 Gadus macrocephalus | reverse complement strand
AAATTTTGAATCATGATTTTTTAGCTTTGAATTGATATCACGATTCTTTTTTTCTCACAAAATGTAATTTTTGCTGCACACATGAACAATGACAAAAGAAAAATTGCAGTACCAAACATAGTTTTATGGCACCTCTAGCACGTTGCGTTTCTTATGGCCTTTTATAACTGATCAAAGTGCAGTATCAAGAACGGATTGATTTATTTTGTAAATATAGCAGCAAATTGTCTTTAATTGCTGGCCTTTTATAACTACTGAACCAACTTCACACACTTGTAAATGAAGGCTTAAAAAAAATATATATATATAAAAATAATAATAATAATCAAAGTCATTGAAAACTTAAATCCACACAGGGGTGAATCAAGATTTTTATTAATTTTATAACGATTTATCGTGCAGGCCTAGCTGTAAGTATGCATGGCGCTCATAGTCTCCTGGGCACACGCATGCAAACACATGGTTATAGACAGACACCCATTTTGTATCCACACACACGTGCATGAGACAAATGCACACATGCACGTGCAAACATGCACATGCACACACGCAAGCACAAGCAGATTATGTGTCTCATACACACACACAAAGACACGCACACACAAATGCAGATTCTGTGTCTCAGACACATGCACGCACGCACAGCAGAAGGATTCCTTCAAAGATTCACAATAAGCTTGAGGTAGAGATGAACACACACACACACACACACACACACACACACACACACACACACACACACACACACACACACACACACACACACACACACACACACACACACACACACACACACACACACACGCACACAACAATTCATTAGCCCTTCACACTCAATACGCAAGTGTGAAATTGCTTTCCCCTTCTCGTCTGTATTTCCTATTGCTGTTGATCTGTACTGCTGTAAATCACTCTAATAAACAGGCTTTAGCAGGGTGTTTCCAGGCATTACTAAGGGTGTTATCATGCCACTGTGGCAATCCTCCCTAAGCGTTTTTTTTGCTGCAATTCAAAACAATATCATACAGCCACCCTGAAAATCAGAGAAAAAATATATTTTTATTTTGGAGAGGAACTATGCCTAATCCCACAGAGTCTGTTCAACATCAGGCATTCGTTGTTGAAACCTAATTTGTACTTAAAGATTTACCCAAGCTTTGCCTTGCTCTTAACATTACTACTCCCCTATATTAGGCGTATCCACTGGTTCATTTTTTGATCTCTCTCTCTGTCTCTGTCTCTGTCTCTGTCTCTGTCTCTGTCTCTCTGTCTGTGTCTCCAGTATAGTGACTACGTAAGTTATGTCGAGCCATGCTTCAAGGGCACGCTGGTACAAGCTGATCTGGACAACAGAGAGGTAAGGGATGTGTGCTCCTGTGTGTGTGTGTGTATGTGCGTGTGTGTGTCTGTCTGTCTTTGGGTGGGTGGTTGGGTGTATGTGCTTGCTTGTGTGTGTGTGTGGGTGTGTGTACACTATCAAAAGGCCACGCGTCTCCTTGACACGTGTCTATAATTGACCGTGTGCGGAAGGAACAATTATGGTCGTTAGAGTTGAGCTCCTCTTCCTCTCTAAGAGCTTTGAGAGGAAGAGGACTCAAGTCAACCAGACAGAAGCTGAACCCAGCGCCTGGTCGCCATTTGAGACACCTCATCTGTTTTATGGGGAAGTGAACGGCAAAATACACCCATTCTGGTAGAGTTCCCTAAGAGTGTATATATATATATATATATATATATAAATAAAAAAACTTTAATAATTGTATCCTTTAAAATCCTTTTAAACCTTTTATCCAACCTTTTTACATAGATAATTATCTATCAACAATATACATTTTAATAAATGAATAATGTAATTTTATCTAATCTATTTAAATATCGAACTAATGCATACACAAGGAAATACCCTTTTAAATCAAACAGTGTTGTTCTATCCTGATTCGTTCTGTTTTGCTGGAAGACAACAGAAGTCCCTTCTTTCATTTCAAACTTCACCACATTCTCCACATTCGCTCGTTTCTGATTCCTCTTTTTTTCTGATCCTAACACCTGCTGTGGGCTCAAACATCTGTTCTTCGTGTGTTTGCGTGTGTGTGTGTGTGTGTGTGTGTGTGTGTGTGTGTGTGTTACTTGTGTACGTGTGTATGTGTTTTATGTGTGTGTGTGTGTACATGCATGTTCTTTCCTTGGTGTTCCCGCGTGTTCCTGTGTGAATGCGTGCATTAAGTGTGTGCTACTGGACAGTTTGCCCTACTTTCATGCCCACATCACAATCACCGCGGATCAGGTGAGGTCATTGGATAGTGACTGTTTTAAGTATGTCACATGACATGCAAGCCAGGGCTGTGATTGGCTGCTAAGCTTGTAAGGCGGTCGGTAACAGAATGGGCTTACAGATGTTGGCTGGAGCTCGGCTCTGCACACACACACACACTCTGTCTTTACGTTTTGCTGCGTGTTGTAATCATGATACACCCATATTTGTTAGGAGAGCTAACCATGTATGCGTGTATGTGGTTGGTGAAACATCTGCTGAGGATGATCCTAATCAACCCTCTCCTAAATTACACTCTTCTTTTGTTGACTATAAACATTTTGTAGAACTATGTAATATGTTATTCTTTTTAAATTCATGATTAAGTTACATCATAATTATATCAACGCTAATCCGTATGGTAATGTCTTTGAAATTAATTTGATTATCTTGTAATCATCATGAAGCTCTGTGTGTGTGTGTGTGTGTGTGTTGTGTGTGTGTGTGTGTGTGTGTGTGTGTGTGTGTGTGTGTCTCTGTTTGTCTGTGTGTGTGCGTGCATGTTGTTTAAATCAAATGACTTCCTATTGCTGTTGTGTCTTTGACGTAAGCATCCAGTGTGCCAGCGATAACATCTCCCTCACTATTTCACTCTTTCTCTTCTTTCTTTCATTCTTTCTTCCTGATTCAGATGTATTGTTGCTACGGTTACACTGGGATATGTGAGCTAATACTAATACCCAGAGCAATGCATTAAGTACTCGGTGCATACATGGTATTAATTCACTTTAATCTCTCCCTTCCTTCCTATCGTTTCCCAATGTCTCTCTCTCGCTCTCTCTCTCTCATGCTCTTTCTTGCTTTCTCTCTCTCTCTCCCTCTCTCTTTCTCTCTCTCTCTCTCTCTCTCTCTCTCTCTCTCTCTCTCTCTCTCTCTCTCTCGCTCTCTCTCTCTCATGCTCTTTCTTGCTTTCTCTCTCTCTCTCCCTCTCTCTTTCTCTCTCTCTCTCTCTCTCTCTCTCTCTCTCTCTCTCTCTCTCTCTCTCTCTCTCTCTCTCTCTCTCTCTCTCTCTGCCTCTCTGTCTCTGTCTCTCTGTCTCTCTGTCTCTCTGTCTCTCTGTCTCTCTCTCTCTCTCTGCCTCTCTGTCTCTCTGTCTCTCTGTCTCTCTCTCTCTCTGTCTCTCTCTCTCTCTCTCTCTCTCTCTCTCTCTCTCTCTCTCTCTCTCTCTCTCTCTCTCTCTCTCTCCCCCGTAGCATTTTAAGATCCTGGTGGAAGGCCTCCATGTTAAAGGAGAGGGCAAAGTAAAGAAAGCCATGAAGGAGTCCTTTAAGATCCTCAACCAGGTGTGTATGTGTGTGTGTGTGTGTGTGCGTGCGTGTCTGCACGCCTGTCTGCACACCGTGAATGATAAGAAGGACGCAGAGTCTGTGACGTCACCCATTGGCTCAAAGAGTTCTGAGGGTGTACAGAATACACCTCCTGAAGGCTGCTAGAGGAACTACACGCTAGTGCCAAACGTGAACTACCTGAAGGCTGTTATGGTCTGATCATGGTTCCACGTCGACGCAACGCAATGACCACGCAGACGCTTCGACACAGTCGTGAACCTGTTTTGGTTCTGTCTGGTTTTAGTAAGCGGACCAATCCCAGCCCTTGCTGCTTAACGTTACATTTTTTTTAAGGTTAACATTTTTGGGAGGCGCACGTCCGGCCCTTGCGGTGGACGCAAGGAGGGTCTGCAAGGACGTAATTGGTCCGTGAACCCCCATTCTTTGCGTCGACATGGAACCATAATCAGCCCTTTAGTGGAACTACAAACTAGTTTCTTTTGGAACTACTTGAAGGCAGCTTGTGGAATCTCATGCTGGTCTCTTCGGCCCTCAGCGTCACAAACAGACGGCCGTGGCCTCTCTTGGTCTCTCCTCGGCACGGCAGACGTCTGATCTTATAAGACCTCATTAGCCGCTGTTCAATACCGATACGACGACATTCTAACATCCTGACCCCGACGAGACCGCTTCCGTGCTCCCCGAGATACGATCGGAACAAGAAAACACAGCAGCAGACGTACACGTGTTCTCATCTGTGATCGTGTGCACGTTTTTTTTTTGTATGTGCGCACATGATTCATGTGCATTTGTGTGTGTGTGAACCTGCGTATGTGTGTGTGTGTGTGTGTGTGTGTGTGAACCTGCGTATGTGTGTGTGTGTGTGTGTGTGTGTGTGTGTGTGTGTGTGTGTGTGTGTGTGTGTGTGTGTGTGTGTGTGTGTGTGTGTGTGATTGTGTGACTCCAGGCCTCAGCACAGGGCCAGGGCAGCTTGTGTAATCAGGCCATCATGCTGATAACCGACGGAGCCATGGAAGACTTCCAGGAGGTCTTTGAAGAGTTCAACTGGCCCGAGCGCAGGGTAAGACGTCCCCGCTGCCGGCAGTCAGACGACAGGGCTCCCGTCATCAACCTTTCCCCACAATGTACAGGCTTTTCCATGGTTTTTTCAAATTCCAAAGTTCCCCAAGTGAATACCGTTCAAACCCAACACATCTGGAGTTCCATCTGTTAAGCTTTATCTTATCGGCATTTTATTGTGCCGATCAAATGTGAGCCGCATGTGATGTTGACTCGTGGTGATACGTCGGTCTAGACCGGTCTAGACCGGTGATATGTCGGTCTAGACTGGTCTAGGCCCAGGTCTACCCTGTAAAGAAGGGAAATAGTCTGTTTGTGTATTTATTCCTCTATACGATCCACAAGAGGTTCTCACGTACGTCAACTGTCGAGGGTTTTTGAGATTCTTCTCTGCGTGTTGTTTTCTCTCCAGGTACGGGTTTTCACCTATCTGATTGGACGTGAGATGACCTTTGCCGATAACGTGAAATGGATCGCATGCAACAACAAAGGTGAGCCACATGGAGGGTGGCGAGAGGGAACTTGGGCCCCCCCCCCCCCCCCCCCCCGTTTTCCTTGACGAAGACATTTCTTAGTCAAGGTGGTCGGGAGGGGGGTTCAATTCAATTCAGAAAGCTTTATGGTACGACTATTGTTGTGAACAGTATTACAAATGCATTATTTATCTATATATTTTGCACCTGATGCAAGTATTTTTTCTTTCCCTACGAGAGTTTTGACTCTGTTAATGCATGATAATTTAAAGAAATCAAAAAAAATAATGTATATATATATATGATTATATATGTATAATTTTCAATACATTGGTAGTCAAGGCGGGGCCCTATTGTTGAGGCGGCCGCCTTAACAACACAGTGCTGGGGGCAACGCTGGGGTAGGTGTGTTGCACCATCAAGTGTGGTGCTATGTGAACAAAGCCGTTTAGATTCATGTACGGCATTAAGCCGCAGTGACTGCGGCTTAATGACTGGCCAGGTTCCTTGCCAACCAAGTCATTGGCACCGTAGAGTCGTCAACAGACGGAGAGGTCGTGCGTGGATGATGCCTGCCCTGGAAGGAAGAGCAGCTCAGTCTTGTCCCCATTGAGCTTGAGGTGGCGTGTCGACGTCTACTGAGGGATGTCGGCCAGACACGCAGCGATTCGTTCTACTGCCCGAGTGTCAGACCCTGAAATAGACAGAATTAGCTGTGTGTCAGCTGCATAGCTGTGAGCTTTGCCCTTTCAGCCGCCCATAGTGTGATTCTGTCAGAATGCGTAGACAATCAGGGAGCTGGAAGTGTCGGACGAATCCGCGACATGTGAGAGGTCAGTGCAGGTCAAGAGACAATGGAGAGAAAAGATGCACATGTCAACTTCAATATCCTTTTTCATATCTAGGTGTTCTAGTAACCTTTCACCCAGAATACATTGTAGTTCCATCAGAGGTAATCGTCCATTTCTTCTTTGAGTATACTTTGAGGATCGGTTCTCTCGTGAGAGCGTTCACTGGGTTGATTTGCCCGGTGGGGACCCCTTGTGGCCATTACAAATGCATGCATGAGCAGCATCAACATGCATCAGGCTTACATTTATCAAAGTGATTCACCATAACTAACACGATATTATCATTTGTAACAGCTGCATGATATCATTTATGACAACCACAAAATAACAGTCAGAAACATGAAACCTTCGACACAAAAACCCAGTGTGTGTTTTAAATAACTGGGAATTTCTTTGTGTCTGCGTGTGTCTTCTGCGCAGGGTACTACACACACATCTCAACACTGGCTGACGTGCAGGAGAACGTCATGGAGTACCTCCATGTGCTCAGCCGACCGATGGTGATCAACCATGACCACGACATCATCTGGACGGAGGCCTATATGGACACTGTGGTAGGTCCCCCTTCATGTGGGCATCTCTCTGCTGGCCAAAAAACTCCTCTCTCCTCATCACTCAATGTGCCTCTCCATTTGTCATTCTCATTTCTCTTTCGGGGTCCTTTGTCATCGCATGTTTTGTCTCTTTGATTCACATCGTCAATGTTATCCA
>NC_082400.1:16164062-16169062 GCF_031168955.1 Gadus macrocephalus | reverse complement strand
GAGAGACACACACACACACACACACACACACACACACACACACACACACACACACACACACACACACACGTATAGAGTCACACACACACACACACACACACACATACAAATACATACAGACTCACACACATAGAGAGTCAGACACATACATCTAAACACTCACACACTTACACTCACACACACATACATAGGCTCACAAACATTCCTTTACACCATCTGATGGCAAAAGAGTTAAGTGAACTGAGTGCCCGTGTGTCTTTGTGTATGTGTGTGTTTGTGTGTGTGTGTGTGTGTATGTGTGTCATTGTCTGTGTGTGTGTGTGTGTGTGTGTGTGTATGTGTTTCATTGTGTGTGTGTGTCTCTGTGTGTATATGTGTGTTCGTCTTTGTGTGTGTGTGTGTGTGTGTGTCTTTGTGTGTGTGTGTGTGTGTGTGTGTGTGTGTGTGTGTGTGTGTGTGTGTGTGTGTCTCTTTGTGTGTGCGTACTCAGCATGGACGAGGGCGTGGAGACCGCCTTCCTGGGGACTCGGACAGGACTGATGAGGGTTCAGAGATACGCCGGCATCGAGAAACGCGTCGCCAAGTGGGTGCACCTCATACTGAAATACATGACACGGGTGTCATTGGAGGGTGTGACGATGCATGCATTGGTGGCCCCTGTGGTATTGGGGTGATAGAGGTGATGCACTGTATATGTCGTGTACACCCTCTGACGGTGACCAGCGGTACTACTGACAAAAGCATCGGTCAGCGTTTTACAGTGCCGAGTCATTGTTCTTCATCACCTTCTCTTTTCTTTCGTTTGAGTACTCTCCGTAGTACCAGTACTATTTGCACTCTGTAACTCCTCTGTAAGAAAAGAAATAAGAAAAAATATAGGAGGTGTTTTGTTCTATCAGTATAAAGACAAAAAACAACTAAAGTCATCCATCACCAAAAGCTTTCCCCCCCTAATGCAGCCTGGTCCTTCCTTGGCTTCAGCCATCGCCCATCCATCACAGCCTCAACAACGCTCACTCCCCTAACCTTTCGTTTCCATAATGTCAGACCTGAATCCTCTGATATGTCTGCCTGCTAGGTTAAGGTCTCCCTGTGTGAGTCATGTACCCCCTTTGTCTCTCTGAAGATCCTCGGTAAAAGCTTCCGGTGTCTTCCCAGGCTCACGCTCCATTAAACTAAACGGTTTGCCTTGCGTGCGTCTCACAAGAAATGACTTCCCATCAATGCCTGCATGGGAGCATTCAGGGCTCCCGTGAAGCAAAGAGATTAGGAATTTGCAAACACGACTAATTAAAAAATGTAAATCGCCTCATTAAAGCCTTTAATTTAGCTGGAATCCATCATGTGCTAAATTAATGGGTGAAGCGGAGAGAGAGAGAGGTACAATTACAACAAAAATATAGCAGGCAGAGAGATGAAAACAAATTATATTTGGGAACATTGGTTTGCAACAAAAAGCAATGTAACAACCTGTAACACAATGTCCTTAATATGTTATAATAACACCATGGGACAACCTAACCATAACCCTAGCCTTGTGTGGAACTCACTTTATCGCCTATCCCCAACTTTAAACTTTATAAACTTTACTTAATCTAACGACACTCTGTAGTTCCATACTATTCTAATAAGGTAATCACATGTTGTTAAGTACATGCCGTCACATGTTGTTACACACTGCTGGCTCGTGTAATGACACTGTAACACTGTAATGGCGCGTTTCCACCGGAGGGTGTGGGTCGGTTCAGTTCTCTAAGGTGCGGCACGGATCGCGTTTCCATCGCAAAAAGTGGGCGTGACCCGGACTGAGCCGTACTGAGCCGTACTCGCCTCGCAGTACTCCTCCGTTGGGGTACTGAGACGCCTGAAGGGGTGCCGGCAAGTTCGAGCTACACCAGCCGTCTGTGGATTGGTCGACAGAATCGCACTTCCGCGAGACAGGGGGATGACAACAAACAAACACATTATCCGCGAGGCCCTTCTGGACAGCGGAGAAAGCTTCGTTATTGAAGAAAATGTCGCGCAAAAGTTTGCCGTCCTTCTTGGACGTCCTACATTGTTGATCTTTGTCCATTGTGCGCGTTCTTCTTTTACCTTGGATTTATTAGCAGGCTACACTCTGTCGGGCTGCTATGAGGTCACAATTTTAACGTAGCTGCCGTGGCTGTCGCCATCCGGCCCTACCGTAAGGGTACTGTCGGCGGTGGAAACGTAAGGTAAAGTCTAACCTGTCTGTCTGTCTGTCTGCAGCACCTTTCTGACGCCGGCAGACAAGCTGAACATCTTCACCCTGGACCACTTCCCCGTGTGGTACCGGAGGGCCGCTGAGATCCCAGCAGGGCAGTTCCACTACTACCTGCCCAGAGAGGACACCCGAGGTACACCCTCACCTGGGGACATGGAGACACACACACACACACATACACAAACAAGGACAGACACGCACACACACACGCACACACCTGGAAACAGGGACACACAGACACGCATACACAGACACACCGGGAGTCAAACACACACAAACGCCTGGACGGGTGGACACGCACACCCACACACACATACACAGACACGTACGCACACACACCTGGAAACATGGACACACACACACACACACACACACTCACACACACACACACACACACACACACACACACACACACACACACACACACACACACTCACACACACACACACACACACACACACACACACACGTGGACTCCCACGCACGCACGCACACACGCAGGCACGCCTGGACACATGAACATATACACAAACCTGGACTTACACAGACACACACAATGGACACGTGGACACACACAGACACACCCGATTACATGGCAAAACAAACATAAAAACACACACACACACACACACACACGCGCGCGCACACACACACACACACACACACACACACACACACACACACACCTGGGCCCATACGTAGACACACACATGCACACAATACAATCATTTGTGTGCCAATTTTAATCACTCGATCAAAAACAGAGTTTGACCTTTAGTCGTAATGTTTTTTGTTTGGTCGGAACTCGTATTCACGAATGCACGTAGGCAAAACATTTGTGTTTGTGTTAACATTTACTTACAAGCTTTTTCTCCATACATTTAACCCCAGATAAACAGTACGGCTACAACTAACCCTTCTTTTAATATTATTTACTAATCTTTCAATCATTCTTTCCATTAATTCATCAATCTTTTCCAGAAAAAAACCTATATTAACCGAGCACCAAGTAATGTGTATCCGACAAGAATTCAAGACAAAACTAAGAAAATTGTATTCTAACCGAAGAATTGAATAACAATGACAACAGATCCAAATATTAGCATTTCTGAAGCAGCATAGCCCATATTTGTTATTTCAAACTTAAAAAAGAAATACAAAAACACAATTCTACATCCACTAGTTGCTTCGTATCCTAGTGGCTTGGGTGGATTCACACTCACTGCTACACTGCAGTGTTAGAGTGTGTGTACTCACACACACTCTAACACTGCAGTGTCTGTGTGTACTCACACACTCTCACACTGCAGTGTTAGAGTGTGTGTGAGTACACACAGACACCGCAGTGTCGGAGTGTGTGTGAGTCCACACACACACACTGCAGTGTTAGAGTGTGTGTGAGTCCACCCAGACCCAGCGCTGTGTTCCTGCAGATGCCTTTAGAGACTATGAGGCGGACTATAGCGCCTCCGTCACGAGGGCGGAGCGGCGGCGCCGGGAGAGGGCGTGGCAGCGCCTGCGCAAACAGGCGGAGGAGGGTGGAGTAGAAGTCGTCCATACTTGGCATGCCTCCTGCTAACCCCCCCCATGCTGTGCTCCCCGAGGTCAAAGGTCGTTTAGGGACTCCCCTTCCCCTCTTCCCCGTTGTTGTCCGTCTGTGCGTCCGGGTCGCGCCTCCTCTACTCTGGGAAACTCACGGAAATCTCACTCACTCACTCACTCAGTCACTCACTCACTCACTCACTCACTCACTCACTCACTCACCCCCTCCCTCAATTACTTACTCACCCACTCTCTCGCTCTCTCTTTCTTTCTGCATGAGCGTCCCACGAAATCCTGTTTGCCGGTGGGTTCTGTGGTTGGGATTTAAACGTGTTGTTAGCAGTATCTCCAAGTCCTCCGCCCAAACACCTCAGATGAGCTCCCTTTCGTTCTCACGGCCTGCTGAACTGAAGCCCGCTTTACAGTTCAATGCTTACAATTCTCCAAAGGGAACCGGCTTAACCCCCCCCCCCCCTAGTTCCTTTGTGCTCTGGCTTCATTTTGTCAGTCAGGAACACGATAATGCACCCCCTGTAGTGAGTGTTGCATGACGCATGTAACTTATTGCACGGGGATATGTGCGTGAATGTGTGCATCTGTGTGTGGGAGAGAAAGCATCAGAGGCAGTCTCTCTCTGTTGGTTGGGTGGTCTCATCCTGGTGGTTGCTAGTGACAACTGCTGAGTGCATAATCAGCCCTTGACTCTCTCTCTCTCTCTCTCTCTCACTCTCGCTCTCGCTTTCTCTTTCGCTTTTTTTCTCTTTCTCTTCCTATTTCTCCTTCTCTGTCTCACTCTATTGTATATTTTATTTTCCTCTATCTGTCTCTATTACCTCCGTCTCTTTATTATTATTATTAGTATTTTTTCTTCTCTCTGTCTCTCTCTATTTTTCTCTCCGTCCAAGAATGAGACAGAGACAATGAGTTAGTAAATGTCGTGAAAGGAATGGCAAAGGAGAGGGCCTCCACCAAGGGGAAGGTGTTAGGGAGGTGTGGTTAGAGGGGGAGAGAAGGCCACCAATACGGGGCCAGACAAGTTGTGCGTGAAGAGACTATGAGCATAACTTCAGCAACAGGAGTGGGTTGATGTTGAAGCCATGCATGGGAGTTGTGTGATGGCAGCTTATGGGAGGAATCACAGAGCCAGAGAACAAAAGCTGTTTGGTGAAGCTGGCAGAGCAGGTGTTCTGCAGACCGGCTCAGCTTTTGTGTT
>NC_082400.1:16149062-16159062 GCF_031168955.1 Gadus macrocephalus | reverse complement strand
ATTTTGTGGCCATTAGTTAAAACATAGAAATCTGTGAATTGCATGATAGTCAACACACAAACGCAGACAAACACGCGCGTACACACACGCAGGCACACGTTCACAGACACAAACGCCCCACACATCTTGATTGCTTATTATTTCAGAGTCTCAATGATCATCGTCGTAGTATTTTAGATATTTTTTAAACAAACTATAGTTTATTGTTTAAACACACAAGTTATATGAACAGGATTCAGCTAGCTAAGTCACTTAGCTACCAATGACAACCACGAGAACTGCAGACCAATCGATGACGAGTGTTTCCCAGTCGACCTATAGACAGAGTTTGCCCGTCGCCTTTTGTCCGATGGCAGCCCTGCCGGGCGCCCTCGACAGTATAGTTCGTTCAATTATTCTAGTACATGGCTATAGTTCCGCTTGTTTTTTCAATCTAGTGTCTTATCGTTAAGAAGAGCTTTGCTTTTGTCGATCTTACGGTATGGCTGTTACTTTCAGTTTACTGTTTGTTTATGTGAATTAGCGCCCACACCAGTTTCTAAATGGGTATCTATGTACATTGCCGATGTGTGGAATGTGCAATGGATACATGGGGAATCTCTGCTATGATCCTAAGGACAGCATGATCCCTCCACTATCTAGCTATGGAAAGCTTGTAGCGACTAGGTACAGCCAAAGTCTATATTTGTGCATTCAGACTCGTAAGACAATGAATCAACAGTTTCAGCCGTTGGATATGTCGCTAATGCTCTATGATATTTGGAATGCCGGGATAATTCGCCATGGCAACAGACCAGGCCACGTTTCACATAGTGTATGTAGTATATTCTTGGGCCAAACTCTGTCTATGTTACCTTTTGGACGAAAATAACAAATACCAAACACAAATAGACGAAACGTTACACAGATATGCAAATAAATACAATCGTAAAATCATGAACCAAAGGAAGTACAGAATTATGAATCAATGCAGGAAAAAAAAAAATATAAATGATATCTATTGGTTGGCTGGTTGGAAGGGCGGGGGCATGGGGGAGGGGTGTGTCTATATGGGGGGGGGGGGGGGGGGGGGGGGTCACGGGTTGAACACACCATATCAAAGACTAACACAATGATATTTATCCGCATCATTCCGGAGTATAACATGACACACCATTATTATAAGGGTCTCAGCGGACCGTCCAAAATAGAGAAGGGACACTAATTATAGACGAGCCACGATTTGCATTTCAAATCCATCACGGCCCTCCTTCTCAGACCGCTAACTCCGAGAACCACTCCTTCATCACAGGGAGGGGGGGGGGGGGGGGAGGCGCAGCGTCGCCATCTGCCCACAGGATGTTTGTATGTGGACCACGACGGGAAGCCGCTTTTAACCCAAAGCCGGCCCTCGTGTAAGACAAGCGTCGGGTACAAGGTCGCGTGGTCGTGTGAAAATGTCTTTGAAAGCCTCAAAATCAAAGCGGTCTCTGGGTCAGGACCGGCTCGCGTTTTCGCTTTCGCTCAAGGAAATCCACCCAAACAACCACAGTCGGCTTAGGGCATGGGATGGGGGAGATGGAGAGAGAGAGAGATGAGGAAGGTGAAGTATTGCTGGAGGGGGTGGATGAAGATCGAGAGGTGGAGAAGGTGGAGGAGGAGGAGAAAAATAGCAGGGAGCGTTTTAATCCCTGCGTCGGGTGTGAAAACGCTCCCGGGCACTGCAGCCTACTCTCGATGGAACAAAGGGAAGAGAGGGACGGAAGGCCGGAGGGAATGGGAAATAAAGTGCAGGAGTTTGTAGTTTTTAGTCCTTAGAAAAGGACGGTTTGTAGTTCTTTTTTGGGGAGGAAATATCGCTATAATATATATTTCCCACACGCAACATGAGCAAACTGAACCCATTGGTGGTGAAATCAGAAAAACAAATTCCTGAAAGCCAAAAGTAGTTTTGTATCAAAGCAAGGTCCGTGCTCCTCCAAGTCGGAGAGAATTCACTCAAAGCCTCGGAGAGACGAGGATATTGTTCCGGCTTCCTGCAGAAGATGAAACACAGCGATAAGAGTCCATGTTTGACGGGACCTTCCAGCGACAGCTCTCAGTTTCAGATATAGATGACAGTCATTACAGCTGTATCAGGTAATGAAAGCGTGCGCTGCGCGCGCACGCGCGCGCGTGTGTGTGTGTGTGTGTGTGTGTGTGTGTGTGTGTGTGTGTGTGCTGAGTCTCTACGATACAAACAAGACAAATAGCACAAATTAGCCCAATCTGCTGTCCTTTCGCAAGGTAATTGGATGACAGAATCCAGTAGGTCATCGGGTGCCGGTCCTAATGATTGCTGTGCTTGCCATTTCAGGGACAAACACTTTCAAAATGCCCTCTAGTCTGCGGTTTATAGATCCATGAATGTCTCTTTGACACAAAGATGAGCGCGGAAAAACAATGGCTTAGGATTTTTCCAAATGGTCCATCCTTGATATATTTTTCGACATCGAGAGTGCATTCCCCCTCAATGCGTTCATGTTTTTGATGAAGAGCATCCAGTGTAGTTAGCTTAGGTTACCATGTACAATTAGCGTCCTAGGGGTTACAGAGAGGTTGGGGCAATGGGGAAGGGCTAGGCCAGGTGATGTTGCACTTGTCTGTGGGGTCGGCCGTCTGTTTGCCTTGCCTGGGAAAGAATGAGGAGGAGATCAGAAGACCACCGTCCCTGGGTAACGCTGTGGGCGAGGTACGGTACCTTTAGGTCCTGACTGACTGCCTGTAAATTCCTGAAAAGTCGAATGCCGTTGTTTGTTCTGGTGTCGCGCCACGAGTGTCCGTGAAAGCATCGGAAGGAACCCGGTGTATTCCCCGAGTTATAAATGCCCTTTTACTTCCCTTTTACGCCAATATTTCTGAGGGAGTAAGCCCAAGCCGGCAGCAGTGGTGGGTGAGAGAGCAGGAGGAGTGGTTGGTGAGAGACGATACCGCAGTGTCCAGATAGGACCTAGAATAGTAGCCTGCGCGTGTTTGTGTGTTTTTACGGTACGCAAAAGAACTGAAGGTAGCATTAAGGACATTGGGGACAGAGGACAGCAACAGGGGGTTTGGTAGCAGAGTGCACGTAGAGCTATGAAACAAGAGCCCCGGGTCCGACCGGAGAGCAGCAAGTCCTCCATCCGCAAACCCCTCTCACTCTGTCCGTCTTGAGCCCTTTCAAACGACACCCTCCCCTTCCCCAGTCGTCACCTCCCACCTCTCCGCCCCGTCCGCCGTCCTCTCCTCATGTGTCCGAGGAGTGAGAGAGAGGTGTACAGAATCAGAGGAGGAGGAGGAGGAGGAGGGTTCTCCTCTTAGGCCACGGAGGAGATCTGCTTCTCCTCGCGGTCCTCTCCGTCCGCCTCGCCGTCGCCCATCAGCGGCTGCCTCTTCTTCAGCTCCCGCTGGTACTTGGCCATCAGCGAGGCGTAGATGCAGCCGTAGGCGGCCGCCGCCACCATCATGATGCACACGATGCCGCACACCACGCCCGCGATCACCACCGTGCCGATGGCGCGACGCACGCTCACGGGCCGGTAGCGGGACCGCACGCACTCCGCCGGCGCCTCCGAGGCCTCGGGCTCGCCCCCGCCGACGCCGTTGTCGACGGCGCCGTTGTTGTTGCTTTTGTCCGAGGCGGCGGCGGCGTTGGGGTCCGGGGGGGCCGCGCCGCGGGCGCACGGCGGGGAGCCCCCTCCGGTGCCGGAGCGCGAGGCCCCGCCCCCCCCGGTGCCGTTCTCGTCCTCCAGCTGCAGGCAGTAGTTGAACATCTCCATGGGAACGCCGCGGATGTCCCGCCCCCGCAGGTCCTTGGGCAGCGTGCACTCCACCGCGTCCACCTTACCCCCTGGGGGGGAGGGGAGAGAGAGAGGGTGAATGGGGCGGAGTGAGGGAGAGAGAGAGAGAGAGGGTGAACGGAGGGGAGTGAGTGAGGGAGGGAGAGAGGGTGAACGGAGGGGAGTGAGGGAGAGAGAGAGGGTGAACGGAGGGGAGTGAGGGAGAGAGAGAGAAAGGGTGAATGGAGGGGAGAGGATGCGAGGGGGGAGAGAGAGAAAGGGTGAATGGAGGGGAGAGGATGCGAGGGGGGAGAGAGAGAAAGGGTGAATGGAGGGGAGAGGATGCGAGGGGGGAGGGAGAGAAAGGGTGAATGGAGGTGAGAGAGGATGGAAGGGGGGAGAGGGGGTTGAGGGAGAGAGAGAGTGAGGGTGGTGGGATAAAGATAAAGGAGGAGAGGGAGGGGGAGATGGAGAGGGGCAGGGCAGAGAGAGAGATGGAGGTGAGGGGGAGAGAGCGATTGCGACATTTAGATGTCAGTGAGCAGATAGAGTAGGTAATTGATATAATGCCTGTGAAGAACTATGAAATAACTGTGACGGATAACGAGAATGCAGATTGTTCCTCAAGACTATGTTCAAGATAGCCTAAGTCCTTGTTGACTTAATTAAATCCTTAGCTCCGATCGAGCTTTTGTGTGCTGTGTACATATGTGGGCTGCGGGCATCTGCGGTCATCCATGTGTGCGTGTGTGCGTGCGTGCTTGTGTGTGTGTACAAATGTGCATGTGTGTGCCCATGTCAGCCTCTCAGTATTGCATCGAAACAAAGAGAGTGAGAGGGAGTGTGTGTGTGTGAGAGAGAGAGAGTGAGAGAGTGAGATTCAAATATCTAAGTCACTAATTCCCCCCCGGCCAGGTGGGTGGGTTGGTGGGGGGGAGGGGGGGGGGGGATTATGTTATCATCACACACATCGCATTCATCTTTACACACATTTGTTTAGGTGGCTCGTACAAAACCCATTGATCTACATCCTAGATACGGGCGGGGAGCCAGAGGGACCCAGATAGACCAGGAGCCAGGGAGAAAACAAATGGGGCGTTTCAAAATGCTTTCACTTCCCGACGCCTTCGTCTTAGCTTACAAGAAAAAAGCGCTTTCTAAAAAAAATCAATTTGGCAAAAATGCACTCAGGCTTTCAATTCCCCCCCAAAAACGTCTTGTTTGTGGTCAGTTCCTCGTGCCAACGCGTCAACGCAACCGAAACCGAAACGTTCCTGCACATTGGTGCGCTTTTTCAGCATGGCGGAAAAAAGTCGAGGAAACGGATACCCAGGCGTCGGCGCATCTCGTCTCTCGCGACTCAGAGTGACGACAGCGGAGCGTAGACGGCGGATCAGCGCACAACAGAACAAAGTCGAGGCGGATGAAAGAGATGGGCCAGATTGAGCGAGGGAGATGAGGGGGAGGCGACGCTTCATTAGCGGGGCAGCTGAGCCCTCCAGTGAAGCCGGGTGAATGCAGATTTTTTTCATCAACGAGAAGGGTGGTGGGTGGTGGGTGGGGCCTACTCAGCGCCTACGGAAAAGCATGTGCATGTTGCGAGCGTCTTTTCCCCGTAACGCATACAGACCCTCACCGCGCGGTTATATAAAGCAGAGGTGTGAGGAGACACGCACGTGTGCATGACGCACTTTCTGCATGATTTTTGATTGTTTCTCTTTCTCTCTCTCTCCTACTGCTCTCTCTCTCTCTCTCTCTCTCTCTCTCTCTCTGTGTGTCTCTCTGCGCCAACCTTCGCATGTCCCAAACGTGTAAATTAAACACCAAACTCGAAGGCTCGGATGTGGGAATGTGCAGCCAGGCTGAAGTCATCCTATTATAAACACTTCTCAAAATAAACATTCCTTTTTTCACTTCTGCATATCCAAGTGCAGCTTCGAGCATCAAGTCGTTAGAAAAACTAGAAACCAACAATGGAACACATTCATGTCTACGGCCTCTTGCACACCGACCACTAAACGTACTGCGGTGATCCATCATTTTATAATCGTGGAGGTAACTGGTTTGATCGATTTCTTAATTCGATTTTACTACTAAAGGTGCTGTGGGTTTATGAGCTATTCTTTGAGTGTCATTCTATTAAAATGGTATAGCCATCTGTCAGCCATTAGTGAGTGAATTTACATCAGTTTAATATCTGTTTCAGTTGATTGCGGCTGTCTCTGTTTAAGACTATTTAGACTTTGAAACGTTCCCTGGCTCATTCCTGACCAATCTGGCTATATCTCCCCCGAATGGTTTAAGGAATTAATCTTGCATGTCAATCACAGGTGTGTGAAATACAAGACGGCTCAATCGCCGTGAATCAAAAGGGAGGGAGGGAGGGAGGGAGGGAGGGAGGGAGGGAGCAGCAAGACAGTGGACGTTTCTTTAGTCTTATAGTTTAGGCCCAATCCCATTTCTACCCCTTTCCCCTTCCCCTTCCCCCTCCCCTTGTTTTGAAGGGGTAAGGGGAAGGGGGGAGGGGTAAGGGGTAGAAGTGGGATTGGGCCTTAGTTTCAAAATCTTTTTTTTTGGTCTCCCTCTCTTTGTGCAACCCTCAAATCGTACCTACGGCAGTTTTAGATTGGACCCGGCGCGCAACAACGTCAAACCTTCACACAAACCCACCTCTGTACAAGAGCCACTCCATCCAGTGCTTAAAGTCGCGGAGGTTGCAGTCGCACTCCCAGGGGTTGTGTCCCAGTTCCAGGTGCTGTAGGTTGGCCAAGGGCTCGAACGCTGCCCGCTCCAGACCGTTGAGTCTGTTCCCAGCCAGTGACAACCACCTGTGAGGGCATAACGTGGGGTCACATTGCAGCCATTGCTTCACTGTGGGTTCATCCATGTCCCTTCGCCGTGTGTTTGAAAAATACTGTGCTGCGATGCGACGTGGGATCATCACTTTTTATATAAGAAAACTTTTTTAGCTCTTTATCAAAGACTCATCAATGACAGACTGAAATAACTAAATTATTTTTTCCCGAATATACCTAGTTTGCGTTTTGGTCTGTTAATGTTCTCTATAGTCCTTTGTGTGCGTGTGCGCGTGCGTGTGTGTGTCTGTGTCTGCGCGTGCGTGTGCGTGTGTTACCTGAGGCCCTGCGTCTCGTCCAGCAGTCCCAGTGGGACGGAGGACAGGCCGTTCAGAGACAGGTCCAGCCTCTGCAGGCCCCCAAGGCCCTAGAGGAGCAGAGTGCTGGCTTATCGACCGTGCTCACCACAAATCAATTCAAACCACACGATCAATAGACAGAGCCAGAGTAGGGCGCTTTTGATCACACTCACGATAATAATACAACTAAATCAATGCTAAAACAATAGGGCCACAGTCACAAAACAAACGTTTCAACTATTTCCTCTTCCAATATTTACTTACGCTTACATTAATTGCTTTATATGATTGAAATCCTTAATAAGTTTAACAAATGGCTGCAACTTTTATGTCTCATTTGAAACGCAATCAAAACAGAACCATTGAATGTAGGCCCCTTGCGTACAATAAACCAAAAGCATGAAGGGATTCCCATGGTTCACGTCCTCCTTCTGAGCGCAGAGATGCATCACCTGTTGCCGGGGACTCTACGGTCTTGTATTATTTACTGGCAGCTGTGCAGGTGCAAGACAACAACTCATTTAACAGGCTGCCTCACTTGAGGTAAAAGGGGCCTACAGTGTTCGGCAAAAACCACGTTACTTATTTACAACCTTGAACCAGACCTTATTCCAGACCTAGTTTGGAGCAGGATTTTGCTGGCGTTTGCTGTATCCCCACATAATACAGTCTTGTTCATTTTAAACGTTCAATCATTGAAAAGGGTTAGGGTCCTCATTAAAACATGGGTTGGGTCCGCTATGACCGAAATTGATTGATTAAGTTGAATACAATACTGAGTCCAACCCTTTCTCTTTGTGAGAAGGGTTGACGGAAAGCAAAACCAATTATGCTTTACACATTTCCAATCACATTTTTGATCATGCTCATCATCCTCATCTTCCTCATCCTCATCCTTATCCTCTGACCTGGAAGAGCTCTTTGTCCAGGCTGGTGAGGGAGTTGTTGTGTAAGGCCAGGCGGGTCAGGTTGGTCATGTCTCTGAACAAACCAGCCGGCAGGTTATCCAGGTAGTTGTTGGAGAGGTCCAGGACCTGAGGAAGAGAACAGCACAGCAACACATCAGAAAAATATCAGTTTGTCCAAGTATTCAGGGCAGTGTTCGCCTACTCACACGACAAACAACGGAAATACAAGGACAATACGCGACAAGGCACCATAGAGCAAAAAATAAAACGACACAGGGACAGTTCACCGACCAACAACACAAGGACAGTTCACCAACCAAGGACACAAGGACAGTTCACCAACCAAGGACACAAGGACAGTTCACCGACCAAGGACACAAGGACAGTTCACCAACCAACGACACAAGGACAGTTCACCAACCAAGGACACAGGGACAGTTCACCAACCAACAACACAAGGACAGTTCACCAACCAAGGACACAAGGACAGTTCACCGACCAAGGACACAGGGACAGTTCACCAACCAAGGACAATAGGACAGTTCACCAACCAAAGACACAGGGACAGTTCACCGACCAACAACACAAGGACAGTTCACCAACCAAGGACACAAGGACAGTTCACCGACCAAGGACACAAGGACAGTTCACCAACCAAAGACAATAGGACAGTTCACCAACCAAGGACACAAGGACAGTTCACCAACCAAGGACACAGGGACAGTTCACCAACCAAGGACAATAGGACAGTTCACCATCCACTCCTTCATCCTCCTATAATTTCTTTCTATTCACTTTACTCCTCCCTTAATAATTTCCTCCTTCTTATTCTCTCATCATTTTCCTTCTTATTCTTTTCTTCTTCTTCTCTTACTCTCTCTAACACCCTACTTTTCTCTCTCTCTTTTTCTTTCTTCTTCTTCTTTCTCCCTTCTCTCCCCTCCCCCCTTCCCTCCATTCTTTCTCTCTCTCTCCTTTTCTCTCTCTTATCTTTTCTCTATCTATCTATACTCTTTCTTTCTTTCTCTCTATCTTCTTCCTCTCTATTCTTTCTCTTCTCTCTCTCTCTTTTTCTCTCTCTCTCCTCTATCTCTCTCTCTCTTTTTTTCTTTCTTTTCTTCTCTTCTTTTCTCTCTCTCTCTCTTTCTTTCTTTCTTTTCCTCATCTCTCTCCTTTTCTCTTCTCTCTTTTTCTCTCTCTCTCTCTCTCCTCTATCTCTCTCTCTTTTCTTCTCTATCTCTTTCTTATCTTCTATCTTCCTCTCTCTTTCTCTCTCTCTCTCTTTTTTTTCTCATCTTTCTCTCTTTCTTTTCTCTCTCTCTCTTTCTTTCTTCTTCTCTCTCTTTCTTTCCTCTCCTTTCTCTTTTTTTCTTCTCTTTTTTCTCTCTCTCCTTTTTCTTTCTTTCATTCTTCTCTTTCTTTTTCTCTCCTTTTCTCTTCTCTCTTCCTCTCTCTTCTCTCTCTCCTCTCTCCTCTCTCTTTCATCTCTCTCTCTCTCTCTTTTTCTCTCTTTCTTTTCTCTCCTCCTCCTTTCTCTCTCTCTCTCTCTTCTTTTCCTTCCTTCTTTCTCTCCTCTTTCCTCTTTTTTTCTCTCTCTCTCTCCTTCTTTCTTTCCTTCTATCTATCTTCCTCTTCTCTCTTCTCTCTCTCTCTCTCTCTCTTTCTCTCTCCCTTTCTCTCCTTCTCTCTTTTACTTTCTCTCTATTCTTACTATCTTTTTCTCTCTATATATTTCTTTCTCTCTTCACTCTTCCCTCCTCCCTCCTCCCTCCCTCCATTCCCCCACCCTCCATTCATCCCCCCTCTCCCCCCCCTTCCCAAACACAACTCCCAACAAATATATTCCACCCTCAATATTTTAAATTTACTCTACAAAACCCCTCACAAATACAACTAATCAATTTTCCCTCTAAACCACCATTCTTATCACATAATATAATATCCCCTTCCTACAAACCATCTCACCAAACTAACCCATCTAACACTTCTACCCACCAATCCACTCCATCCCTCCACCCCCCCCCCCAAACAACTCAACCTATCTATAATCATACAAATCCTCAAAACCCCAATCTATAAATATATATAAATATATTATACACCATCTACCCCTATAATATATATCTATCCATATCCCCCAACCCAAACACTATCAACTACCC
>NC_082400.1:16139761-16148962 GCF_031168955.1 Gadus macrocephalus | reverse complement strand
AAAAGGTTCAGCAATCACAGTGCATTACATTGGACTGAAAACAGTTTCATTGTGCCGGTGCATGAATGGGTGCACACACTGACGTGTAGTTAACCCTATGACAAGACTTGAGACATGAGACTATGTGGGGCATTAACGTTTCATACAGCCTGTATGTGTGTGTGCAGTCCACACTTGGATGCGTGTGTGTGTGTGTGTGTGTGTGTGTGTTTTTATGTGTGTGTGTGTATAAATGTGAGTACGCACTGCAAATGTGTGTGCACTGCACATGTGTGTGTGTGTGTGTGTGTGTGTGCAGTGTGCACGTTTAAGTGTGTGTGTGTGTGTGTGTCTGTGGGTGTGTGTGTGTGCGTGCGTGCGTACGTGCGCAGTGCACATACTCTATATACACATACACGTGTGTGTATAAGTGTGTGTGCATGTGTATATAGGAGTGTGTGCACTGCGCACGTATAAGTGTGTTAGAGAGTGAGTGAGTGAGTGAGTGAGTGAGTGAGTGAGTGAGTGAGTGAGTGAGTGAGTGAGTGAGTGAGTGAGCGAGCGAGTACCTTGACAGATTTCATCTTTCTCCCCAGCATCTCCTCCATCTCCTCTGCAAAGCTCTTCACCAGCTCTTGGCCGTCCACCTCCTCCATCTTCACGACCCCCTCGATGTCTTTGTACTTCTGCAACGCACCCCGGACCCAACGGGCGGCAGGATTAATGGTCCGCAGGCCAAAGCCCGAACACGCATGGCGCTATCGCCTCGCTCAGAAAATGGTTTCTCAGAAATAGGTCTCTTCATCACACAGGCCTATTTCTGAGAGTATACATCCACAATAATATGTATCCCTGTTACCAAAAGAAAGATAACACCTGTGGGATTGTTGTGCAAGTGAAAAATCAAAGTGGACACTCCTTGGTAGGAGTAAAGAAAGCTAGAGCACAGCCTCAGTGAAGGACTTAATTTCCGCCTGAAATAAATCTCATGTTTTAGAATGAATACCGTCTGGTGCATCATCAGTTGGTAGCCCTATCATAGCGAAACATTAAAGCCATCCCATGTAGTACAAGCTTCCGGCCTGATCTGTTTATGCCATTCTGTCGATGAATAGACAGAATGCACGCACATAAAAAGACACACACACACACACACACAGTATTTACTGATGTTACACAACATTAATGCTTGTGTACTGCCTCTACAGAGGCATGTACCAGATTTGTGAAGCGCTGCATGGAAATGACCACAATGACTGGAAATCTCTCTCTCTCTCTCTCTCTCTCTCTCTCTCTCTCTCTCTCTCTCTCTCTCTCTCTATCTCTCTCTCTCTCTCTCTCTCTCTCTCATACATAACCCACATTTTTATATTATATTAAATAACTCTTCACCAAGTTCCTTAATGATAAGATGGTTGACAAAAAATCTTGAACACTGCTTATCACTAAACCCACTGGCAACCTGCATTCAATACCGTGTCGAGACTGCGCCATATCTAGTGCAAATCTACTAAACACCTCAAGTAACTTCTGACATAATATCTAATCCATATCTAGTCCATACCGCATCAGTATCTAGTCAATATCGAGGCAGTAACTTGTCTATATCTACTAATTACCTAGTCAATAACTAGCCAATACCTACTCAATAACAACTCAATACCTATTCAATATCTAGTCTATGTGTAATCACTATCTCCCATCTAACCTGCTTCGTCACAACTTCATCAAGTTTCCAAGGAAGAGCAACTTATTGACTTATCTATATATTGAACTTATCGGCGCTTCCGCAGCTTACTAATTGCTGAAGCGCCGTCTGTGATGTACTGGCTCCAGTATGAAACAAACACACTGTACAATAAGACCTTTGATTGCACCTAAAGCAAACATTTGCGCTTCATAAACAGACGACAATTACCACTTTGTTTATCAATCGCTACCGTTCCTATTTCCATCATATAGACGCAATTACATGTTTTCATATTATAGTTTATAGCCTACTCTGTACAGATTGTCCTGGTGTCCATGAACTAGGCAAACAAGACGACCAGAGGGGGAATAAAAGGAGCTGATAACGACAGAATATGGCTCGTACATGAGAGACCATCATGGGATTTTTGTTGCCGATACTCTGCCATATTAAAATCCAAAATTAACGTAAATATACCGTAAGCGAGGTTAATGACAACTTTGCTTTCGCATGAGAAACGCTTTGGCAGTTTGAAATATAACCATGTCTCCGCATAATGACAAATCATTTCATATTTTAAGAGAGTGCACCATTACCACAAATAACTAATAATAATTATGTATATTTATCGCATGTTTCACTATCGACTACTCCATAAACTCCACCCAGGCTAATCCAATAACATCCCAGCAACATGCATACACACAGAAACACACACACACACTCATAAGAAAGTTAGAACAAGGATGACATCATGGTAGTCAAACATGAAAAAGCTTTGTGTGTGTGTGTGTGTGTGTGTGTGTGTGTGTGTGTGTGTGTGTGTGTGTGTGTGTGTGTGTGTGTGTGTGTGTGTGTGTGTGTGTGTGTGTGTGTGTGTGTGTGTGTGTGTGTGTGTGTGTCCGTTAGTAATGAGGATGCTTTCTTTTTCTTTTTTTTCGCCACCCTGTCGACCGCCTAGCAGGCCTTTCCCCCATATGCTACACCAATATAATCTGCCAACACATAGTCACGCACACGCATTATCCACTTACTGATACAGCAATAGTAGATGGCAATAGAAATAGGTGGTTTGCCATGAGTGTGTCAGTAAAATGTGTGTGTGTGTGTGTGTGTGTGTGTGTGTGTGTGTGTGTGTGTGTGTGTGTGTGTGTGTGTGTGTGTGTGTGTGTGTGTGTGTGTGTGTGTGTGTGTGTGTGTGTGTGTGTGTGTGTGTTTGTGTGACTGTCAGTTCGTCAGTGCGTGTGTGTGGAGGGGCGGGGGCCGGGGGGGTATATTTTACCTTCTGCAGTAGTTTGGCTCCAGAGTATCTGCTGGACAGAGCGAGTAATTGCTTTCCAAACGTCTCGGCCCATTGCTGCACCCTAAGCACACAGAGGACGTCGAGAGGATTAGCCTGATGAACCAGGGTAGACAGACAGTACAACCTGGCATAAGAGGTTTGTTCTCAGATAAGATGCGCAGCAGACGCAACGTAAAGCACATTTCAATTTTAGACTTCGTTAAGTTCATGGCCAAGCAATACCTAAGAAAAACGAAGGCATATTCTACCAGTCAGTTGAATGAGCTTGAATTACTGCTGACGTGAAAAGTCAAAGTGGTTGACGTGTGACAGCGCGGCTGACGGCCGGCGGGTTCAGCCGGGTTGAGCTGACATAAGACGGAACAGGATGGACCAACAGATGGCTCAATGCGGGGGTGCAGCTAGCTCCCTGTTAGCTCACGCCACCATGGTTAACCATGCCATGGAAGCATGGTTGTTGCCCGGTTGACTTGAAATTTATGAATGAATCGTTATGGTAAGGGAAATTTAAAAAAAAATGTAGTCTCCGGCGTCTCCAATACAGGGAAAGTCTGGCTGAATTGCCAAGGAGTTTATACGAAGAATAGCGTGGATGAGGCTCTGGAGATTCTTTGGGACTGCGAAAAACACAGAAGAAGAAACCAAGTAGGCCTATTTATTCATACCGAAAAAATTGCTACAAATAAATATAATTTAAACAAATCCAAACAAAAAACAAAACCTGTAAAGTCGGTTAATTAAGAAAAATAAGTAATGAATAATCACCGTGAGGCAGGGCAATAAACAGTTTGATATGCCCGGCTCGTGGACGGCTTACCGCCCGAGACGAAGTCGAGGGCGGTAATCTTCCACGAGCCGGGCATATCAAACTGTTTATTGCCCTGCCTTGAGGTGATTATTCCGTTTATTCTACTTCTCGCTCATGGCCAACATAATAAAACAATTCAAATAATTTAATAATTAGCCATTTTCTTATTCGTATTGCATTCTTATTAAATGTATACTCTGTTTAAGTTCATCTCCCTCGAAAAGTAGTTCCCTTTAGAACTACGGTGAATAACGTTAGCTCAGCTGTAGGTAACTCGTTTCCATAGCAACCACACAAGGCTGCATCTGATCACCAGTTTAATAACGTAGTTGTTACATTGTATCTTGCTTGCAAAACTAGGTATCAACTGACCCTCTGATAGAATTCCGACACATTTTAGAAACTTTTTTAAACAAGGTTTATTTTTACAATGGACCTCATGTTTGAAATGTACGTGATAGAAAACGATACAAGCGGCGTATTGATCTACTGTGCTCAGTCAGCAGCAAGTAGAACCGACAAATCAGCGGGCAATATGCCAGATTAATGCACCCCTCCCAGCCAATCAGAATCGAGCATTCTTAAATGAAGTAGAATAATACATTTTAAATAATCTGCCAATTTTACATTCCTTACATTTCTCTTTGAGTTTGGACAAACGGACACGTTATCATTATTTTAAATTTCCTGAATGAAGCTATAGCAGACAATAACGACGCAGTCATGTTTCTACCAGCCAGCATCAACCTACTAACCTACGTTTACAACTACACATATGGCTCCAGCAGAGGTAGGCCTGTACGTCAGACGCAGTAAAGCCGAGCTGCTGAAGCCATATGCTACTGCCCTGGGAAGCAGGTCCACATCTAAAGCATGCAGCTACGAAATCTGGCCAACGTAGTCTATTACATAAACACTATAAGTACTTCTCTAGTCATCAGCAACCCTAAAATAAATCTCCTTGAGATAATGTGTTATTGAGCCTCCCCTTTAACACTTGTGATCACACTTCATCGTTTAGAGTCCATCTATCTTCTTGGAGGCGGACCAAGTGTTCAGTGCAGGCAGATAAAGAGCTGAGAGTTCTTGGCAGGAGGCAGCAGGTCATGTCCAGCCTGAACCTCCTCCTGCGCTGCCAAATCCTCCCCAGGTGTAGAGACATGCGCTGGGCTGTGTATTTCCGTGGCCCCGTGCACCCCACTGTGACTGGATTGTTAATCTCTCACTGTCAGACAACACTGCTAAGAAACAGATTAGAGGTCTATAAAGCCGGCCAGTGCCTCCGGACTCAAAGAGAAATGGAAGGAACATAAAGTTGGCATGTTATTTTAAGTAACCGATTGATCCTGTTTGTTTAAATTGTATTTAATTATAGTAAAGCTTTTGATATCAATAAATACTTTGCTTCTTCTTCTTCTGTGTTTTTCCCAGTCCCAGTTTATCATCCAGGACACAAATACCCGGTTCCAAAGAATCCTGCATCATCCACTCTGTTCTTTGTTTAAACTCCTTGGCCATTAGTCCTAAACACAAACTATAACATCCCATTTCTCATGCTCTCTAAGACAAACAAACAAACACACACACTCTCTCTCTCTCTCTCTCTCTCTCTCTCTCTCTCTCTCTCTCTCTCTCTCTCTCTCTCTCTCTCTCTCTCTCTCTCTGCCTCTCTCTCTCTCTCTCTCTCTCTGCCTCTCTCTCTCTCTCTGTCACACACACACACACACAAATGCACCCAGGCGCACACACACACACTCACACACCCTCATAAACAGATAGAAACACACACATGCATAAACTCTCACTCACACACAAACACTGATTCACACTTGCACACAAACATTGATTCACACGCACACACACAGATACAAACACACACACAAACACACTGACCCACACACACACACACACACACACACACACACACACACACACACACACACACACACACACACACACAGCTAATAGGTTGTAGTAAACTGACAGAAGTCTATTGATCTGTGAGTGTTGGTGGTCAGCAGAGTAAAGGCCTGACACAGGAGCTACTCAGGCACAAACAGATACGTCTGGGTTCTGGCTAAACAAAGACAAACTGCCTTTGTGTCACGGAAAACTGAATGAAACTGGACGGCCAAAAAAACAACCTGATGGACAGACAGATACGTGGACAGAGAGACACAACGCGGCGTTGGCTTTGTTGGGGCCGGGACTTTGCTAACAGCTGAAATGAAATAAAAAAGGAAGATACAACTAAGCGCGTCCAACACAGTGGTATGACCTACACAAGCATTACACTGACCTGCTAATCTCTTTCATTTCATATGAGTGGTTGGACCATAAGCCTCAATAAAAAGCGGCCCGCCATCCACTAGCAATCTCCAGCAGCCTATAACCTTGGCCCGCTGATCTACGGGAGCCAGACGGGTGCTTTACCGCATGTACAGGCAGTATATGAGCTGTTGGCTTATAGTATTCAATATGTGATGTCGGGCCGTGCCATAGAGGTGGGTACTGGGGAGGGTTGAGAGATCAACAAAAACAAAACAGGTACTCGAAGGGCAACACCGGTCTGGCTGACCAAACCGTGGTTGGAGGAAAGCTCAGTGGAAAATGCTCATTTGCTTTGTGAAAGCATCAATGGTGAAATGTTTGTAGTATTAAAGGGATTGTTATGTCGTCTGCTTCTAAAGCAGCACACCTGTCCTTGCTGATTTGGATGCAGAGGCGTTTAAAGGGGGAGTGAATCTGAAACAATAATTTTTTAAACGGGGTCAGGTGTTTGGTTCGCCCTTCATAAAACATTAAGTACAGTAAAGTAGAACAGTGCAATCAGTATCAGTACAGCCATGTGTTCCTGCCATCCCCATCATCACCATCATCATCACAACACTCACGTCTCCGGGGGGATCTTCATCTGGGCCTGAGCGCCGAGCCAGAGACAGACGAACACCGCGGCCCACAGCAGCGGCGTTCGTCTCCTTCCCCCCCGCGCCACGCTCGCTCCCGCTCCGGCCGGACTACGTTTCCCAGCATGCCCGGCACCGGCCCGGCTCTGGCGCCTCATCCCTGTAGCAGCCGGTGGCACCGCGAGGCTGCGGAGACGGAGGTGGGATTAGAGCAGAGCTGGAACCCGATGAAGGCGAGCGTGCCAGGACGCATGGGGCCCGGGGGAAGATGAAGGTGAAGCGAAGGAAAAAATAGAATCGAACGCCGGGAAGGAAGTGGAGGAGAGATGAGCGGGTTTCTCCGGAAGAGACCGGAGAGAGATGGCTCATCACATCCTTTCATCATAGGCCAGAGGAATTAATTCAGATTGGCGATTCAAGTTAGGGTTAGGGTTATTTTACTCAGAAAGTAAAATATGTAGGGCCATCAAAGATGCGTAATGTATCTGGAACACATCAATGTTTATGCCAGAAGTTAAGACCTGAACGTTTCAAAGAAGATTGTGATCTAAAAATCTACTATTGTTAGAGGACCAGAACTGATGTGCATGAACACACAGACACACAAACACACAAACACACAGACACACATACACACACACAAACACGCACACATTGTATTTGTCACAGTTATCATTCCAGCTAGTATCCACACAGCTTCACAGTAACGAACACAATGTTGTGTACTTGCCTTTTGAAAACAAGGTCCAAAGCTCCTGTCCAAGGTGTTTAGAGAGCTTCATGTACAGACAAACTGTCTCCAGTTAAGTGTGGATCTACGCTGTTTAAAAAGTCTTTATATAATCACTGACTGCTGAAATACAGTCAAACCGATTCGGCTTATTAGGAGTAGTGAACAATATCCAGAACGATCCAGAAAGAATTTGACCACCAGGTCTAATTGTACAAACAGAAAGAGCTCAAAAGTATGTTGGTGAGGAGTATAAAAACAACATATTCTGGAGGCAAAAGTTCAGCTCCCAACATGTCAGTCTTTACAATCAGCTGCACACGTCCGAGGTGGCTGGTAGACGCAGCATTGTTTTATCAACGATTAAACCCCATCAGTCACGTGTTGCTGCATCTTTCCAAAGTCTCGGCATCATGAGCCGGTGGTCAGAAGTGAAGCCTCTGAAGGGACCAAGTGACAGACAACTATCGCCTCATACAACCTGGCTGAACCCCCCGGCAGCCAGACAGACACTCTGTGTCCTCGGGGTCAACTGAGGAAGGTACAGCTGTAGACCAGCGTCGTCCAGTCCCCACGGATCCCGTCCTCAGGGTCAGACTTCACCTGTGCACGGCAGGAGTGGCGGCAGACGCTCCCCATCGCGATGCTCCTCCCCTCTTCCCTTCGCCTCCTGCTGTGCTCCGGTCAGCCGGCTCGCTCCCCCGCGCTCCTCTTCCTCCTCCTCTTCCTCCTCCTCCCATCCACAAGATCCCAAGGTAAAGGTAGAGGAGCGGAGGTTCAAAGACTGCCGAGGTCCCGGCGCAATTCCCCTGCCTTCACTCCCAGTAAGTAATCCGGCGTGTGATGGTTAAGCACACATAAGCACACACACACACACACACACACACACACACACACACACACACACACACACACACACACACACACAAAACGCAGACAGGCACAAGCCAATTCAAAGAGTGCAGTCTGAAGGAGGAGAGGATTCCCGCTGCATCCAAAGCACTGAGAACTTCTTCCGTGGTAATTGATCTCGCGCTGCTGGACCAATTAGCCCTCTTGCTCCAGGAGGGCTCCAGCGCTCCGAGTGAGATGAGAGAGAGAGACACACACACACACACACACACACACTCACACACACACACACAAAGCTAGGTGGAGCGTCCCATGGATGAATGGAGGGATAGACGGAGGGATGGAGGGAAGAGAGGGAAAGTGGAACTTCCTCTCCTGACAGTATCTGTTCTGCTTATCTGGGACCGGTTTATACAATAATCCACAGAAGATTAAATCCCTCCTCCCTTCATCCTTCTGTCTCTCTCTCTCTCTCTCTCTCTCTCTCTCTCTCTCTCTCTCTCTCTCTCTCCCTCTCTCTCCCTCTCTCCTGCTTCCTCTCTTTGTACACACACACACAGAGAGAGAGAGAGACACACACACTCACTCACTGGTCCTCTCTCTGTCTCTCTGGGGTCTGCTCTCTCTGTTAGCTCTGGACTCATGGATGACTGTCTTTTGTAATGCCTCTCTGTCTTCTGCCTCCAGTGTTCAGCTCTGCCTACCTCCCCTCATTACAACGCTTTCTGATCTCTGACTTAACGCTCTCTTTTCTCTCTCTCTCTCTCTCTCTCTCTCTCTCTCTCTCTCTCTCTCTCTCTCTCTCTCTCTACTCTATCCCTGGGTCACTCTGTCTCTGTACATCTCTATCTCGCTCTCACACTGTGGTTGTTGGTTTGTTGTTTTTTTCTTTCTTTATTCCTTGTTTACTTTATGTGGTTGTTTGTGTGTGTG
>NC_082400.1:16114761-16134761 GCF_031168955.1 Gadus macrocephalus | reverse complement strand
TAAAACCTGAAAAGTATTTTCTACATTCGATATATCAAAATGGGCGATTTGAAAAGTTTTTCAAAGACCTTTCGTTGCAAATTAGTGTGGCCTTTGTTAAACCAGAACGTACACATTAAAATGTTTTAAAACACTACATGCTGGCGGTATGTCTGTAGGAGAATAACCTACAGTTTTAAGAATGAGTAAAAAATAATGGAAAATCTCTCTCAATATATTTTTGCTCAGTTGAACCGCTGTAGGCTGGCTATCAGATTCCCTTTGCTCACTACGACAACCCAATAAGGTTATTTTTATTACACTTTTTTGTTTTCTTCTTCAACGTGATATCTCACCAACATATGACATGACCATTGATATAAGTGACACATATGAAAAATATTGGTATTTCCATGTGGCGGGATTCAAGTATTTGTTCCTCCGAATGGCAACATGTATGGCTGAGACCTCTTTATCTGATGAAGCAGGAAAACACCCAAACAACTTCAGTCATACTGCCTTCTCCCATGTCTGAAACCACCAGTTCAACCACATCATGAGGGGGGAAACTTGCCTACAACTAACACTGCTGGGTGTTAATGCCAAAAGTAGCATCTGTGTTGCAATAGTCAAATCCCCCTACCTCTCTTAGACGAAAGCCCCAATAATTGATTGGATTGTCCGATCAGTAAAAGCATGCTACCGACGCCGCGAGCCCTATCCGATGAGCCAGCAGTGCATAAACAGCCTAGTGCAATTCTTCTGGCTTCTATACATTTTATTCAACAAATTTGAATACTTAATAACGAATGAAAAATAATTTCCTTTTCCATTTTAAACAAATAACAACATTATTTTAACGATGGAACATATTACCTGGCTACTTGGTCTCTGAAATGTTCAAAATGTTGCTCAATATTAATCGCTGCTACTTTAGCTTTCCGCTAACTTTTACTTTACCGTTACACGTTTGTAAAAAACAATTATATTTACTAATACCCGGGGCAGAATTTTTATATTTTTTGATACACCCAAATGAAGAACGAATAAAAAGTGAACTCTGAATATCTTTTGAAAACATTAAATGGATAAAAACTATCTATAAAATGAAACTGGAATGACGTGACATTCCAGTTCACATCCGTGCATGTACTCAAATGTATAAAAGTCTGTTTATTTTATTGCTTCTTAGCCACCAGACGGAATAGCGGGTAAAAGACGGCATGGATGGAATGAGACCATTAATATTGAAAACGATTCAGCTACATTCAGATATTAAGACAACGGTTTCCTCTCCTAAACACAGTGGGAAGTGTGCCCTCCGTTCACTCTCTGATACATGAGCCATGCCAACCTGGAACCATAACTAATCCCATGCGCCTTATTCACCGATATCCGCCACATTGCTTCTTGGCTTTAAACACTAGCTAGTGTTTAGAGCCAATATGGCCTATAGGTAGATAAGTCCCACAGAGAATTGAACTGAAGCCGTGCAGGTGTGTGTGTGTGTGTGTGCGCGTGTGTGTGCGTGTGTGTGTGTGTGTGTGCGTGTGTGTGTGTGTGTGTGTGCGTGTGTGCGTGTGTGCGTGTGCGTGTGGACCAAGAGAGGCTGTTGCATAGGTAGGTGGCGCTGGCGTAACAGTGGTTAGAGGCAGTGGTTGATAGGGGGGCTTCTCAAGGAGGGGGGGCCTCAGAACTGGCTGTCTCTAGCCAGGCCGCCGATGTACGCCTTGTAGATGCAGTCGATGAAGGAGCTGTCCGTCTGCAACAGAAACACACACACACACACATGATATACACTATAACACCTGTAATGTTTGGCCAAAGATTGTCGTGTTTTTATTTTGTAAAAAATCTGTAAGTAGTACTATACAGATCTCTCTCTCCCTCTCCCTCTCCCTCTCCCTCTCCCTCTCCCTCTCTCTCTCTCTCATGTAGTAATCAAACTATCCAGCCTTGTTTAGATTGGGGAAAAATGTATACTTTAATATAATCACTGAATAAAAGTCCATGTAAAACAGTCACCCAGGTGGTCCTGACCTCAACCCTCTAACCCTAACCTTTACCTCTAACCCAACCCTAACTCTGACCCTAACCTAACCCCCTAACCCTAACCCTAACCCTGACCCAACCCTAACTCTGAACCTAAACCTAACCCTGACCCTCTAACCCTAACCCTGACCCTCTAACCCTAACCCCAGCCTAACCCTCTAACCCTAACCCTGACCCTCTAACCCTAACCCCAGCCTAACCCTCTAACCCTAACCTTTACCTTTACCTCTAACCCAAACCCTGAACTAACCCTCTAACCCTAACCCTAACCTAACCCTGACCCTCTAACCCTAACACTGACCTAACCCTCTAACCCTATAACCCTAATCTTTACCTCTAGCCCCAGCTTAACCCTAACCCTAACCCTGACTTTTACCTCTAACCCCAGCTTAACCCTAACCCTGACCTTTACCTCTAACCCCAGCTTAACCCTAACCCTGACCTTTACCTCTAACTCCAGCTTAACCCTAACCCTGACCTATACCTCTGACCTTTACCCCTAACCCTAACCCTAACCCCAGCCCAACCCTGACCCTGAGCCCACCCTGAGCCCACCCTGCCCCTGCCCTGAGCCCGTACCCGTATGAGGTGCAGCAGGGTGTCCTGCAGCTGGCTCCTGGACAGCACCGGGGCCTCCTCCGGGGCGGGGGGGCCCGGGGCGGGGCCTCCGTCCTGGGGGGCCCCCGCCGCCTTGGCCTGGGAGAAGACGCTGGGCGAGAGGAGCAGCGTGGGGGCCACGGTGGCCGGGATGCGCTGGGGGGAGGCGACCTGCGGACCCGCCCAGCGCGGGGTAGAGGGGGGCGGCGTTAACAGGGGGCCGCCAACGTGGACCAACGTGCACAGGCATACAATAATGATCCTCGAATATAATAACATAATAATATTAAGGGGGGGGGGGGTTGTCTGTTTATTTGCTGCTGTTTGTATTTTATGTATAGCTGAAAATCTGAAAATAAAGTTCCAAAAAAGTATAAATATTAGTGCTGTCAGTTAAACGCCTTATTAACGACGTTAACTCAAACCAATTTTAACGGCGTTAATTTTTTTATCGCGCAATTAACGCAATTTATTATTTAAAAAAAAAAGGCGATTAATGCGATTAATCGCGATTAAATATTTGAATCGCTTGACAGCACTAATAAATATATCTATAAAATCTAGATATATATTGAAAATGTTTACGGGAAATGTACTAATACACCTTTTACTTATAGTTATTATTGCATTTGGTGATTGTGACAGGAGAGAAGTGCTATGCATCTCAACTTAAAATAGAATACACAAATATACGCCAGCTAGGATCATTTAATTATGTTTATACATTATAAATTACTCTAAGGATCGCTGCCGAAATCGTTTACCGGGAATCGCATGGCCTCCTTATCGCCAGGGCCCAGGGCGGAGCCTGGGTCTTGAGTTGGAGCGGGACCATGGAATCGAGGGGCGAACCCTGGGCCGTGGCGCGGGGCCTCGTGGGGGGTCTGGCCCTGTTCCTGGTGCACCAGCTGGAGCTTCTGGAGCAGCTCATGGGGGGCCACGCCTGGCATGGTGGAGGACACCCCTGGGGGAGAACCAACAGGGAGGCACCGTTAAGAGGAGCCCCACCGTCAGGGTGACAACCAGGAGGAAACCACCAGATGTTACATTGAGTGTTTAAATCGAGGTGCAACTTTAAGGGGGCCGTTCACTGTCACACTCGCCTGCTTTCTAAGATTAGAGATCACTGCGTCATGCATGTTGTGATTCCAATTAAGGTCTGCACCATCAGAGCAACAGAGTTAGGCCCAATCCCATTTCTACCCCTTACCCCTTCCCCCTCCCCCTCCCCCCTTCCCCTTACCCCTTCAAAACAAGGGGGAGGGGTAAGGGGTAAAATGGGATTGGGCCTTAATGTTGTGGGACTGATGTTTTAACACTAAATAACTTTGGTCCTGGATTTGGGTTCTCCGTTGGTGGAAATGGATTTGATGTGGCAGGCTGTGAGCCTTGAGGTGCATGAAGCAGTGCTCGCTTGTACTAGAAATTGTGACACTACTCCTTTAGGATAAGAACTGGGCCTGTACTCTGCCTACTGCCACTCATAGGATGATTCTATGTACGCAGACTGCGGTTATTTATTTTTCGTGTTGTGGAAACTTATAATTATGGCGGCAAAAGCTTTGCCTTCACATATGGAAGGTGAAAGTTATCGCCCATTTGAGGAATTTTATGATAGATAACATGGCGATTGTCATTTTTAACTTCATCGAATGCTTGCAAGACGCAGATTAGCCTGCCACAAGTGAAGGTATGTTACAAAGTAACTTGTGTTTTAAGAACACCAGACAGCAGCAGGTAGGGATAGGTATCGAAACCCGTTACACCAAGGACCCAGTACCATTATTTTCAACCCGAAAATCATTAATTTGGGCTTATCGATACCACTATCGAGTCCCATCGTAAAAATAGTAATCCAATCGAGAAATCCATGTTGTAATCGGCGGCGTACAAGCTAGTTATCTTAAGAAGTAAATAAAGTTTCAGACGTGCTGCGCGATGATGTGTTCAGGTTGGCTAAGAAAAACGACTATCAGGTTATCAAGATGTCAGAACGGAAAATTTAGTTTTTTGATGAGAAACATGAATAATACTGTATTACTCTTGTTTCTGTATTACTAATACAGTTGTATAGTACTCTAATCATTTTAGAACATATAATTCCTTCCATTCCTAAATATTTTCCTAATCACTGAAAATGCGTCGTGATTCCACCAAATAATAGTATCGTAGTATCGATATTGGTATCGATAAAGACTCGGATCGTTAAGGAGCATCGAAAATGGTATCGATATCAATAAACATCAACGATCGCCATCCCTAGCAGCAGGTGTACCACCATGTGGAAGGAGACCTCAGACCCAGCGGCGTGGCCTTGGTTACCTGGAGCCTGCAGGCTGCTGGGGGCCGCGGCGTCGGGGAGGGGTTTGCACGGGCTGAAGTACACCTGCTGGTTGTGCTGGGGGTGGGGATAGGAGGCAGACTCCGCCGTGATTGGCTGCATCGGGTGTTGCATGGAGGGGATGAGGGGGGGAGGGGGGTTGGAGCAGCAGGGGGCGGTAGAGACAGGGACCTGGGCCTGGGCCTGGGCCTGGGCCTGGGCCTGGGCCAGGGCCAGGGCTTGGGCCTGGGCTTGGAAGAGTCTCTGGAGGTGGTCTTGCTGTGGACTCTGCTGATACTGCGGCTGGTGCTGGTGCGGTTGTTGGTGGTGGTGCTGGTGCTGTTGGTGGAGGTGATGGTGCTGGTGGAGGTGCTGCTGGTGCTGGAGGTGCTGCTGGTGCTGGAGGTGCTGGTGGTGGAGCTGGTGGTGGTGGTGCTGCTGCTGCTGCTCCAGCAGCGTCAGCCCGTTGTCACACAGCCGGTTCTCGGGGGACTCCGACACGGTGTGCAGCGCGGCGGGGCCCGGCGGCGGCGGCGGGGGCGGGGGCCCTCCTTGGCCCCGAGGCCCCTGGATCAGCTTCTGGATGGCGGGGCAGAGCTGCCCCTGGCCCTGCTGGGGGGGCTGCTGAGGCTGGGGGGGCAGATGGGGCTGGAGGGGCCCGGTGTGGCGGCCCTGGGCCCCGGCGACCACGTACGCGGAGTAGGGAGACCCGGGGGGCCCCGACGCCACGGGGCCCCTCACCGCAGCGTTGGCGCTCTCCCCGTGGGGGGCCCCGCCGTCCCCCATCATCGGGGCCTTCATCAGGGGGAGAGCGCTGGGGGCGGCCGCGGCCGGGCCCCGCGCGGCTTTGGGGGCCCCCCCCACGGGGTCGTCGTAGGAGAGGGAGCGCGCCACGGCCGGCCGGCCCCCCGGTTTCTTGCCGGACCCCGAGGGGGGGACGGCGGCGGACGAGGGGGCGGAGCCAGTGGGGGGGGGCCGGGGGGAGAGGGGCCCCGTGGGGGCGGAGGGCGACGGGTGGGGGGGCTGGGAGCCGAACAGGGTGGCCAGAGAGAGGGACCGGGGCTCCCCAGGGTCCCCGTCCTGGCGGGGGGGGGGGAAGAAGACAGAATAAGTCAAAGTCAGCTTTTAATTCAATTCTAAGAACGTTACTCTTCTGTTAGGAACTTCACATGTGGAGGAGTAGTAGGGTGTGTCCACACGTGCACACACACGTGCACACACACACACACGTGCACACACACACACACACACACGTGCACACACAAACACACACACAAACACACACACGCAACTTCCCACACTAGACATATGGCAGATATAAAATCTTTGCGAAGCCTAGTTTTATTGTCGATTACAAATACGTACAAGACAAATATAGAAAGAGAAATTGAGTTTGTCTCTGAACCCACGGTGCAAGTACAAGTACAAAGGATACATTTGGTAAAATGGAATAAGTCATATTTTTTAATAAAATAAATTCTAAATAGTGCAATAATTCTGAGCAGTGCAAGTAGGCAAGACAAAACGGTAAAACAAAACACTGGTACAATAAAGTAAATGGTCCATTGTTCTTCAGGGCAATGGGGAAAAGCAAGAGGGTGAGGTTGGTGGAGGGTCCATAAAATGACCATAGGGTAATTCATAAAAAAAATAAAAAAAAATATTATATTTGCTGCGAACCGAGAGACTTATTATCAAATTAATTGGGTGTCAGCGCAGTCTTCAAGCGAAGCCAGGATTAAATTTCACTGCTTGATGTACATGTAAAACTATGCATGCGATAAATAAAGAATCTTGATCTTGAGATTTAAGCAAGAGCACATCTCATCACGTCTGATTCCAATGTGCCGTGGCCTGCTATTCCCTCATCGGCCACAGGGTGGAAGCAATCGTCTGCTAATCACTTTTCCCCCCCATTCTTGATTAATCCTAATAAATCCATTAACAAATTAAGTACAAGGCCTTCTTAGTTTCAGAACTTTATGCTAGTAAGCTAGGCTAGGCATTTAAGCATAAAGGCATAATTGAATCAGCATCATATCTGGCTATCATTTGCCTGAAACGGAATGACTTTGTCAAGCAGATTCCCAACCAGCATATTGTTTCATGTTTTCTCTACATTGTCTGCATGATTGCCGATATTCGAGACATAAACATACCTCACTCATTTGTGCTGATTTTTTCCAGATTTTAGAGGTTGTAGCTAATTCATTATCCTTCCTTTATTCTCAGATTCTCCATTGGAGAATAAAGGGACTTGTCCAACCTTTATCTTATTCTACGTCCTATGTCCTCAATCTGATTTTAGTCGATCACAGTGCGAATATGTGTTCATTGAAGTCAAAGAAAAATATGCATGTCTGGATGCCTATTTAATTCTTAATTAAACTGATGAAGTCATGCAAGATAACGAGCAGAAAGATCCCTCAAATATGCATGAATTAGTCGTAATTTCAATAATAATACCGTGCAAATAACAAATGGCATGTTTAGTTTAGGGTTAAAGAAAAAATAAGATGATAAAATTCACAAAATCCAGCCTCAAATGAAAGCAATCAGTGGTCTTTGAATAAGTGTGCACAAAAATGAAACAAGAGCTTATAACGAGCGACTCTGATGCTTTGAGACGGTATTGACACGTCATAATTGTATTCAATCCTGATATACCGTTCTATCAGGATAATTGGGATGTTTTGGATTGAACCTATCCACCCGATCCTACTACACAGTGTGAACAACACATGCTGAAGCTCTGATCGAGATCCAAAACCTCACCTTCAGTACCCTCCCTCACAACCCACGCCCTGACCGCAGCCTACAGGTGGGGGGGGGGGGGGGGGGGGGGCGGTCCTAGAGAACGCTGTAGTGTGTGCATACCTGAGTGATAGGTTTAACTGGAATTGGTTTGATGAGGTGGGGGTTCCCAAATAGCATGCTACTGCCTCCAATCTCCTTAGGCTCTGAACTAGACTGTCCTCCCTAAGACACACAAAGGGGGAAAGGGATGAAACAGACAGTTCGATTTGAGTGTGATTTAACGTTAACGGCATAGCTTTCTATGCAAAGACTTCCATTATGCTGGATTTACTGCCCCGTATTGGGGCAAGCCGTCCTACCTCATCTTAAATATAACAATGAAACTCTGAGTGGTGGTTCTTTTCCTTTAAAATCGATTCACCGTGAGTCATCCCCGAATAAAACCTTCTGTGACACAGCCTCAAAGTCCAGGTTCCAACCAATCATAGCAGCGTCGGGCTCCGATCTACCTAACAAGCAGCGGGCGATGGTAGGCACACCCCAATCCCCTTCCATCCACGCTCACACCGACCGCCTTCCGCCTCCTCCTCGCTCCATTACGGCTCCAAGGCGAACGGCAGGTCGATTTGAACAATTGGCAGGCAGGGAAGTCAGGGTTACGCATCAAACCACTTTGCTGGTCCGTTTGTCCGCCCTGGCAGGTGGGAAGAATAATTCCCACAGCACATCATGGAGCGCTTCGAGGCGGCCGCAGAGGTCGCTACCTTGTCGTACTCGTTGCGTGCTTTGGCCAGCATCTGCAGAATGTCAACAGGATGGCCTTCCACACCTCCTCCCACCTCTCCTCCTCCTCCTCCTCCTCCTCCTCCTCGTCCTCCCCCCCCTGCTGCGACGCCTCCTCCTGGGGGCAGAGGGCCCCCCCCCTGGGACTGGGCCAGGGCCTGCTCCTGCTGGGTCAGACTGCACACACAGAAAACCTTAGCGTTACATGCGTTCCTTTTTTTAATATATTGTATATTTTACAATATTTTACAGAGAAAATCATCTGTACAGAGTTATGCATAATATTTCATCATACTTCAATTTCAATATATGTGGCGCTAATATACAGCAGCAAGCTACACCACAGCTGGATATATATATATATATATATAAAGAAAAGTTAACAAAATTGTAATAAAGTCAAAACAGAGTAGCTAACTTAACTAAGACAAATATCAATTCCTAATATCTTACTCGACATTGTCTTTACCCTGCAGTTGTTTTTGCATTGGATGCCTCTTGTCATGTCATCATTCTGCCCGATACACCACACGCAACCGCTTGTGTGTGAACCCTCTGGGGCTCCAACTCTTAGTGATTGTGATGATCACGAGCAGAGCTAGCGGCCGAAGCTCTGACTCACATGGCGCCGGTCACTGGGCTGAGTGGGGGGGCGGCGGCGGTGGGCAACAACGAGCGGTACTCACGTTCTCATCCGCTGGGCGATGCGCTGGCAGTCTTGTTTATCGTAGAACCAGATCCCATGGATGACAACTGCGGAGGAGCCGTGGGAAACACGTTAATACTCCTTCTTGGAAATACAGCGCCAGCCAGACGGACAGAGGGACAGACAGGGATCCACCAGAGAAGTCTCCCCCTTCGCTTGGGATGAGCTGTCCCTTGACTGCAGCCAGTCTGTCCTCGACGCTATAACCCTAATAACTATGAGTGCCTTAATGTTAACAGTAGATGGACGTCGACGGCTGTTCTACATCACTACAACACATGTTGTGAACATTACTAGTTAGTCGTTTAGCAGATGCTTTTATGCCAAGAGACTAACAGTGATTTCAGATGCACTAGGGAGCAGTTAGGGGTTATGGGGTTGTCCAAGGATGCCCACAGGTAGAAGGCAGACACTGGGAGTCAAACTCAGAACATTTCAGCTGGGGTCCAAAACACCCTGACCACTATGTATCCATGTGGCCTTTTGTATTTATTATTGAGAAAATCAATTAACTACACCGTGAAAGTACAGTTCATCTCCCAAAACATTAGCGTACCCATGTTGAGCTTGAGACGTAATTGTAAACAGACTATAATTAACTGTGCTGGGTAAAAACCGTACGACTGCCCTCCGGGACATTAACATTCACTCATAGCCACTTAAGGAACCGTTGGGCCGTGCTGACGTGGATCCCAGCATGGCTGCTACCAAGATGAAGAGATACAACTCTCAGTGCGGTGGAGGGAACACCAGAACATGTTTGTATCCATGTATTATTAGATACTCCTTGTTAAACTACTATGTATGCATCATGTGATATTAACAAAGTCGGCACACAAATATACACAGTTGACCTAAGATGGACAGGTTGCTAGGAAGAGAGAGAGAGAGAGAGAGAGAGAGAGAGAGAGAGAGACAGAGAGACAGAGAGACAGAGAGAGAGAGAGAGAGAGAGAGAGAGAGAGAGAGAGAAAGAGCAAGAGATGGGGTCGTTGCTTGGGAAGGATGTTTGCAAATACACACACACACACACACACACACACACACACACACACACACACACACACACACACACACACACACACACACACACACACACACACACACACACACACACACACACACACACACACACACACACACACACACACACACACACACACACACACAGCCTGGGAAAACCAGTCCCAGTCCCAGATAAGTAACAGCAGAGTGTGACCACCTACTTCAGGACTACTTACTGTTCTCAGTGTGGATGAACGACGTCTTACCCAAACAGAGCCGGACAAAGCCAGAACACGTTCAACTGAGAAGTTATAAGTCCAGCACTGAGCAGAAGGAACCAGGCCTGCTCATATGTAGCATGAGATAGAGGAAAAAAAATAAAAGTGTGTCTGAAACTGAAATTAATTACTATACGATATAGAGCCAGATGCTTCACTACAAAGAGCGAAATCTAAAATAGAATAAGAGTCAAATCTTCAAAGGGAAAACTATCTTCAAGCGCTGTTGGGACAACTTGAGTCGCCCCAGTAAGTAACACTTCGCTTTGTCTCAACCAGCGGGAGATAAACACACAGCCCCCGAGGACTCAGATAAGTCTGGGAGGAAGCCCAGCCATCCTTCCCACCCTATCCCGCTCGCGTCGGTGACTCAGAAGAGATAGAGACACCGAAGAGGAAGGGTTCTACGATTAACCACACTTAAGGTTGTGATAGGTTGTGTGGGTGACGGACAGAGGGACTGAGGGGGAGAAAAATAGAGGGAGTGGAAGTGAGAGACCTCGTGGCCAATCTCAGTCGAGGAAGGTCTCCCATCAGTGGAGTTAAGACCCAGTGGGACCCAGACTGCCCACCAACACACACAGACAACGTCTGTGTGGGACATCCATGTCTCTGGTCTGTCTCCTTTGTGATTAGTTTAAAATCAATCATTTTTTCTGATCGTTTTAGTCACGCAACTTCTGTTGCGCCGTCTTGTTCTACTTTTTGGTTTTGTTTTGAATATATAAGAGGGATAAGCCGTGCTTTCCCAGCGTGAAGACAAATTGACGATGGCTTAAAACCAAACTACTCCACCGGGACATCCTTGCTATTCTTTGTGGACTGCCTCTGTTTGGTTTACTTTTAGCACAGTGAAAAGAGCCGGAGCAGTAGCTAGCGAGCGTCCAAACCAGGATTACACGTGTGTTTTACTGCATGTCTGCCTGATGCTGGAGTCAAGGACCTGCTTTACCAGTCACTCCCAGAAGTCCCCTCTACATCACCACTTTGTTTTTAAACCCCGGCTGCAGGATTCCTCAAGGTTTTACCCAGGTCCTTAATAAAATCCACATGAGGTACTTTTCTCCATCCAGGGCCACTGGCCCCTTCACTTAGAGACTGAAGGCTACGGACTTTGAAAAAACGCGAGCCGTGTTTGGCTCACGGAGCCGAGCGCTACAGAGGTGATTACAGCGAATGCTGTCGTCCTGACACTGAGCAGACCGTTCAAGGGGCTCACGGGAGAAGCGTTAAGCGCCCAGACACCCCCCCCCCCCAGTGGCATCGGGCCCACCAGAAGGATACCTGGGCTATGAACGAGTCTGATCTCTGATGCAAGAGCTGTTCGCTGACGTGAGGTTACCCCGTCGGCTGAGAAGGTCAACCGAGAGCGACGTTTTGGAGGTCCGCGTTTAAGTCGTCGCTGGGATCGGTTTTGGGAAGAGCACGGCCACAGCCATGCTGCGCAGCCTGTTCCAGAGGAAACCCAAGCATGAGCGACTGGAAGAGGAGCCGGAGGTCCGCTATAAAGGCCTGCAGGTGTCCGAGACGGAGCTGGGATACACATTCGTACGGCCTGGAGGTAAGACAGTCTTCACACACAGAATACTGAGTGGCGAAACGCAGATCTGCCCAGAGAACGTCTAATTGTTGTTAACTGCTGGGAGACTTTGCTTTAATAAAAATATAAACCCTCAAGAATGTTATGCTGATAAGTTCCACATAATCAGATAATGTAACCAGAATCGCAAATGTCAAGCCCTATTTTTCTTATGCAGTAACAGCCCATAATTACAAACACAGGCGATAATCAAATGAAATAATACATGTTGAAATGATAACCCCAGCAGATGTGAACACAAACCATGATGAGATAAAGATATAAGATGTAAAGATCCTCAATAAACTGCATTCTAGGACATCACATGGTCATAAGAAATAGAGATCATGGTCGCCAATGTGCCAATGTGGCTGGAGTAGCCTGAGAGAGTTTGAGGTTCACCATCATGAGTATGTTCTACACCCAGAGGTCAGGCCGTTACATCTCCCCGCCACTGTGTAAATCAGCACTTAAGACAGTCCAATCCAAAATAACAATCTCATGTTCAGATCTTCCGTTCTCTCGCTTCGTGGCCGCCGACCAGCCGCCATCAACGTGTGTCTGCTCCCAAAGTATCATTTCTGTTTGGGTAAGGTTTCACCAGAAGAGTAATATAACGTAGCCGAGGCTAGGCCCAGTCTTCCCGGAATCGTTATCCTATTCTGTGGTGTCTCCAGCCTCCTGGCTTTTATTTTTAGCCCCCGGAGCAGCCCCTACTCTCTGCCAACTGCCCATTCCGGCTGGTTCCCGCAGCACGAATCAGTGGGAGCTGTTTGTCTAGCGATAAGATTCCACGGTCCCGGAGCTTAGAGGTCAGCCCTGCGAGAGAGCCGGGCGGTGGGCAGCAAAGGGGTGGACGACATGGACTAAAAGGGGTCTAACTCAAGACTGCGTAGACACTTGTTATGGTGACACGTACGTACGCTTATGTTGTAGACCTCCTGAGTAAGATTCCGGACTCAAACCGCTCCGGATGGGGTGGATGTTGCCGTGTTGATGTGTGAAGTGCATGGACTTTATTGTTTGTAACCCACGGAAGAAGATTCACACTGCGTGTTCCCCGATCCACAAATATGTGGATCGATCCAAAAATGATACTGATTCGGATATTTCACGGCCCATCAAAACACATTTTTAACAAAAAATATTTCCATACTCACTTTCACAGCACCTGTGGATGGTGAATATCTCTCCAAGGCTACTATAAATGCACTATCCTAGCTTGGTTTTTCACATAAGAAAACACTTGTTTTCCAGAAAACAAGTGTTACATCGGATGATTCAATCAAAGGACTTATTCAAATAAATCCCTTCAACTTCCCCCATTTTATTCGAGACCCAGTTATATAAGAAAACAGACAAAACAATTGGCAGATGAAACACCTTAATAACTGAATACACTTCAGAAGTAAATGTGTATTGTTAAAAGGCCCTAAATAAATGCAGATCATTTAATATGATGCACTGTATGCCGCTAGGCTGCGAGAGAACAGCCACATAACCTCGGAGTCTGTGATTGCCGTTAAAACATTTTGTTTAAATTAATCTCTGCCTCTTACAGTGTGCAATCTGTCGCGTCAGTCGAGGCCTTGGCTGGCATTCCAGAGACGTGACCCGACTCACCAACGACAATTCAGCTCAGCAGCGGCTGTCTTGGGCTTCCCCATAGTCAGCAAAGCCCAATGAGAACTAGCGATTGATCGACGAGTTGTGCTCCAAAATTCCCCTCATAGTATTTTCTTTGTTAAGCTATGTTAAGACAAATGGTCAAAGCCACCGGCTGTTCGCTGTGGTTCATTCTGATTTACTGACCCCCAAGACTTTAATTAACATGAATGAGACCAAATGTAGTTTGGTGGTCGATATTCATTTCATGTGGAATTAAGAATAGTTAGTTCACCACAATGAGACTTGGTCACTAACGGACCCACAATAGTCACCATTCATAGAATATTTACAATAACCATGCAGATGAGTCACCCTTGACTCGACTGGTTACTCAGTGAGTTCTTACTGGGGTGTCATGCGTATCCACAACACAGGCAGGACAGTGGAATGCATGGCTGTCTAAATACGACATTCCACCTGCCTCGGACAAAGCCTGACGAAGAGTCTTGTGGATGAAGACGAGAACAAAATAGATGTGTGTGCATGTGTGTGTTTATGTTATCAGCTAATGGCAATGTTTATCTAATCTCTTCTGGCCAGCTATGCAGTGCTTGAGGGTGTGTGTGTGTGTGTGTGTGTGTGTGTGTGTGTGTGTGTGTGTGTGTGTGTGTGTGTGTGTGTGTGTGTGTGTGTGTGTGTGTGTGTCTGCTGTCTATTGTGTTTCTGGTGTTATTAATGTCTTGAAGATATTGTCATAGATATCCATGTTTATATCTATTTTTCTAAATTGTATTTCTGCATGCTTGTTCCGAAGAGAGAGATAAAGACAGAGCGCGCAACAGTACAATAATGAGAGAGAGACCACTGTATAGCCACTTGAAAACCACCACTCCTTATAAGGACCTCCTGGTTGGTGCTCCTCAGTACAGTACACAATATACTATGCCTCCATGTTAATCTGTTCATAAACACGGAATAAAGGATGCCACGTATGTCACAGGGTAAACAGTGGTAGGCAGTAGCGCCACCTTGCTTACCCAATGATAAAATGCGTGAGCTATGAAATGGAAACCCATTATTTCGTGAGCATTTGTTTGGTAAAAATATTATAAGACTTATAGTGTTGGATAATCTGCTGGAGTGAGCCGACATACAGTATGTTAGGCCTATTTTAGTCTCAGCCTCCTCCGTTCATTTGCACTACATCAACATGTGACTGTGTCCTGAACGTCTGAGAGATGCAGCAAGTTGAGCCTTGAAGAAGCTCGGCACGATACTCATTGGCTGTCAGCATTGTCCCTCAGATATCAGGACGTAGCTCTGGCATGTCATTGGTGCATCAGGTCTATTCTTATATTGACATCCATGGGTTTATTAGGTCCTTGGGGGCGGGTTTCCTTCTTTGCCCGTATACCGCTCAGCATTGAATGCAATCGTACTTTAAGAGCACGTTTGCTTCATTGCTGGTCTGTTTTCTAAAAGCGCTACTCCTGGTGTACTGTCTGTGACTGGTCATGCTTTACGTCAATCAAGATCCTTTCCGTGTGGAAAGATTGGCTCTGTGAGACTAGGTCAACTCCAGCCCATACTGCTTTTAACAAAGACTTGTGTTAGGGGTACTCCAGCACTATACAACTCTTTAACAATGGCCCTTTTCTTCTCCCCTGAGATGTCATCTTATCAATAAAATGACCCAGCCAGCCAGGTGCTTAATATTTAAAGCATACGTGCTTTTGTAAGCCTTCCCGTGTACGGAGAAGAACTGCAATCTGGATACGCAATATGGTGACAAGAACAGATATACCAGACAGGAGAGGAACGAGATATCAAGTGACTGCAATCAGCCATGACAGTTGTGATAACAACAGTGATTATAGCAAAAATAACTCTTCGACTCTGACCAGTACATTTTGAAATGTGCCACATAGCTAGCAGAACACAAAGCCACAACTTGGTTTCACTCTGCTAAATTCTGCATATTGATATTCTATTGAGATCTCTTTTGATTCAATTCAGTTAATATTCCACACATACAGGAAGCTTAGGTCTAGTTTTGACAGCGTTATCATGATTCATTTTCTTATAATACAAATTTTAGAGAGACTGAGTAGTTAACTTAATAACCCACCCACTCAAAATACATCAGAAAGCCAGTGGTTATTAATCCACTGAAACTAGCGCAGGGACAGTATCCAGTGACATCGTTGCTAAATTAAAGGGTAAGCTCAAAAATATTTAAAACAGTTATACTTTCGCGCTTATTAGTGTTCTTAATTAAATTCATGTGATGTATCCCCGTTTACATCTGTCCATAGTTAGGCAAAAATGCCATCCTTATGCCTAATGGGGATTCAGAATTGTTGAAGGGTACAGAATACTGTCTGGAAAACACAATTTGTTATGTTTGATAGCAGCAGACAAGAGATTTCAATCTTAAAGTCTCATAGGTCAAACGTTTGGCACAGTTTTGTGTGCATGTTTGTCTAGTGCTGTGGAAGAGCAGTGCGTGTTTGTGTGCGCGAGTGTGTACTTGCGCGCGTGTGTGTATGAAGCACATGCGGTACTTACAGCGTGCATTGCGGTAGAGGAGGAATGGGTCTTGGAGCTGGAAGTCCAGCTCCTTTGTGATTGGTTCTGTCAGGTTCTCCATACTCAACCTGTTCATGATGGTGAAGCCATGCCTCGGAGATGCCAGTCTAAAGGATACACAATGGAAAATGCACACAAGAGTCCCGTTATATAAATGTATTAACAAGATAGAAGCAGCTTATGGAGAACTTAACCATTTTCTTCAAAAAGCTCTAACAGTCTTCAGAAAAATAATCAAGCTATATGGTTGTTCTATAAGGTTGTTTTTTTATTCTGTGTAATCATAACTTTGTAATGTTATTCAATGAAGTGTCTACTATTGAAACTTTGTTTCATTGATTTCAGAAATATCTGAACATGCTGCTTTTCTCTATTCAAGAATAAAAAATATTGTTTGTCTAGCTTTTCTGCCCAGACAATCAATATCTGTCTAGTCGTATCCTAGTAATTTAAATCCCCTTAAGGCCTGCTAATTTGTGAAGGGTATTTGCCAGTATTTATCAAATGTTATTACACTTCCTTCGTAAGCCAGATAAGGTTAGAAATTAGCCTTCAAGAAAAAGCATAACAAGCTTTTTTTCAAGAAAAAGCATAACAAAAATAGGTCACTTTTATTTCTCCTTTTAGAAACGGCTATAGATAGCGTCTCGGAAACATAAATAACAGAACAAGAGATTAGAGATATGCAGGCTAAATCAGAGTCCTACATTACCTTGTATAGACAAACAGAGTCCCCTCCACCTCTGTCTTCTCCTGTAGACAAAAAGGACCAACATTGTGTAACAACATACTAATACTCCAATAATAATGCGACATTTGATTACATGCTGTGAGAAAGTAATGTGACTAAGTCGCTACGATAAATAAAGCTGCACTGAAAACATTAAGCACATGCAGTTAACCAATCAAAGTAAAGTACTCCAGATTCAAGAAACAGGGCACTGTGTCTTATCTTGTTTACTTTAGATGAATTATATTATTGGCTCAGTGAAATGGGCAAAATACACCCTAGTCTTTTTGCTCAATACCAACATAAACAGTAAAAGCCTTATAACTTATAATCGGGATGTTTTCTCCTTCCGAATCGTTCTCATCTCACTACAGAAAACCAGGAACGGGATGCTCCAATTGAGCGTTATTAAAGAGAGGGAGTGCGGGTCTATGATTTTCATGGGTTTAGCGGCAAGAGGCGAGGGAGGGACTTCCGATACAGGGATATTCGTTTCAGGTACATGTTTCGGATAATTTCTAATCAAATCATTCAACCAAAGACTAAAAATGTGGGCTCCTTGCCATGCTCGTAGTCTTTTCGCTTTTTCGACAGTTTAACTGTCGTACACAGCTCATGTGGAGTAGCAGACCGGAAACAGCATTGCGGTAAACCGGGATAACCGATACAATGCAGGATCCGCTCACAGCATAAGGAGAAAGCGCGCGCCTAGCGCGTATGGCAGAAACTGACGAGCTAAGCTAACGAAGCCCCTTGACCCCCACTCAAGACTCACCCACTCATTCGTCCTGTTGTTAAAAGTATACAAAGCGACTTGGCTGGCCACGTCTACAATGTTGTTGATGTAGGGGTCTTGTCTGCGCAGAGCGGCCAGACTGATGTCCAGTCCTTTGGTGGTGAGACAGGTGCTGCCGCCCGCTGAAGTCGCTGTCATTGTTACCTATGGGAAAAGTTAGCACGAATGCTAGCCTTCAGAACCAATGTAATAAAAGGCTGAAATGCAGAGGTCTTTTTTTAACTGGGAGAGAAAGAGAGACGAGTGAACTTGTCGCCGTTATTTCTAACTTTGCAAAAAATCAATCAAAATACTTCACAATTAATCTTAAAGGAAACATCAACAAGGAGTTAGTCAACAGCCGTCGGCCATGTTTCGTCGGGGAATTGTAAACAGTCAGAGCGGAGTAGTTGCGCTGCGATCGTTGAGTGCCAGGACTACCAATCGAACTCGAGTGATGGATCTGCACTTAATCCCGAGTAAAGTCACTAAGAAACGTAATTTTATAAATGAACCACCTTCACTTGCTATTTTATACGTTACTATCCAACGTCGTTTTTTGTTTGTTTTTTGCCAAAGAGAGGCCAGTCTAATCAAAGGTGTTCAGAAGTTGTAATACCTAACTGAACCACAGGGTGTCAGTAAACCTATAAAAAAAAAGAGATCTGGCCCATCTCTCGTCAGCCCTAAAGCACGGAGACCAAAGTAGGAATCATATTGGACGGGAAAGGATATTTGGATGAATGCAAATAATCAAGTTCTATTAATAGTGGAATAATATAAAAACCATGGGCAAAATTGATCCTAAAATATTGAACAAGCTCTTACTATGTAAAAAAATATTTTTCATTATTTTTTATTATGAAAAGGACACTGTTTTACCTTCATATATGTAAATATACATAAAATGTAGTAGGCATATAGCAAATACATATCTGTTTTGACACAGACATTTTCAGACGTTTCTTTATACACACAAATTAACTTCCATTCTTAAATACCTCTCATATATCTCTCACTCAGCATGTACATATTAATATTTAAAGCGAAGCCCTTCCGCTCAGGCATTTATGTGCAACCACTTTGGGATAGCCAGGTCATTAATAACAATTCATCATACATCTACCATGACAACAAGACCTCACTCCCTCTCTTTAATAACGCTCAATTGGAGCATCCCGTTCCTGGTTTTCTGTAGTGAGATGAGAACGATTCGGAAGGAGAAAACATCCCGATTATAAGTTATAAGGCTTTTCTCAGCCATAATCCCTTAATCATTAGAAGGACCAAATGTTTTCTTCAAGGTTTAAACTCATTGTGAGCATGGCTTTCTTTTCTGTGCAGCTTGTTTTACATGAAGGACTTTTTTTTTGTAAAATGTGAGTAGGTGTTGTGCACGAACGAGCACAGTTGTTGCCGTGGTAAATTGTAATGGGCTCTATTGAGCCTATAGCAACATGGGTTACTGGCAAACGAGCAAGGGGTGTAGGGATCTATCTATCTATCCATCTATCTATCCATCTATCTATCCATCTATCTATCCATCTATCTCTTTTTCTCTGTCTGTCTGTCTGTCTGTCTGTCTGTCTGTCTGTCTGTCTGTCTGTCTGTCTGTCTGTCTGTCTGTCTGTCTGTCTGTCTGTCTGTCTGTCTGTCTGTCTGTCTGTCTGTCTGTCTGTCTGTCTGTCTCTCTCTCTCTCTCTCTCTCTCTCTCTCTCTCTCTCTCTCTATCTATCTATCTATCTATCTATCTATCTATCTATCTATCTATCTATCTATCTATCTATCTATCTATCTATCTATCTATCTATCTATCTATCTATCTATCTATCTATCTATCTATTTTTCTCTCTCTGTCTGTCTGTCTGTCTGTCTGTCTGTCTGTCTGTCTGTCTGTCTGTCTGTCTGTCTGTCTGTCTGTCTGTCTGTCTGTCTGTCTGTCTGTCTGTCTGTCTGTCTTTGCCTTACGCAAAGTCATACTTAACTCTTAACAGTAATTTGACAAGTTATAATTGGATTTACGATTACTAATTAAGAGTTGATTCATGAAAATGCATGGCTCATGGGCTCTATGCTAAATAATCATATACAGTGCATGTGACCACAGCAGTTCTAGTGTATTCATTTATTGATCCCAATGTTCATCAACTATTCAAGTATTATTTCACATTTATTTTAAAATATTCTCACTATCTCCTATTACTTTACTCCAGCGGAAACCGTGTTAATGCCTATCTTTAGG
>NC_082400.1:16104761-16107261 GCF_031168955.1 Gadus macrocephalus | reverse complement strand
ACCAGTGTATATGTTCAGCGGCTTCCTCATAAGAGTGGACTTCAGATTCAGATTCAGATTCAGATTCAACTTTGTTGTCATTGTGCAGAGGCAACTAAATGTGGTTGGAGTTTTAAACAGAAGTGCATAAGAGCAATTAAGGTGCAGTTTGAACATGATTGCAATCGAATGCAATATAAGTATGGTATAAAACAATAGGGTGGCATAGTGCATGAGTAGGGAATGCAGTCAAGTAGAGAATACAGCAGCAAAAAGTAAAGTGACCCAGTGAGGTTTGAGCAGCATAAGATGGATACATAAGGCTTCCCTGGGCACCCCCCCCCCCCCCCCCCCCTCCAGCCGTCCACCCAGGTGTGTGGGCATGTGTCTCCAGAACCATGGACAGCTCTGCACACGTCACACTGCCAATTCACATCCACATGGCATGTGAGGACTGTCATGGCATCCATGTATTTCTGATGAACCATGGGACCATCAATGGTCGTATCATGTGATGGTATCTCTATTAGATCCTACATACGTTCCAGCCAACCACCATAGCGGGTCTGAACCTGTAGATCGTAGACAGAGCGATTCAATGACTGATATGATGATGCTCCATAGCAGTTTTAAGAGAGGGCCGAGTATGGAGGACGTTGATCAGAAGTTGTTCTACTCTCTGTGTAAGTGTACTCTAAGTGGGGCCTTTAGTAGTAATCCAGACCGCCAGTGACACACACACACACACTCCCACACGCAGACACACACTCGCGCACAAACACACACACACATGTGAGCACGCAAACATACACATACACACACACACACACACACACACACACACACACACACACACAGGCAAAGGCAAACCTGTGTGCACACACACACACACACGCTCACACCCGCATGTACGCAAACCTGCAAGCACGCGCAGACACACACACACACACACACACACACACACACACACACACACACACACACACACACACACACACACACACGCTCACACCCGCATGTACGCAAACCTGCACGCAACGCGCACACACACACACACACACACACACACACACACACACACACACACACACACACACACACACACACACACACACACACACACACACACACACACACACACACGCAGGCACAGTGCTATTAATACGGTTCTCTAGTGCTCTAATCAGTGCTCTGCAGCTCCCTACGGACCCTGGGCCGCCGAGCACAGGGGGGCCGCAGGGGCCCGGGGTACAGGTATGAATTGGTTCCTGACAGCGGCCGGGACGTGCGAGGCACCTGCTGCTGTCGGAGTCTGACCCAGAACGCTGTCGCTTTGGTGTCACCGCTTAAAACCATCCGACTGATCGCACTCTGAACACAACCTGTCTCCCCAACAGGTTGATTTAAAACAGCAGGAAGAGACTCGGAAAGTGAAGGTTATTGTGTTTATATTCTTTTTAAATAGATGCCAAAGCGAGGAAACCCATTTGCCTACTTAAGTATTAGTAATATAAACCTTTAATATATTTTTAGAGATACAGTCAACTCTAATGATGCTTCCTGCTGGATTGTGAACAATCCCCATATATATGTCCCTATCAAACAAACCCTAACTAGCTAACTAGCTAGCTAACTAACTAACTAACTAACTAACTAACTAACTAACTAACTAACTAACTAACTAACTAACTAACTAACTAACTAACTAACTAATGCTGTCAGTACACTGGAAGTAATACTGTGTTACAGGATGTTGATGCAGCTCACATACATCATACATGTTTCAGGGAGAGAGAGATATCAGATATGGTATCACACGCAACAAGAAAAGCTTAATTGAAAGCTGCATTGGAAGATCAGACACTAAACACGTCCATTACCGCCGGGATTTGCCTGTAAAGTGTAGACACAGGGTGAGAGAACAGTTGCTTCTTAAAGTGCCTGGCAGACCCATGCAGTGTCGCACCATAACCATAAGTCCTTATGGTTAACATCTCCTGTCACCACCATCTTCAAACTGTTTCTTCCAACAAACAAACACAAGCTGGAGACAGGATTCACCAAGATGTGATCCATTGAGCGATAATCCTAGGTGCCCTCTCTTCAAATATCTGTGTGGGCCCATTCAAAAGCACAGTTATTGTTGGATCATTTTACTTTGTGTCATTTATCATGATAAATGACACAAATGATTGCTATTTTGAAATATACACGTTGACCTCAGTGGCGATGGGTTGAGCGGGGACAGCAGGTGCTACCAAACCGTGTACCGGTTCAGCTAGTTCTCCAGGTCACAGGCCCACATAGGAGAACACATATACAGGTAGACTAACGGCTGAACCAGGGAGGTGTGTGGAGGTGACCTCGGTAAATCAAAGAGGATTGTGGCGCCGGAGAAAGAGGGGGGAAAAACGACAGAAAGAGAAGGTCCACCGCTCTGCAAATGAGAGACCGGAGAAGTAGAACGGAGCTGGCGGCGTTGAAGGCTGATGGACGGGGAGAAAGCATAACTAGGGAGACA
>NC_082400.1:16102475-16104661 GCF_031168955.1 Gadus macrocephalus | reverse complement strand
CCAAACCCAGCGCACGGCTCAAAGACCGTGAGCCGACAGGATCACCGATCCCGCCGCGCTCAGCGTTCTCCGACCGCAACCCCGCCGACCAAACTGGATCACGACCCCATTCTGGGTACCCGACCCGTTGCGCGGGAGACACGCTGCTCTATCCACAGGAGCGCTGGTCTCTGCGACGCGACGAGCCGCGACCTAAACCAGTTCAGCTGTCTTTTCCTGACACACACACGGCCGCACACACTCGCACGCGCACATGCACACTAAGACACACACACTCTCTCCTCCTCACGCTGTAATGGCAACCATTAATATAATATAATAGCAAAGGTTTTTAAAGATGTGACAGCGCGTACGAGCAGACGGTTGGCACAGCTTCGTCCGTCCGTCCTCTGTCTGTCCGTTGTGTCCGTTGTGTTCTCCATGTCCTCTGACCTCCCCTCTGTACCCTGCATGTGGGACGACCGCGACCGCTTCTTCTCTCTCTCCACTTCGCGGAGATCACAGCGCCGTGTGGTGATCTAGAGGAGACGACAGGTTCATAGGGCGCTTTTATTGTGGCGTTAGTCAGAGTGCCACTCCTCAGCTCATAAACGGCCCGTGCGGATTGAGGCGTTACTGAGACGGACCGGGCACAGGGAGAGAGGCGACGGACTCGCAGGGTAAATTGGATGAAGCCGCTCCCTGTTTCAACACGGACCTCTCACTAAAATTACAATTAGGGCATTTAGCAGACGCTTTTATCCAAAGCGACTTACATCATACACACATTGACACAATGTCAACCATGCAAGGCGACAGCCAGCTCGTCAGGAGCAGTTAGGGTTATGTGTCAACACTCAGCTAGGGGGGGCTGGGGATCGAACTAGCAACCTTTCGGTTACAAGACAACTGCTCTACCTCCTGACCTAAGCCGACCCAGATAGAGGTGCATTTGTTCTTCCTCGACGTCGATAGATTCCCGCCACGGTGGAGAGTTTGTGACCAGATATACACCCTCACATGTCTTAGACGCTGCCAAGGCCAACGGAAAATGCTCCAGAGGCACCTGCCTGTTCCTTTTCCCTGGCTAGCACCTGACACATGCTGGACCACAAGTCTCATCTGAGTCTGAACAGATGACCGGTCGGACCTCCAGAGCTAGAGGAAACCTCCTCCTTTACCTGTAGGCTGCAGGCTGTGTCAGAGACGAGGGATTCAGTCTGTTAGGAGAGTCGAAGTCTTCGGTACGTCACGGAACGTTCAAACGTAATATTTCCGATCGCTATGGAAACAACCCTGGGGATAGCAACACCGGCCTCCCTGAACGCGTAATGTCGACGGACGTGGCGACAAGGAGACGTGACAGCCGTCGTTACATTCTTTCATCTGAAGTATAGCTTTGAAACTGAGCAGTCCTAGCACTGATGAATGTATTGTTTTATTTTGGCTACCTGAAAGTGAAGATGTTTGGGATATTCTGAGGCATAGTCAATGCATCTAGCTTCTCACTGGAGGAAGGGAACGGCATAGAATAGGGATGTACCATCTTTCATCTTTCACTGCATTCTCTTCGGAGACATTCACGTTTCCGTTGCGTCACGTTTACTATATTCTATTCTGTATGTTTTCCCTGTTTGTTTGTGTACCTCTGCTATTACAGTGGGGAACTAATGCAAACAGATTTTGCATTAGTTTTGCACTTAATAACGCTAAACACTAAATTATGCTTGGTCGCCACTGTATCCAAGTATATCCCGGAGGTGATTCGTCAAAAATGGCCTTTGTTATACTTTTATTTTGCTAATTCGTTTTTCCGCCATCTAGGACAATTCAGATGGTTCTGAAAGACGAGATGCAAAAGTATCAAAAGTAATCGTGTTGATTATTATGCAAGATTCAACGCTGGCATTCTTCTCAAATCACCTCTGTCATGCGTTTGTACCTGTATATGTGTGTGCGTGTGCGCATGCATGTATGGGTTTGTCGCTTGTGTGTGTGTGTGTGTGTGTGTGTGTGTGTGTGTGTGTGTGTGTGTGTATAATCCATTCTGTTTTCTGTGTTCCAGAAATAGAATCTCCAAATCCAAGTTCAGGTCAGTAGTTTGTTTACCATGGTCTGTACTCACTGCTGCGCTGTTCGAGTGTGTGTGTTTTATGTATGTGTGTTTGTGTGTGTGTGTGTGTGTGTGTATGTGTGTGTGTGTGTGG
>NC_082400.1:16094975-16097475 GCF_031168955.1 Gadus macrocephalus | reverse complement strand
AAAGTATGTAAGGGATAAGCTACTACGGGCTGTCCCGTTATTGGAGAACAATGTAACGCGGCTCTGGCAAGGCTGAGATCGCTTACCACTAGGGATGCACCGAATATTCGGCCACGAAAATAATACACTGAACATTTTTATTTTTGATAAAAAAAAAAAAAAAAAAATGTTTTACTCATTTATTTAAAGTTACATTGTTCTTAAATTATTGCTATAAGGTCTGCTGGAATGTTAGAAAACGTTCAGTATTAAATAAATATTTTGTATCAAATTTGTAATGGATTTTTTTATTGAAAAGCAAGACAAAAAAGTTTATAAAGGACATTTAATTGTTTGATTTATGCAATGGTGAAAAATCAAAGCAAAATGAATGAAAAACAGCAAAAGCCACATTCGGTATTCGGTTTCGGTTTCGACCAAGAATTTTCATTTCGGTGCATCCCTACTTACCACCGAAGAAGTCTTCAAAGTGATTTACTGTTAAGGCCGAGGCATCCCGTCATTGTAAATGTGCAAACCCATTGAACACTATGGGCCAATCAGGATCAAGTATTCAACAGGGCGCACACTGCCACTCTTTCATTTCACTGCACTTCTTGTACATGTATGTGACCAATAAAACTCCTGAACTTGAACTTGCCGTGGTTTAACTCGCCTTCATCACAGACCTTGTCCCCCCTGTGTGTGTTCTAATCCTCATCGCCCCGTGCTCCTCAGATACTGGAACTCTCTGTCCAACCTGGTGGCGTCGCTGCTGAACTCGGTCCGCTCCATCGCGTCCCTGCTGCTGCTGCTCTTCCTCTTCATCATCATCTTCTCCCTGCTCGGCATGCAGCTGTTTGGCGGGAAGTTCAACTTCGACATCACGCGCCGCAGCACCTTCGACAACTTCCCCCAGTCTCTGCTCACCGTGTTCCAGGTACGCTGGGGGGAGGACCTCAGTCTGTCGGCCCACGGGGGGCCAGGGTGAGGGGGGTCTTGGTACTGAATGCTGGCTGGCAGAGGGGAACAGAGTGCGGAGTTCCCCCCCCCCCCCCCCCCCCCGCCCGGCTAGTGTTTACAACCAAGGTGGACGCTAGTGGACTAAGAGTCATGGGCGTTCTATTTTGGCCATTTTTGCCATCGGGATACTCTGTATAACTATAGAATAACTCCTGATTTGTTCACTTTAACCAAAACATTTTAAATTTGAACAAAAACAATTACATCTTTCTTTTTTGTGTATGGATCCCAAATTAATTTTCATCTATCGTTTTTGTTATTTTTTCTACATTTTTGTAGTGATCTAAGATATACTGTAGTAAAATCCCCCTGCTTGTCCAGGCTAGGGTCAATAGGAGTGTGTTGTGATCAGTGATCCCCTGGGTTGGATGCTCCCCCCCCCACAGATCCTCGTCGCCCAGGCTATGGTCCATCAGAGTGTGTTGTGATCAGTGGTCCCCTGTGTTTGATGATCCTCCAGATCCTGACGGGAGAGGACTGGAACCTGGTGATGTACGACGGCATCATGGCGTACGGCGGCCCGTCCTTCCCCGGGATGCTGGTCTGCATCTACTTCATCATCCTCTTCATCTGCGGAAACTGTATCCTGCCACGACACAGACAGACACACACACACACACACACACACACACGCACACGCACACGCACACGCACACACACACACACACACACATCTGATGATGACCGCTGTCAATAACGAGGAAACAATAGCGAAATATGATGTGCACTTAGTAGATGTAAAAAAGATCTGTTCTAAAGGTTTCACAGTTGTTAATAGTGAGTTCCACCCCTGGGGTGACGGTAAGACTAATCTTAGACGGAGCCGTCCTACTCTGTTAAAGCAGAACTTCTTGGTGGAGCTAGCACAGAGCCTAAACCGAAGTAAACTCATTTGTGTGAGTGGACGAGGCTTTCAGTGTATTCCTACAGCGACCAAGTACCAAGTACAAGTGTTTGATTTAAATCCTGTATAGACACCTTTCTACAGTTTACTACTGTTGGCCGAGTTTCTGTCCACCGTCAATAGTAATAAATTACTTACAGGGTCCTGCTTACAGCAACATGATTGGTCGAAACAAATTTCTTGCGAAACAAAGGGAACACTGTGTTCACCCCAATTTGAGCTAGACTGCCATCAGACTTTCCATAATTCCCTGAAGACTGATTAGTGAGACTGGAGTTAGGCTCTTCCAAATCGTCACTGCGTATTCAGTTGGCTACATGGGCCATTCAGACCCTAATTACAAGGACACTGTTATGCATTTGTTACCAAATATTAGAGTATTGCATTTGGAAGTGGAGGGGGAAATGAATGCACCGTTTGTGATGATTTCAAGGGTTAGTGTTTCAGCCAGTCGGCATGATGGTGATTGGTCCACCTCTTCCTTAACCCCGCCCACCCGTTGAACAGACATCCTCCTGAACGTCTTCTTGGCCATCGCTGTCGACAACCTGGCGGACGCCGAGAGTCTGACCTCGGCCCAGAAGGAGGAAGAGG
>NC_082400.1:16084975-16087475 GCF_031168955.1 Gadus macrocephalus | reverse complement strand
AAACACACGCAAACATGTTTGATCGCGCAAACTTCCAAACGCTCGCGCAAGTGTTTTGTTGGTTATCGGAGAAGGAAGGGCTCTCTTGTGAACGCCAACGTTTCTATCCGCCAGTTCATTCTCAGCCATGGCCGAGATAATCCCCCACTACGAGTCTTTACTTGTTGTGGAAGAACAGAGACGTCAGAGAAACCAACGTTGTCGTTTAGGGTCCATTCAATTATCCAGAGGAGCACATATCTTTTGGCCACGATATTTGATGTTATATTATATTATATTATATTATCTAGATATTATATTATATTATATTATATTATATTATTTAGATAATAAAGAGGTCCGGGAGTCCGCAAACTGCAACAATTACTTCCTCCTCAATTTTGCTGTTCAATCTGGTTTCGGGCAGAAAATTAACCTCTATTCAACTCTTTGCGTCGTTTTTTTTGTATTTTTTCGTTTCTTCCTTTTTGGTCTGATCGCACCTTTACTTTTTTTCATCGTTTCATGCTGTTTATTATTGTTGCCTTCTTTCTTTGTTTATCATTGTTACAATCTTTGTCTGCCAAAGCTGATGTCCTAACATGCTGCTCATGACATTATGATTTCTGACGTTTAACGCGCTTTACTACACTCTCTATCTCTGACGCCCGGTAGACTAGACTCTCCAATGTAAGTGTGCGCTACATTCCGTGTTGATCACTTCCCTCCACTGTGCAGATGAAAGCCTTTACCTCTCTATTCCTCTGTCTTTGTGTGAGAGTTTGGAGCATTGTTAGTGAACGAACACACGGTTCTCCTCCTCACACAGACATCACAGGAGACAACAGACTGAGATATATGAGTCATAAATCAGTTTCGATCAAATTTCACAGAGAAAACAGATTTCACAAGATGCCGGTTTCCAAGACTGGAAATTTTGCCTTTTTACCTTCAAACAAGTTTTGAACTAAATAAATTAATTGTATGTATAGATGAATTGTATTTTCAATCAAACCTGTTGTCAGTAAATGATGCAGGCTGTTAAAATACAAGGTACTGAATAATCGTCATTCTCTTATATCTGGTTGAAGGAGGCCGTGATGAACGAATGCTTACACAACTTTAAACTCTCATCGTAATGCCACCACACAGCTGACATGATGTGATTCCTCCCAGTTAATGTGGGGCGTATGTAGGATAATTGCTAAAGTATCAATCTCAAATAATCTTTCCAATAATCTGACCATCAGTATAACAATCGATAGATCTGCATTTACATTTATAACTCATGTCTATGGAGGGGGTGGAAGGGGTGGTGAATATATTTATATATTTTTAACTGATTGATTTGAATGATTGATTCGAGAAGGGTACTACTTACAGTATTTGCTGTATCCTACACACAGTCCCATTCAACAAACTTCTAAATTAAGACAGATAGACATCTACAAGCGCTTCCTTGATCTCGTGTCTATACCTTTGTTTGTTCCCTCCCTGTTACATAACATCTTACTGGTATTTTTAATTTCTATATATCCTAGTTAGTTACTCGAGCTCCTGCTTGCCACAAATTGTATAATCAGCTTGTGGCTATTGGAGCTGTTCTGTTTAGGGAAACACAGATTCCATGTATCAACGTTAACTTCTAAATACCAAATGTCAACATAGTCATTCATACAACATTAAACACCAGTTGTTCAAATAACCCTGAAATGTTAGTTTTATATTTGATGCTAAAACTTCATTTCTAAAAGGTCACACTTCCAAGCTTTGGCCCAGACCGGCAAAATATGTTTAAAAATTAAAAAGACAGATTTTTCCCTTGATTCCCAATTAAATTTTTTATGTTTGTCTCTGTGTTGTGTCGTTAAGTAGTCTAGCTGTGTGTGTCCTTTTATATTTTGTGTCTTGTGTCTCAAACACCCATTCCTTCCCCTAAATGTCCTTACCTTCCCTTCTCTCCGCGAGTGCCCAGGCCAGCCCTTCACAGCGGTGTGTTGTCATGTAACCATGACGTCAGGTCTTTGTGATGATGTAATGGTGGTTTCATCCCGGAGACTGATCCGGCGTTACAGTCCTCGAGGAGGACTGTCTCTTCCCTGTCTTGTTATCCAGCCAGGCTGAACCTTACACCTGTCTTAATGTTCCTGGGGGTTGTGTATTATCAGGTGTATTCCCCCCAAACCCCCTACACCACTCCACGATGTCTGGAAATGTGTGTGTATTTCTATGTGTGTGTGGTGTGTACGTTTGTGTCTTTTTGTGTGTGTTTGTGGTTAATACTGTGTGTGTGTGTGTGTGTGTGTGTCCAGATCCAGTGCCATCAACGTGGTGAAGATCCTGAGGGTCCTACGAGTTCTGAGACCCCTGAGAGCCATCAACAGAGCCAAGGGGCTGAAGGTGAGGAGACACACGCACACACACACACACACACACACACACACACACAAACACACACACTAGCACGCAGGCAAGCACACACACTTATTTCTTTAAAGATCTGCAGGAGGTGTATCCAGCG
>NC_082400.1:16067475-16079975 GCF_031168955.1 Gadus macrocephalus | reverse complement strand
TCCTTTGTTTGTGGTTGTAAAAACCTATGAATACCAAATCAAAGTTATGACCGGGCATATCCTTACAAATGAGACCACATCCAGGGCCTAATCTACCGTTTCTGTGGCCCTTTAAACCTGCCTTTAAACGCGGTGTGTGATGAATCCTTACCGCGCTCACATCACTCTGGTTTCCACATCTCATCAGAGCAGCAGATAACAACATAACATCCCAATAACACCGTTCACAAAACGGGGGGGGTATTCAAACCTCACATTGAGCTCCGGGCCGTCACGTTATTCACCGAGGAAGAGAGCCTCATGCATTGATAACGATACGGGCGACACGCGCTCCAGGTGAACGCCGCAGTCGCCCGGGCCGCGTCCGTCCCGAATCCGGGGCTGACGTTTGCTCGTGACATTTGAGGTTGTGGAACCTGAGCGGTCTGCGGCGTGGGGGAATCCGGCGCCACACGCGCGTTTATTCATTTATTTACCCGGGTGATGGATGAGGTGTCATTAAACCCTCGCCCTCACAACAGCTGGCCCCCCGTCGGGCCGAGGCAGGCCGGGAAGGCAGCTGCCGGCTGTACACACCTGTGCGTCCTGTCACGGTGTCGCAGCTTGAGCCATCCCAGCGGAGGCAGATGCTGAGCGGTGACGCCGTTGTGTGTTTTTTCCCACGAGGACGGGGTGGTGCTAACGCTTCCCTCGGCAGGTCGGGGCGAGCCGTGTGGCGCTGTGTGTAGAGGCGCGCTCAGACCAGACGCACGAGGCAAGACGGCACGATGTACGATGATCCGGTTAGAACTGGACTGATCAGTGATCACACAGATGACTGAATGAGTACCAAAACCGTTTCTATAGTAACCTGTTGGGATCCCATTGAGGTAATTCTGGTATTCCGTAGTACTCACATTCGCCTCATTTGACAGCTGTCAATCAGAACCGGACGCGGGTGAGATCAGTTGTATGCTCAGACTTGACATTGGCTCGTCTCTTTGGTCTGAGCCAGCCTCACTACGTGACAGTGTTGTTAGCCATTGGCTATCGTTCTGTCCCGTTTTAGTCTTTTAAGGTGGCCGTGAAATATACGTTGTGGCGATATAATTGCTGGTCCTATTGACGATTGATTACTGTGTTAAATGATTGCGTTAATTACATTCATGTACTAATTGAACTTCCCCTCAGGATTCCCCTGTTAGTTTAAACACAGATCCCCCCTGTCGATATCATCATATTCATTTTGGGTGTGCTTTTAATTCATCTGAAACTAAATCTTTGCCTTTATGAGTATCGTATTAAAGGATATGCCAGGGATCTGAGCAGACAGGTCGTACACATCCCGCGCTGTGCAACCAGCTCGCCTTGAATATCAAAGTAGATCCGGCGGTCAGTCGGTCCGGTATCCCTCCCCTCTGGTGTACCCCAGTGGCCGTATCACACAGCTACGCCTCAACCCATACTCGACAAAGTCCGCCTCGCATTGTGAATGGGTCTCTTCCGAGGGAACCTGCGTCATTGAAAGACAGCGTGTAAACATGTCCACGTGGCCGCTTGTTTCCTCCACAGTTCACCGCCGGCGCCCTGATGCGAGGCAGTGAGGTGGCGACTGCTGCTGTGCTCCTTCTAACATTCCTTTTGTACCCCTCCTCCTCTTCCTCCTCCTCCTCCTCCTCCTCCTCCTCCTCCCCCTCCTCCTCCCCCACTCACCTTATCCTGTCTAGGGTTACTTTAGTGACCCCTGGAATGTGTTTGATTTCCTCATCGTAATTGGCAGCATAATAGACGTCATTCTCAGTGAGATCAACGTAAGTAAGACGACCCCCACCCTCACTCTCAACCTGCTGCTGGCCTCTTGTCCTCTCCTTCTCTCTTTGTCCTCTCCACTCTCTCTCTCTCTCTCTCTCTCTCTCCCTCTCTCTCTCTCCCTCTCTCTCCCTCTCTCTCTCTCTCTCTCTCTCTCTCTCTCTCTTCTGAAGTCAGCACTTCAGCTGAGACATTGCGCAATCTGGGCTTTTCCCCTCCTCCCTTTCCACCTCTCTTTCCCTCGACTCAGTCCTTCCTCTTCCTCGACTCAGTCCTTCCTCTGCCTCCTCTTCCTCCACCTCCTCCTCTTCCTCTTCCTCCTCCTCCGTCTCTCTCCTCCCTCTCCTCCTCTCTGCCCATTCCCAAAATCCACGAGGGCCACCGCACAGATCAGCAGGCTTCTCGCTGAGCGGTGGCGTTCAGGCAGAGGCAGCCACGCAGGACAAAGGGTTATGCCCCAAGGCCCAGGTCCGTCCTCCCATTGGTCCTCCCCGAGTCGACCGCTCTCCCTTCGTTTTTCCTGCCCGGAGAGAATTGCGCTTTTCCTGGGAACCGTTTTTTTTGTTTTTCAGTTTGAGAGCCGGACCGTGACACGTCCCCGGGTTTGGGTTCCCTAACTAACCAATCTAACACACTAACCAATCGCCACAGCCCACTTTTTTTCGAAATCCTTTTTTTTTCATTTCTAACTCCAGCGACAGTGGGGTTTTTTTTTTTTCGTTGACGTTTGATTTGCAAAAAAATCTGTTGTTTACTGTTGTTGTTTTCATTGTTGTTGTTGTTCTAGTTGTTGTTGATATTCTCCTCTCATGGACAAGCATGACCAGTCGCCTCAGCTCCTCCTCCTCCTGCTGCACATCTCTTCCAGACTCCTCCTCCTCCTCTTCCTCTTTTCGTTCTCTTTCTGTTCCGTTGGTTTCTTTATCGATTCTTCCTCCCCTCGCTGCTCCAAACCAAAAAAAAAAAAAAAAGCGCTCATATATATATTTATAACTGTTTTATCTTATTTTCTTCCTCCTCTCTCCTTTGATTTCCTTTTACGTGTTGCGTTTTTAATTTCTTCTTTTAAATGTTCTTTTGTTTTGTCCTTTTTTCTTGTCTTGTGTTTCCTCTTCTTCTTCTTTTTCTGGTCCTGTTTTTTCTGTCTCCGTGTCTCTGTGCTGTCCTGTCAACTCCCAACTGCAGCATTATTTTGTTGACGCATGGAACACATTCGATGCATTGATAGTTGTGGGTAGCATTGTAGACATAGCCATCACAGAGGTGAACGTAAGTAGTGCCACACTCTCTCCCGCCCTACCTGCCTGCCTGCATCCCTCCTGACCACAAGAGCGCAGTGCAAACAGGACTGCTGATCCCGTCTCGGGGCGTAACTGTGGACCCCCTCACAGATCTATTGAGTCTCTCTCCCCAGCTGTCCCTCGCTGTTCTGAAAAAAATATGCAGCACATAATTCATAAATTGGAGAATAATATCCAAGCTGATAAACAAGTTGTTATGGATTTGTTTCCCTCCATCTGTCCTTTTCTGTTTTTAGACATCTTTCTTCTTAAAAAAAATGAATAAGGAATAAGGAACATAAAACATTATACAGACAGTGAAAATCCTATAGTCGATAAATACAACTTGCAATTCCCTTAAATCCTGCCCTTCGAGACGGGTATTGCTGCTTCTGTTTGCTCGAGCATCAATACAGCCCCTCAAACTATCGCATTTTCCTCAACACATGTGTGGTGGTTGTGTTGATGTGGTGTTATGTTTTCTTAACCCTCTTAATCATTGCGACCGGGGATGTTGTCCATTCCCCTGGCATGATTGACGCTGCATTAAATGACTTCTGGAAAGGTGGTGTATCCAGGGCCAACGATAGCATCACAGAGTTGATACCAAATGCACTGCATACTGCAATGTAGGCTGAGACCGATTGGTAAGCCAACGTCCTGCCTTGATGTTGGTGTTTTATTAAACATCGGCCTGTGATCATCATCAAGAAATTGAATATAATTAGAAAGATATAAAGTTTTAAGTTTTGTAATGCAAAATACATGTGTGTCACTACATTTAGAATTAAAACTTAAGATAACTTAGTTTAAACAGTTTCAGATTCACATGTGGCGTCAAAGACAGAGAGGACCACATTCTGCTATTTAGGTTTAGGTTATTAGCATCAAGTTTGGCCTTCTCTTGGTTACAGGTGGTTTCAGAAGTGGGCAAAGTTCACTGTTAAAGCCACGCTTGTTACCTTGTGAGAACTAGCAAACAGGCAGGTCTTAGGAGCATTCTTCAAGGAATTCAAGGAGACGGAACAGAGAAGCTTCCAGCCGGGGGTAGAACGCTCTGAACACTGTTTTTCCATCCTCCGTTAGACTTTCAGTGCTCTCAGGCCTACTGACAAGATGACATCCCACTCTAGTGTACCAAAGTAAAGACAGACCCCAGCTCTCCCCGTTCTGTGTTCTGCTAATGTCGAGAGTTACCTCAAATTAGATTTACATTCCGCCAGATCTCCGCTCTTTAGTGTGGGAGGACATTTTCAGTGTTTTGACAATGTTTAATAAAGCCTCGGTCATCTGCGTTTCTATAGAAATGTATAAAGACTATTTTGATATAAATGACTGATACTCGAGTCTTGAATGAGGTCGTTGGCCAGCGATTACACACACCTTTAGTCATTTGTTCAGTTCACCAATTCAGCACCCTGTTTGTCGGTTTGGATTATGGTTTTGGTTTGATTGGTTTGGTTGGTTGGTTTGCGGTTTTTAACCAATTATTTTCACTTCTAACTTCTAACCGAAAGGCATGCACTCAGTCTTTCCGTTTCACTCTCTCCGGCCTTTTGAATTGTATTTATTATTATTTGGGTTGGAGAGAAGCCCGAGCTAGAGTTAATGTTGCACTGTTTTTGAACGGATGTTTTTTCTTCTCCTATTTTTCTTCTTCTTCACCTTATAAGAAACCCTCTTGCACTTTATGACGCACAACTTCTGCCAAACGTTTTTCAAGCAAAAATGTAACGATAAATAAAATAGCACCAGTCCTGAGCTATTTTTTGCTCAAATTGAACAGTCCAAATTGATCATCGAAACTTGATCACACCCACCTTGCTCCTCGATACAGGGTGCTCATTGGATGGAATTGGATGATCTCTATCCCAGTCGACCAACCAGATTCCCTCCCTAGTTATCGATTTAGATGATATCACTGCTTTTGTATTTTTTCCCCTAAAACCTGCGGGTGCTTCTTAAATCTCCTGATCTGTTATTTTTGCATTTCTTATCTTCTTTGGATTTGGTTTAAGAAGAACTGGTTATAGCAGATTTGTTAGTGTTTTGCACTGATCTGTGTCTTGACTGCATCACTCTTGCCCCCTCTCTCTCTCTCTCTCTATCTCTCTCTATCACCCTCTCTCGCTCTCTTTCCCTCCCCCGCTATTCCCTCCCTCCCCCCCCCCCCCTCTCTCACCTGAAATGCGAGCTGGGCAACATGAGTCTCTTGCGTCACATGGTCCCTTCCTCTCAAACCGATTGGTTATTGAATCGATTGAACAGATCAATTAAACAGCCTCTCGTAGTATAAACACGCACGGTACTTCAAGAGACCTATGTTGCCTACTGAACACACGGGTGTTGCTTGACACAAAATATGGATATGCGTTTATGACGCATTTGCAACGTGAAGTACTTGTCTGAATTCCCTGTTGGCCGCCGCTCCAATACTGGTGGCGTCAACAGCTTCAGTTCATCTCACTTCGCTGTGTTTATTGTTCGTCACGGAGCCATTAAGTGATTTAAATTAATTTAGTTGAACTACTGTTTAAAGTTTTTTCCGATTGAAATTCATGATGGCTTCATTCACACACAACTTATTCAAAGTATTGCAGAACATCAATATTGTGAACGTTTGGATGTGTGCTTAGAAAAAAACACATTGGCAACAACTCACCCTCCCAATGACACCAACACACAGACACATTTCCACCCCTGACTTGACGACTTAATCCAGCTTTCCATCTCTTCCTTACAAAAAGAAAGAACTAACTTCTTTCCTTCTTTCCTTCTCAACCTGACTCCCCTCGCCCTCGCTCTCGCCCTCTCTCTCTCTCGCTCTCCTGCTCAACGTCTCTTAACCCCACGCACCTCTTGCCTTCAGGCATCTCCCCACGCGGTGGATCCTCCGGTCACCATTACAAACGCCCTCCGGTTGCTATTCCTCCACATTGCAATGCCCGTGTCTCGCCCCTTAATCCACTCTCTTCGCCCTCGGTGTCGAGCTCCACCTTTTGAGTGGACGCAAAAATAACTTTGACATTTTATTTTAAAAAGCCCGAGCTCAAACGCAGACTATTCCCCCAAACTGAATATGAATACGAGTATTAGTTTGTTCGCTCCCCCCCCCCCCTCCCCTCTAGCAGTATTTGCATATTGTCTTTGTTGTTTTTCATCCTGTTTATCACGATGGTCAGGGGGGCTTCGAGTGGCCAAACGCATCCCAGATCCGAATCTTCGGCCATCCGCTGTGACGCTGATGCTGCCGCTAAGAGGATCTCAGCGGATAATCTGTCTCTGTCGGAATGTGGAATTCACTTCTACCCTGAAAAGTACCACTTGGTACCCCAAACGCCGTGCCCCGCGTCGACCGGTTAACCTCCGTCAGCGAGATCAGCGCGCGGTGACGACGTGACGTAATGTTGTGATCCCGGGAGAGCTACTTAGCGGCGCGGACTCTCGCGGGGTACGGTTAGGTCAAAGCGTGGCGGAATTGCCCATCGCAGAGACAGCAGCCATTGTCCTCTGCCACCCGGATGCCTTTGAGGATAAACCCTCAGTCGCTCTAAGCTCTTAGGGTCCAGAGTGGCCAACCCCTCTGGTGCACTTCTGTCCTTCATTTGGCAGGAAGACAGAGACAGCCACAGGCACGCACTTTACCCCCCCCACCACATGCACCACGCACTCTCTCTCACTCTCACCCTCACTCTCTCTCTCTCTCTCTCTCTCTCTCTCTCTCTCTCTCTCTCTCTCTCTCTCTCTCTCTCTCTCTCTCTCTCTCTCTCTCTCTCTCTCTCTCTCTCTCTCTCTCTCTCTCACACATGAAGACCCAAGTCTTGAATACATACTCCTATATCATTCATTCACTATATCACATTAAACGTAAAAAGTCTGAAATGAATGATGTAAACGCATTGCTTAAGCACACACACACACACACACACACACACACACACACACACACACACACACACACACACACACACACACACACGCACACGCACGCACGCACACGCACGCGCGCGCGCGCACACAGAAACACATTTCCTGATGATTCCATGTTATTATCTCAAGTGGGGTCGCGGTGACCCAGAACCCTCTCACCCCCGGCACACTGCAGTATCCGTGCAGGAATACTACGTTATCACGTGCACCCACATCTCCCACGCGCCGGTGCTGCACAGCCACACTGCGATGCAGCCAGCCCACCACTTCACGGACACGACGAGCTTCACAGGCTCCACAAACGCACACACACGCGCACACAAACACAAACACATCCGTTTGTCACTCGACATGCACGCATGTAGAAATGCAATGTCCCCCCTCTCGCTATGATGTCATTCCTCAAGCACACGCACGCACACGCACACACGCACGCACGCACACACACACACACACACACACACACACACACACACACACACACACACACACACACACACACACACACACACACACGGGCGGGCGAAGGCGCTGCTCTAGTGCTGATCTTTGTTGCCTTTCCTTAAAGCCAGCTGACTCCTCCTCGTCCTCCTCCTCGTCCTCCTCTTCCTCCTCTCATCCCCCCGTGGTAAGGCCAATGGTACGCTCCAACGGTAACCCTGTCCGCCTCCCTTCCTCCACCTCCACCTCCACCCCCCAGCCCCCCCCTCCTCATCCTCCTCCCCCCCCTCCCTGCATCTCCTCCTCGCTCTGCTGCCAGAGCAGTTGTATACGGTGATCAAACCTCTCAGCGCTGCCTTCATCTCTGCAGCTTTGCCGTCGCGCTAAAGCCTCTCCTCGCTCCTCCTGTCGCTCTACTCTCCTCTGGTGTTCTGTCTCTCCTCTCCTCTCTCCTCCTGTCTCCTCTCCTCTCCTCTCTCCTCTCTCCTCCTGTCGCTCTCCTCTCCTCTGGTGTTCTGTCTCTCCTCTCCTCTCTCCTCCTGTCTCCTCTCCTCTCCTCTCTCCTCTCCTCTCTCCTCCTGTCGTCTCGGCTCTCCTTTGGTGTTCTCCTGTCTCTGCTCCTCTCCTCCTCTCCTGCTGTCTCTCTCATTCCCTCTGGGGTCCTCCTGTCTCTCTGCTCTCCTCTCTCCTCCTGTCTCTCTCTCCTGTGGTGTCCTCCTGTCTCTCTGCTCTCCTCTTCTGTCCTCCTGTCTTTCTGCTCTCTGCGGTTCTGCAGCAGCATGCTTAAAGTTGTCAGGCGTAGTTCAGTCTGTGCGTTTGTGCGCTTGTGTTTGTGTGTGTGTGTGTGTGTGTCCGTGTGTGTGTGTGTGAGCGAGTGTGAGCGTGTGTGTGCGTGCGCGTCTGTGTGTCTGCAGGTATATCTGTAAAAGTGAGTCTCTATTGTTGTTGACAGTGTGCACACGGCAATCACCAACCCCCCCACCCCCCCCCACCCAGCACATCATAGTCGTTCCCCCACCCCCCCTTCCTCCTACCACCACCACCACCACTTTTTTTTAGTCTGGGTGTGGTCCTCCAAGTGGTCTATCTTTCTATCTATCTATCTATCTATATATATATATACCTTAATCCTATCTCTCTATGTCTATATCTATCTATCTCTATATTTCTCGATCTATCTCTCTATCTATCTATCTATCTATCTATCTATCTATCTATCTATCAATCTATTTATCTACCTAACTTCTATCTACCTATATATTTATCTATGTGTCCGTCTGTTCGCTTTGTGTCTGAGTAATTCAGACGTCCCTTGGATATTTCTCCTGTCTCTCGCTGTGTCTCTTGCTGTTCAGCTTTCCTATTGTCCATCTCTTCTCTGTGTGGCACTCTGTCGCCCCCTGGGCTCCACTGTTGGTATTACACGGAGATGCAGACGTGTTGAGCAGTGTTGTGTCATTTCCTAATTACCTGGCAGAGCAGTCAAGAACAACTCGCTTGGTGCGTTGCTTTTTTAGCACAACGTGTCCGAGATGAAAAAAAAAAAAGTAGAAATGACAGTTTATTAGGAAACATTTTAATGAAAAGATTGTGACCCGTTTTTCTTTGAATGGGTGCACTAAATAGAAACCGCTTCAAAGGGCCGTATTTTTGGATGCAAAAATATTCAACAAGTTGAGTATTTTGTGAATGAAAAGAACACATCACATGAGTTGCCTTTGGCTATGCCTGCAGACGTGTGAACAGTGACGTCATGTTATGATCCCTCTCTGTTGTTGAACCACCAGGAATACATTATGAAGCACTATACACACTGAGGGCAACAAACAGATTCAAAACAGTTTAGCTCAGTAGGTCTAGCCTAATATTATTAAATAATAAGAGTAGCAGTAATGCAGGCTAATGCTTCATCTGTGATAGTAACAGCCTATTGCTTGAATGTAAAACGTTAGCACTTTCGGAAATGAGTCAATGTTTCATTGACATTTTTGGCCTGTGGATTCGGAGGAGCCAGAAGTATTTAATGATTAAGTGGTGTTGGAGCTGCTTTCTGTTAGAAGGTTCAATGTTGAATCGTTGGTTACTATTCTCTGGTGTTTTATAAATGGATGCGGAGGTTGAAACAGTAACTCCAACTAACCCTTTTGGGATTAATAAAGTACAATTCGTTAGTCACTGCAATTTCCTAGGGCACTCCGGGGTTGAGATAGAAGATAAAAACATTAAAATACTAAAATGAATGGATAGTCTTTTAAAAACAGCAGGGATTAAAGAGAATATCAAATTAAAGCGTAGTTCAAAGGATGTTATTTGAGGTAATGTTTAAAAGTATTTCCATTAAGAAAATATCCAAGAGACAAATGCCTAATAAGTTAATATATTTGTTTTTGTATTACATATAAGTAATCAACCAACAAAATGTTTTTTCATAGAAAAACAAACTTAATGTTTTTGTGGCTTATTTTTTGTATTTAGTAACAGGCTTAAAGTGGGTGTATTAAGTGTTAAATTATAATGATTAAACATTTTAATGTAACATACCATAAATCGATTTATCGAAACAGGAAGTTAATTTATTGAATCTGTTTGTTGCCAGGTGAATTTCAATGAGATCATTTTATTCAACAAGCGTGTTTGCCCGATTCTCTCCCAAATCTCTCTTGTCAGTTGGTTTTGATGGGACATTTTAGGACGCATTTTCCCTTTTAATAACTGTATGCGTGTGTGTGTGTTTGTGTGTGTATGTGTGGGTGTGTGCATGTGTGTGCGCGTGCTTGTGTGCATGTGAGTGCATGTTTTCTTCACTTTCTATATTTTGTGTCTTTTGAATGGATGGATGGGTTATGTCTGTATTTCTATTATGCATGTCTATGTTGTTCCTTCTGTTTATGTGACCGGTATCGGTTTGATATATTTTAATATCGCAACTTATACTTTCTGTTTGTATCTGTATTTTCTTTGTTTTTGTTTGTGCATGCGTGTGTGTGTGTGTGTGTGTGTGTGTTCATTTTTACTATGCCTTATTTCTGCCTGCTATTTCATGTGCGTGTATATTTCCCTACACACACCCTACACTGGTGTGTGTGTATGTGTGTGTGTGGATGCATGCACTTGTGGACCTGTGTGCGTGTGTGTATGTGTTTGTGCGAGTGTGTATGCATGTGTGTATGTGTGCGTACCTGTGTGTATGTGCATCCCTTTGTGTGTGTGTGTGTGTCTGTGTGACTGCGTTCCTGCATTCCTGCGTGTGTGTGCACCTTTGCGTGCCTGTGTGTGCTTGTGTACGCGCCTTGTGTGTGTGTGTGTGTGGGTGTGTGTGTGTGTGTGGGGTGTGGTGCGCGCGGGTGTATGTGGCTTGCCCATGCGTCCTAAACCCCCAACAAAAGGGACTGCAGAACTCAGAAGAGAACGCCAGGATCTCTCTTCTCTTCTTCCGGCTGTTCCGCGTGATGAGGCTGGTGAAGCTGTTGTCTCGCGGGGAGGGGATTCGGACCCTGCTGTGGACCTTCATCAAATCGTTTCAAGTGAGGGAGAACCGGACGCAACACGCTGTAGTCGGGCTGGAGGGCTGGATTCACACCGCTAGCGCGAAACCCACCCAGAGGGCAGGCTGTTGTTAGATTAGGAGCCACTAGCTGTCGTCGTGTTAGCTCGTGAATTAGCAGTTTATTAGGGAGTTTAATCAGACACAATGGATGGTACATTTTTATTATTATTTATTAGATTTTATCTTTATTTGACCAGGAAGAATCCCGTTGAGATTCAGTATCTCTTTTACAAGGGAGTCCTGGCCAAGACAGCCGCATATAGTTCCACATAAAATATGCATAACAAAATAGACAATTTAACATCATCTCAACATGTTCACCCGCAACGTTCTGTGCATTTAGTACTCAAATAGTCCTAAATATATGTAATATGACATTACACATATCGCATTGTATTATATGAAATATTATTATTAGTATACTTATGTCTTATATTTTATTACACAATATCTAATTATATATTTTATTGGATTTATTACAACATAGTATTTTTATTTAGATTACATATTATTAAAAAGTATCATTATAATACTTTTCACAGGTCATTGAAGGACAATCTTTTTTAAGATTTTGCACAAAACAATATTTAACCTCTAGCAGAGGATTCAAGTAAAACACAAGCACATATGTTTATGTGGCGTATCGATTTGTAATATACTTGATAAATGCTTAATATTCTAACACAGTTTATTTGTGTAAATCCAGCCTGGGTACGGTCTTCCAAGCCCCTCCTTCTTTTAGCCAATCAGAGGCAGCTAGGATGGACAGCTGTGTTGTCCAATTAAAACGATGCAGGGTTTGCGGGGCGGGTGGTTCTAGAGGCTTCCATAGCGACATCGATTGTGAGAGTGATGTCGGAACATAGGAAGGGACTCTTTAATTTTTGCCATCATCTCTCCTTTTTGACATGTTTCTTCTCTCTGACCCCCCCCCCCCCCTCCCCCAACCCCCTCATTAGCACCATGCTAAGAGCCCTCCATTCATGTAGTTGGGTTAAGCTTTAGATAAGGCCAGAGGTGGACCTGCCAAACCCTGGAGAAACTGTTTGTCAAGCAGTCATTGTTGCCACAAGCCTTGTTGGCACGTCTGCCCACAAAAGTGTTATTAGTGTCTTATTGCGGCATGCACACGGAAATCGGTCAACTTTGTTGACAGAGGGGTTGCCTGAGAATTTTAGACTAATACAAAATGTAACATAAACCATAGACAACGGGCCTTATTCATCTGGCAGCCATCTTGGCTCCAAGCACTCGCTGGAGCCAAGATGGACCATGATGGAGGCAAAGATGGCCGCTAGGCAAATAAGGCCAATGGGAGCGAGTGGATGATGATCGTTCGTAATGAGCTGATGACACGCCGTCTCAGGGTCGAATCCCGTTCAGAGCACGGCTGGTATGGGACGTCGCTTGTTATTCAGGGCTGAAAGCGCGCCGGGGCGTTCCCATGTGTTTGTAGCGGGTAAGCAGTAATCCAGCTCCATGGTTCATAGAGGAACGCTGTGTGAGTGCGTGTG
>NC_082400.1:16049204-16067375 GCF_031168955.1 Gadus macrocephalus | reverse complement strand
AGAAAGATTGAGAGAGGGGGAGGGAGGAGAGAGAGAGAGGGAGGTAGGAGAGAGATAGAGAGGAAGATAGAGAGATAGAATGAAAGGAAGAAGGAGGGAGATAGATAGAGAGAGAAGGAGGGATGAGAGAGAGGAAGAGAGAGAAAGAGAGAGGGGGAGGGGAGAGAAAAAATGAAAACGCATATCCTTCAAACACATGTGTTATCTTATTAATAGTGCACACACACACACACACACACACACACACACACACACACACACACACACACACACACACACACACACACACACACACACACACACACACACACACACACACACACACACAATGTCATGCTGTAAGCATTATTTTCAGTTGTCATTGGTTTCAGAGGTACCCATTAATCCTTGCCAATTAGATTAAGGCTTGACCATATTTCATTAGGAATCCTAAGGTTCATGACATTAGGATTTAAAGGACATGCTGGTCAAATATCTTTACACTTTTTGTGTGTTACTGGGTCTGCCTGCCGGCCTGGGTGTGTGTGTGTGTGTGTGTGTGTGTGTGTGTGCGTGTGTGCGTGCGTGCGTGCGTGCGTGCGTGCGTGCGTGCGTGCGTGCGTGCGTGCGTGCGTGCGTGCGTGCGTGCGTGCGTGCGTGCGTGCGTGCGTGCGTGCGTGCGTGCGTGCGTGTGCGTGTGTGTGTGTGTGCGTGCCCGCACGCGCGTGTGTGTGAGATAATATCTGGGGGCGTAACAGTTCCGGTGAGTCACGGTGGAGTTGGTTTGACGGTTTTTGGTCGCGTTGTTCGCTTTGCTTCAGTACCATTTTTATTCTGTACGTAAACCATGGGTCGGCTCACTGTGATATAAAATGCTCCGTTTCTTGTCAGTGCCCTCACATGAATGTCTGTATATCTTGTATATCTTTCTTAAAATAAAAATAATAATGATTAACACTGCACAAAATAATTCACAAGGCCTTGAAAGTGCAATAATCTTAACCATCTACCCCATGAAGCAAGGAATATGTGTGTGCGTATGTGCGCATGTATGTATGTGTGTATGCATGCCTGTTTGTCCCTCTGTCCGTCTGTCCGTCTGTCTGTATTATTATCCTAGCTATCTTTGTTGTAAACAGGGAATGGGTTAACCTAGCGATTGTTAGTACTTGGCACTTGGTTCTGTGAACAACTGTACCGACAGCAAAATTATATATTGTTGTTCCTCTTTCTTCTGACAAATGTACTAATTGTAAGTTACTTTGGATAAAAGCGTCTGATAAATGCCGTACATGCAGATGTACATTTCTGCATGTACATTTGTGTGCATGTATGCACATAGGTACGTCTGTACATATGTATGTACATATGTATGTATGCATGTATGTACGAATGCATGTATGTCCCTAGATATCCCTAGAACCGTTCCCCTGGTCTACTCCACACTCGGTGACGGTATTTCCTGGGAACCCGAGGAAGTGCAACGTCGACGTTATTCGGACCCGGGTCCCGTTCAATATTAATGACCGCTGGATGAGCGGTTCTCAAGAGTGCTGGGAGCGGGTCGATGCGGTGGTTAATCGCTGTATAGGTTAAGCCGCCGTGGGGGTCGTGATGAATCAGCAGCCGTGCCCACACGTATAACTTATGGTAGCAGGAGCAGGTCAAACGTGTTGGGCCGTCGATGGCCATCCTGTAGATGTATATATGGACTAGATATCGCATTGGGCTTCTGAGCACGCATCAACAATGCCGCCATCTTGCCGCGGGGTTGCGGTGTTGACGCATACGTTCCACTGAACAGCGCAGCTCAAGCGATATCTAGTCGGTATATATCTAAGGTTGATGGTAGGGCTGGGCGATTGATCGAATTTTGATCGCGATTTCGGTTTTAGGGTCAAACGATCACAAAATTAACGTAATCAAGTTTTTCGACTTTTATTCTTTTATTTTTTATGTTTTATAGAAAGGGCAGAACAGCGGGATACATATCTGCATATCATTTTAGATTGGAGCATTTTTTTTTTGACCATTTTGTGTATTTTAAGGCAAAATTTCAAAGTTCTTAGTTCAAGTTTTTTTGGGAGAGACATGCTGAATATGTAACATGTTTTCAAACTCAAAAATAATCGTTTGAATAATCATGTTGATTTCAACATCGACCAAAATAATCGTGATTCTGATTTTTCCCATAATCGAGCAGCCCTAGTTGATGGCGACTTTCTTGCTGTTTTATTTGCCAATGCGGGATCCAAACACTACCTTAACACAGGTATCGCACGGGTTGGCGTGGATTTAGATCTCTTGCCGCACGTTCCTCTCAAAGGGCCCTTCAGTGGATGGCCATTAGCATTAGCATGCGTGGAAGTAATTAGCGCGTATTGAAAATGAATCCCATTCCAACCGCAGACAACTCCCACCCACACACACACACTGATATTATCTACCTCACACACACACACACACACACACACACACACACACACACACACACACACACACACACACACACACACACACACACACACACACACACACACAGATATTCCTCCTCTCAAATACATATGCTCTCTCTCTATCCGCTGTCTCTCCTTCTCGTTGTGGGAGAGGGGTCTGGTGGTGACAGGCAGACACTGTGGTTCTGAGGAGAAACCACAGCCACAGAAACATCTGCTGGGAGCAGGCCAGCTTCGCACGCACACACACACACACACACACACACACACACACACACACACGCACACCCGTACACACTCAAGCAGGCACATTCAAATAAGCAAAGGAAAGTGCACAGTAAATACACACCCACCCACACACAAACACACACACACAAACACACTGAACACTCACATACAGGCAAACACTCACAAATACACTCAAACACACGTTGGCATGTGTACAAACACATCATCGTCCCTGTGTATGCTGTGCTTTGGTTTTATATCTGTGCATGCTCACTGACGCACACATGCACACACACAAACGCACGCGCACATGCACACACACATACACACACAAACACACACAAACAAACACATCGTCTGCCTTCTGTTCATACTGATCCATAAAGGGCAAAACTAATCGGGTTAGTGACTGGAAAGAAATAGAAGAAACTGCAACAGAGGATGGGGAGAGAGTAGGACAGATGAATAGACAGAAAGAGAGAGAGAGAGAGAGAGAGAGAGAGAGAGAGAGAGAGAGAGAGAGAGAGAGAGAGAGAGAGAGAGAGAGAGAGAGAGAGAGAGAGAGGGAAACAGAGACAGAGACAGAGAGAGGGAAACAGAGACAGAGACAGAGAGACTCGAGACACAAGGCAGGCACAAAAGAAGGTTAAGAAACAAAAAGTAGAAGAAAAAATGCTAGACCGAAAGCAAGTTGGAACCAATAATTCAGTTAACTGTGATAGGTCAACCAAACTGCCAATCCATCAGCTGGACCTATTAGATTAGGGTATCGACATTCTACCATGCAAGGGACAAATTTTCCATTTTCCACAACCTCCCGCATGTGTGTGTTTGTGCTTTCTAACGACAACAACACATGACAGCAGTCCCCCAATTCCGGGTTAATCTAAACTTAAAATCACATTTGTGTATTATATATGGAAATATGCAACTAATGGGGTTTGATGCGACATTCGTACAACACAGTCACATTCGTACACCGGACACATGTACCCCTGGAAAAATATGAAAAACTGTTGAAAAACCGTCGCCGGCATATTAGCTTTCGTCTTAAGGCTCGCCGTGATCCGTTCCAGTTAAGCTCTGATCTATTTGACAGCTGCGAAAACTACCCAAACAAAAACAAGAAGTCCCCACGCTCCCGCCGGAGACCAACAAACATCCCATAATGAGTCCTCCAGATGAAGCCGGCACGGCGGAATGGCCTGCCTGCACGTCGGCTACGGGGGATTAGCTAAAGTAAAGCGCGGGTTTGCTTTCGAAGCACGCCTTCGACCGCCAACTAATACTAGTTCCTGCTGCTGATTGAAGACGCACACGGGGCCTCAGACAGCAGACCGAGGAACTCGGCTGATTGGCTGACGGGGCGGTTAATATTCCGTCGGTTTGAGTCACACGCAACTAGTCAGACGTCAGAATTGAACCGGTGGTTAGAGTCCAACCGACTGTGTTTAATGCGGGGTTAACATCGAACTGTCCTCACTTTCGCTCCCTCCCTCACTGTTATGTCTCCCCCTCTCCTCCGCGATCCGTTCGTTCTCTCGTTTCTTTCGTTCGGTCTTTCCTTCTTTTCCTGTGGGTGTCATCTAGGAGTTACCATAGATACCAAGATGGGTTCCCGTGTTACCATGGAAACTGTGCGCCGCAGCAGAAAACCGTCTCTCTGAGAGACACACGCGCGCACAAACGCACACACACACAAACACAGGCGCACACACGCACACATACAGGCGTTAACATCAACAGATATGAAAACAAGCACAGACACACACAAAACACACACACACACACAACTGACCCTAGTCAATATTGAACCTCTTCTCAAAACCCTTAATTGCTGAGCCTTCAGCCTCATCACGACGCCATGGAGCTAATACCAGTGTTTACATGTGAGCAGCATATCCACTTGCAAATGCAATATAAGGTCTGACTAGCGTGTGCGTTTACATATAAAGTACCCTGGATCCCGTGCGTCACACGTATCTCCCACGTTATCAAAGGTCACCGGGGGTCCTCAAGGTCGCTCGAGAGAGAGAGAGAGAGAGAGAGAGAGAGAGAGAGAGAGAGAGAGAGAGCCATGTAACGTACAGTGGGGGGGGGCTGTCCCTTCTTAAGGAGTCGTCGTCCTCATGAGAAGACCTCCAGAGTTCTTTGAGAGACGGGGCAGCACGGCCCATTCAACGGTCAGCCCGATCGGCGTCCAGACCGGCGTCTTTCCTCGCGGCCGGGGAGCAACAATGCGATGAAAACGGCTGTGATCTCCAGTTTACACTGAGATCTACTACACACACACACGCGCACACACGCACACACACACACACACACACACACACACACACACACACACACACACACACACACACACACGCCCCCAGCCAGTCTTTTGAGGTGGCGGCTAACGGGAACCCATTACAAGTTATTTACATGCCAGCCACATGCTTTGAACATGTGTGAACAGGAGGCAAGATGCCCCATTAGCGTTTCCAAGATTCTAATCACCAAGAATTTGGATTACACTTGAAAGAAGGAGATTAGAGAGTAGGGGGTTATGAGCGATATTCATGTTATGTGCGTGCGTGTGTATGTGTGTGTGGGTCACTGTGTTTGTTTATGTGTGCTTGTTTGTGCTTGTGTGTATATGTGCATGCGAGAGCATGTGATGATCAGTGTTTGTATATGTGTGTGTATGTGTAGTTGCACGTGAGTCTATGTGATGATTTGTGTTTGTATAAGTGTGTTTGTGCGTGTGTCTGTAGATATATGTGAGTGTAAGTGATGATTAGTGTTTGTAGTTGTGTGTTTGCACGTGTACAGCACCAGCTTACAGGCATAGAGATATAGATTCAGAGCACATTATTCAACACTTGTGTTTTTCCTCTTTCCGCCCCGGCAGCAATTTTGTTTGAATAACATAATATTTGCGGTTTTATTTCGCTCATCTAATTTGTCTTTGAATATCAAAAGTTACCAGGAGACAAAAACGAGAAAATAAACTCTTGTTTCCTGGCAACACACAGCAGCAGGAAAGGATGAACACATAAAGTACGGAGGAGGAAATAAAGAAGAGAGAAAAGCAACCAAGAAAATAAGTAAAAGAAAGAAGAAGAGAAATAAGAGGGAAACAAAACATACAGACATGATGGAGTGAGAATGAAAGAAAGACTGAAGGAGGAAGAAATAGATGAAAGAAATGAAGGAGGCACAATGGACCTCATAACAAGAGTACGTCACGGATGAAAGAAATGAAAAAAGTTGCAATTGTTTGATGACAGAACCCACAGACCTCACACTGTACTGATCCAAAAGTGAACTGAAAGACACACACACACACACACACACGCACACGCAAACGCACACACACACACACCCCTGCAAACGAAGGGAAACGTTGACTACGTGCCTCAGACCGCCTCCTGCTGTGTCAAACACACAAACCTGTCATTGTGTACCAATTTCTCTCTCACTCGGCGGGATGAGCTGTCAACTCCGCCCTGAATAAGATAATAATGCCGCTAATGAAAGTCAAACCCATGACATTATCTTTTGTGACCGTCTGTCTGCGTCTATTAATATGGATGGATGGATGGATGGTGGGTTGAATAGAAAAAGACGCACGCCAAGACAGCCCAGTTTGACTTCTTTGCGAGCTGAACTCGCTAACTGTGGGAGACGACGCGATGAGGTCATGTGGTGACATCGCCCGTAAACCGTGGAGGCTCACAGGGGAGACCTTCTGTAGAGGAGAGCAGCTTCACAGCCCAAAGGAACTCCAACGCTGCAGTGGTTCTGACTTGTAACCATAACTATGGACCTGATTTGCACTGCAATCACTGTTTTGCGGGAGGTATTCTGGGTAACGTAGGAAACTAAAAACATTATGGAACAGGTCTGGAAGTCACTTTTCATTGCAAGTCACAATAATATAGAAAAGGTGAAAATGAATTCTGTGACAATGTTAGACGTTTTATAACAGCGTGTTTAAGCCTGTGATTATTCTTCAACCGCCACTGACCAGGAATAACAACAAAAAGGAACCGCTCAGCGTACTATGGGGCGGGCGAGGGGGAGAGAGAGAGAATAAGATGAAGGGCAAAGGAGAGGGAGTGAGAGAGAGAGAGAGAGAGAGAGAGAGAGAGAGAGAGAGAGAGAGAGAGAGAGAGAGAGAGAGAGAGAGAAAAGAACTGAGGAAGGCAGAGAGAGAGAAACAGAGTAATTGGTTGAAGAACAGAAGAACACAGGAGCATAAATCATCCTAAATGGACAGTCAGTCAGGCAGTGTGTGTGTGTGTGTGTGTGTGTGTGTGTGTGTGTGTGTGTGTGTGTGTGTGTGTGTGTGTGTGTGTGTGCGTGTGTGCGTGTGTGTGCCTGTGGATTTGAGTGTAGGTGGGTGGGTCTATGAATGTATGCATGTATGTGTATGTGTGACTGTTTCTAAGTGTGTGTGAGTGAATGCATGGGTGGGACTTTCTGTGTGTGTGTGTGTGTGTGTGTGTGTGTGTGTGTGTGTGTGTGTGTGTGATTGTTAGATGTAAGAGGGTGTCCCGAAAAAGGAAAAAAACAGGCACAAAAAAATGAAATTAAACCCGGAACGAAAAGCAGAGGTGAAAGTGGTGTTGCTGTTTTCTTTTGTATATAAAGGTTGTGTGTGTCCCCGTGTGTGTGTAAATATTTAGATGTGTTAGTCCAGAGGTGTGTATAAATGTGTGTGTGTGTGTGTGGTTGTGGGTGTGGGGCTGTGTGTGTTGTGCAGATGTGTGTGGATGCGTGTGTGTGTGCAGATGCGTATGTGTGTGTGTGCGGCTTTGTGTGTCTGTGGCTGTGTGTGTGTGTGTCTGTGTGTGTGTGTGTGTGTGTGTGTGTGTGGATGTGTGTGTGTGGATGTGTGTGTGTGTGTGGGGGGGGGTTGTGCAGATGTGTGTGGGCGGTGTGTGTGAATATGTGTGTGTGTGTGTGTGTGTGTGTGTGCGGTTGTGTGTGGCTGTGCAGATGTGTGTGGATGCGTGTGTGTGTGTGCAGATGCGTATGTGTGTGTGTGTGTGCGGCTTTGTGTGTCTGTGGCTGTGTGTGTGTGTGTGTCTGTGTGTGTGCGTGCAGGTGTGAGAGTGTACGTCAGTTTTAAATGAAGCCCGGCCAAGCAGCGAGCGCGTGCCAGCCCGGGTACCTGCCTCCTGTGCTACTACACACTCTGACTCCGCCTGTGACTCACGGCGCCGTGTGTGTGTGGTCGTGTCTGAGTCATCCACCGTGTGTTTGGTCGCACTCGTACAGATCGGACAGAAACGCAGCGAGGTGGGCAGACTGCGGCCAATTATCCCGCAGTGACCAATCTGGGGTGGCTCAAGCCTGCGTTAGCTTCCAGCACCCGAGGGGCCGAGTGTGAACAGCCAGACCGGGGGGTTCTTTAAAGTCCTCATCCTGGGAGCCAGAAGACCATTTCAGTGTGTCCCGACATCCTCAACCTCAGCTAACTCTGAGCACACCAAAAAACGGGATAGACTTCCTCACAACAATTAGAGAGAGAGAGAGAGAGAGAGAGAGAGAGAGAGAGAGAGAGAGAGAGAGAGAGAGAGAGAGTTACAGAAAACGGCTAATTCAAGTGGTCAAGTGCTGATTCAGGGTCAACAGAGGCCGACCAACCACAGAAACCGGATAGTGAAAAGCTGAAACGTGCAGATCAAGCTGAAATGCATTTTCAGGTATTAGCGATTGTTTAGGAGCATTGACCAAACGATGGCTCTATCCCGAGCACTGCTGCTCGGCCTCCGGGACACACTCGGTTACCGGGTCTGTAGATCACGTGTTACACGGCTTAATCAGAGCGTCAAGACCCCCCGTGGAATATCCAATATCTTTCAGGAATGCAAAGTTCAACCCGTGTAATTCTAGCGGCTATGTATGCTGTGTGATTTGTTTTAACGGGCAGACGAAGCGTTCCTGTTCTGCGGTACACGAAGCCTTCGGTTCCGAGGGCGAGAAGACCCGTTACTGAAACACTTTTCGGACGCGCGGGGGCGACTCCGTCTACCTGGGCGAGCGACTCAACGTTGGCCGACACACCTCTCGAGTACACGTCACGCACACCCCCTAGCGAGGATGCATCACACACACCCCTCTGCAGCCCCCAACCGGGAGCCAGACAGGGGGCACAATGGATGGATGGATGGGAAGACGGATGGATGGACGAGTGGATTGATGGGTAGGAGGACGGTTGGAGGGATTCAGCGGGTGGACGTGTGGGTGAATGTCTGGATGCATACAACACGTAGAGTGAAGAAGCACAGAGAGGGATGAAGATGAAGATGATCACCCCAGCCTATAAAGCTCAGAAAGAGGGATGGGTTATTGGAATGGCCCCTTCCCACTGCGTAACGCTCCGCCGAGATCCAAGGGCCGCCTTGAATGTGCTCTGAATGGCCAATCAGTGACCTTTACCCGCTGGGCCACGCCATTACATGCCAGTGCATCCAATTAAAGGGCGGGATTCCTTCTCCTCCATCTCGCCACTACAAAGCAGGGCGCCGGAATGTCCGACGGGAATGTCGTCAGGAGAGCAGATAATAGGAGGGAGCCAGAATCCAAAATGTATATATTACCAGCGACGCGAATATAAAACATGAACTTGGGAGTCGACTTCTCTTTCTCTCCGTTATATATTCAAGCAGTGGAGGCTTTAAGGCAGGGATCAAACCTTTGACTGTTTCCATGCACCCCCGGTCACCCATAGCGACACGACCGCCCGGACATCCATTATGCTCTTTCAACCGGGGAGATTAGCCGTCGCGGGCGTCACCTTGCCTCCGAGCGGCCAGCGACGCTCTCATTTACATAAATTACCATAACTGAGGAACGCTCCGGAAGCCCAACGGACGGCATATCAACAGTTGGGTCTGTGTGTGTGTGTGTGTCTGTGTGTGCGTGCGAGTGTGTGCGAGCATGCGAGTGTGTGTGTGTGTGTGCGTGCACGTCTGTGTGTGTGTGTGGGTGCGCATGCAAATGTGTGTTTGTGTGTGTGCACATCTGTGTGCGTGTGTGTGTGTGTGTGTGTGTGTGTGTGTGTGTGTGTGTGTGTGTGTGTGTGTGTGTGTGTGTGTGTGTGTGTGTGTGTGTGTGTTTGTGTGCGTGCGTGCGTGCGTGTGCGTGCGAGTGTGTGTGCGCAAACGACACACGTTTACTGAATTACTGAATATCGAATGAACGTCGGATAGCTTTGCTGACGATGGAGTACGGCGAAGGGACAGCCGAGTGTATATGCATTACATATAAAGAGACCGATATTAACTATAGACAGATGTGTGCTCGCGGAGCACTACGCGTAAAATGGCACGGATGGAAACACAAGACGCTCACTCACGGGAAAGAAGCCCAGGCTTCCATGGAGCCGTTTGATAGATCACCCAAAGCCACTCATATGCACACTCCCAGGCCCGTGTATATACCGAGAACACATGCTATTTAAAGGCCCCCGTGAGATAACCCTCGGCTCACACGTGATGCTTATTATACGGCTGCACTCACACACCCATACGTAAACCTGTTGCCAACACTTCAAGCTTAAAGCAAACAAAACACACACAAGAAACATGCAATGCTAACGCTTCGGTATGGGAGCACTCCAACGATATTTGATGCATAATGGGCTTGATTAAAAGTAAAAATAGATTTTTCTAGTCGATTGAAAAATACTTTTAATTCTAATGTCGTAACTTCATTAATTGTGTATCTTATTTGTGAAATAAATAGATATATTGTGACTGTTTCTCTTTCTAGCTTAATGCCAGTGAACTGAATGTCTGTGGAGGAGGTGATGATGTCACTATCATAACCCAAGCAGCAACAATAGAGTTTAAGAGCTTACTGTATGTCTTCAACTCTGACAACTTTGCCAGTAAACGCTAAACACACCACATTCAGGCAACAGGGTCATTAACCTCAAAATCCAACCCCTGAACTCAATCTCAGAGACTTATATATGATAAACAAAGACCGCACACGCAACATCATGTAGGACAAGATGTTTCACCCAGCCACCCAGTCGTTTCCATAGTAACAGTGTTTCAACACCATTCAACATGCAATAACAGGCTAAACTTATCTCAGAGAAGCGATGCCGTGAAGAAAAAAAAAAAAAATGAAAAGAAAGTTGGAGAGAGAAAGAGCGAGTGAGTGGGAGAGAGAGAGAGTGCGTGAGTGAGTGAGTGAGTGAGTGAGTGAGTGAGTGAGTGAGTGAGTGAGTGAGTGGGTGGGTGGGTGGGTGAGTGAGTGAGTGAGTGAGTGAGTGAGTGAGTGAGTGAGTGAGTGAGTGAGTGAGTGAGTGAGTGAGTGAGTGAGAGGGTGAGTGAGTGAGAGTGAGAGTACGAGTGAGTGAGAGTGAGAGTGAGAGTACGAGTGAGTGAGTGAGTGAGTGAGTGAGTGAGTGAGTGAGTGAGTGAGCGAGTGAGTGAGCGAGTGAGAGGGCGAGACAGATAGTGTTTGGGCCGAGAGAGGTCATCTTCCAGGGGAATGACTGAATGGATAGGAAGCGAGCAAAACTAAATCCCTTCACTCCACCATTTGTCTATACGTGGATATCGCCTGCCTCAACTCACTTTGATAGTTCTTTTATTAATGTATCAACACTTCCCTCTTTCCCTTTGAGTCCAGAAAGATGTCAATAGGTTTTAGCTTTTATCGTTTCTTCTCTCAATCTTTCCCTCAACCAATGTGAATAACACAAAGTTTCAATGTTTCAGTTACCAAGGTGACCAGCAGCAATGCATAACTCTTTTCAGCAAGATTAAACCTATATTTATATATATACTGTATCCATGTGTGCGAGTGCGTGTGTGTCCAGGATTGACCAATAGGTTATAAAGAATAATTATGGGGACACCCCACATTGTGCAAGTGTGTGTTCCTGGTCACATCATTATGTGCTACCATACGGCGTCTATGTGTGTGTGTGTGTGTGTGTGTATGTGTGTTTGTGTGTGTGCGTGTGTGTCGGGGGTCTTTTCACAGCATAATTAGAGTTCTGGCATGTTGAAAAGGTGCATGAAGGGAGAATGAGAGAGAGAGACACACACACACACACACACACACACAAACACACACACATCAGAGATAATAATGAGAATATACAACATAGTAGGAGGTCAAGACACGGGAAAGAGAGCGGCACACAGAGCCATCAGTCCGTATTTAATGTTTGGTTGCCAGGTTCTTTGACTGGTTGTTCACCTCATATGTATATTACCCCCAGTGGGCAGAGTGGGTTTCAGATCAGAGCGCCGCGTTGCTTATCTGTGTGTTGGAGAGTGGAGGTGGTGGCACCTTCCACCAAGCGTTTCAGGGTTCCGAATCTCACAAAACCCAGAAAATCAATAAGGTCCGAGCTTATCGGTACCGCTGTCGAGTCCAGCGGCTCCGACATCGTGACTTTAGTAGATCTCGAGTGACGAGTCATGTCATTTAAATCAAATAACGGTCCCACAAGCCTAATCACCTAATAAAGCTATTGAATTCAAAGTGAACAGCCTGCCAATCGGCGTGAAACTAAACGGAGAAGAAATGAATCGCCTCAGGCTCTCCTCCACTTCATTTCTCATTTGGTCAATCTGTTGCTAAATGGGAGGGCTGAACGTAGACGTGGTTACGTTTCACCAAAGCCAAAGAAAAGGAGGAAGAGAAATGCTGTTTCGGCCTGAAGATAAAGGGGGGGGGGGGGAAACTCAACGTCAATGCTTAAGCCCCTCAACATTGAAGATCGGTTAACAGCTAAACGCAGTATCCTTCGACTGACTTCGAGTCGGAACACCACAGACTTCGGCTGCAGGTGGGGGACAATTCGTAGCAAGTCCCATTCATTGAAATGATAATCCAGCAATATCCCATCATCTTAAATGTGCTTTATCAGAGTTCTCAGTAGAGCCGGCTGCCGGCTGTACAGGCACTTAGGGAGATATTCCGGGCGGCTTGCTTTCGGGTTTTACGAAATGTCCTGTCTGGAAATCCGCTCTGAGTTTTCTGCTCCCATTGGTTCTGAAGACTTCAACCACAGAGGGTTTACAAAGACTTTTCCAATCGTGAGATATAGATCAAGGTTAACACAATTGCATGAAGGGACAGCAAATAACGCGTGACTCCTACAATAACAGGCACGGTACGTAGCATCATACAGCTTTGGACTTGATGCCATAATACTAATATCCCTCTAATATTTCCTAAAAAACTCACCTTCATTTTAATTGAGAGTTTACTAATTTGGCGATTTTGATATTAGGAATGGTTAAAATAGCCTTTACAAGAGTGTGAGGCCCAGTTTACACGAAGGGAAAACGCAGATATTTCCACGCGGTTTGGCCTCTCATTTACACGAAAACGCAGTTTTTATCACAGAAAACGATCATTTCTAAAAACTCCGGCCAAAGTGGAGATTTCTGAAAACGGCGCTTATGTGTTGTCGTGTCAACGGGGAGAAACAGGGTTTTAGGTTCTGAAGCGTCACATTATGCGCCAGGAAATGCTTAACGTCATATGAGCGCCCTATGTTTACAGTTTGTTTGTTACAGGAAGACGCTTGTGTTATTCGTTGTTGTTGATTCTGAGGATTCTGATTGGCTTGCATGGCTTTATCCTTCTCCCTACGCTTCCGCCCATAGGATTGGCATAGTTATAATGGCGCTCGATGGCGTATTTATGCATTTTGATGTAAACGACAACTCTTTTGAAAACGATGTTGTGTGCACAATGTTATTTTTGAAAACGGAGGGGGGGAAATATTCGTTTCTATAAATACCCTGCTACGTATAAACGTGTCTTCAGTAATAAGCATTATTTTCGAAAAATGTGTGGAAACAAAATACTTACATCCACGAATACACGAATCATCAACAAAACAAAGAGTCAAAACAGTCCCAGACTCACAGTTAAACAATAAAAGAAACACCAGTTCTGTTCAGAATGTATTCATCTTCTCGCCGATATCTAAGCATCGATAGCGGTATCGATAAGGTCTGGGGCCGTCACGCAGCCTCGGGAATGGTTTTAATATCAAAAGAAACAAATGATCCTGATCCCGAGTTAAAAAGCAGATAACCCTGTAATAAAAAGCAGAATTAAACATCAAAGGTCTGCTTGTATTCTACTGGTGGCATTTAATGATGGAGTGCTCGTTAGGGAACACGAAAACCCCCCTGACCACACCTTTATTAAATGTCTTTAATAACGGGCTGCGGAAGACAGGTGTGTCACATTATCGCTTAATCAGCAGGTGAACCCTGTCAGCCAATCAGAGGTTAATATGCAATAGAAGGGGTTTAACCCAGAGAGGGAAACGTCAAACGCAAACCACAGAATTGGGATGCCTGCCCAATGCCTTCCTGTACCTCCAACTCTCTCTTAAACATACCGATGATTCAGCCACCGCTGTGTGAACCTGTGGCCGGCGTTTCATTAAATTCACATTAGCCCACTTAAACACGCCTTGCCACAATGATGACATTTTTTATTAACAATAAGTAAATGAATTAATGGCGGACCCAGGAGCTGGCTGCCGCCGTGAGAGCTTTTAGCGACCAATCAGGCGTGTGTTGGTTTGTTGTTGTTGTGATGCTCCACGGTGGAAGGAGGGGGGTGGGGGGAGGAGTTGGGGGGGGGGGAGGTTGCAGAGAGGTTGCTGACTGGGACCTTCCAGGAGGAATATGCAGCTCTTTGCTGATTTCATTGTGTATAAAAAGGACACATTTGTGCTTGTGTGTGTGTGAGTGAGTGAGTGAGTGAGTGAGTGAGTGAGTGAGTGAGTGAGTGAGTGAGTGAGTGAGTGAGTGAGTGAGTGAGTGAGTGAGAGAGAGAATGAGTGTGTGTTTGTGTGTGTGGAGTGATTGAGTGAGTGAAAGAGTGTGTGTGTCTGTGTGTGGGTTTATGTTTGTGTGTGTGTGATTGATTGAGTGAGAGAAAGAGTATGTGTGTGTGTGTGTGTGTGTGCGTGTGTTTATGTTGGTGTCATTGTGTGTCTGTAAATACTGTGCAATGCATGTATTTCTTTCTCATGTTCGAATGTTTTTCTGCCAGTATAGGGAAACCGTGATTGTGTGTGCGTGCGTAGTTGCTGTCGGCGCGTGTGTGTGTATCGGTATTGAATATGTTTGATTCTTTCACACCTTCATGTGTTCTCGTGTTAGTCAGGCCCGCATGACCGCGTGACACAGCCCACACTGAATAACTAGCTGCCAGTTGTGGAGAACAAATGCGAATACTCCAAAGAAGCAGGAAATGGATTCGGTACAAACACACAGAATTATGTCTCTCGAGCAGAGTCATCCAAAGTCAAATCACAAAAAAATAACTATGACCGTCCATTGCATACAGTTAAAGCGGCTGCATTCAAATTAAAATGTTACTCTGGGTTATCAGGCGCCAGGTATCTTACAACGTAAAGATTCTCGTAAAACATTTCGATTGAGAGCATGAAAATGGGAGCGTTGACAATTTGGCCATTACAGCAGCCTACTGCCGATAGAAAGGTGAAAAAACTAGATTCAGAGGAAACATACAAAATGATCGAATAGAAAGACAAGGAATGAAGTGTCTAGCATCTCGGTTGGCTGAGGCTGCTTCTTTCCTGATATCCAGTCGATGCTGCGGGAGGCTTCCGCCAATGGAACTAGGGGCTTTAGACTTCCCCGAGCCAGACACCCCAATCTAACTATAGTGCTGACATTTGGCAGATTCTGCGGGTCTCTCGCAGGTTGGAATCCCAGTTGGGTCGGAGCAGCGGGAGACAACGGCCCTCAGGTCTTAAGCCTTGTTGGCACGCCAACCAGGGGTCCCATCGCCCTTCCTCGTGCCACACACGCGTACACAGAAACAACCCAGCTACCCACCTCACGGGTTTAAGAACATTTACAAGAGCGAACAACATCATTATGCTGAGGTTATGAATATAATGAAGAATGTGGAGGTTGGGTTGTTGGGTCCTAATCTAAAGAAAACGAGAGGCGGCTAATGAATGGATATAAAAGCGTCTTCCTAAATGGCGTTCAGCTAGGGACTAATTGCGAGGCATGGAGCTAATACAGCCGGTGTCAGTCTTGATTAAAGAGGAATCAATATTCACCCGGCCTTCCAGTATCGCCCCCAGAATGATAAGATCAGAGTGGGAGACTTCAGAGGCACATCGCCACCAGCTCGGGGAAGCTACTTCTGATAGCTTTGAGGCACAGCCTGTACGGGGATGTTCACAGAGTGTAATGGCTACGGAGGAACACAAAGTTAAGCCTCGATATGACATAAACTACTAAAAGTTAAAGGGAAGTTTGAATGTCATAAATACATGGCCATATATGGCCGGCTAAACCCTTTCCGATTGTACCTGTGATTAAGGCAAGGCAAGGCAATTTTATTTATATAGCAATTTTCATATACAAAGCAGACTCAAAGTGCTTCACATATAAACATTGTCACACAATAAAATAAAATAATAGATAAGTAAAAGAAAACACATGCAAAGTAAAATGGGTCAGCATTTTAGAAAGTGCAATGTATTTAAGATTAGATCAACAGTCTCTTTGGTACCCACGTCGGGACTCCAACCCGACCAAAAGGAACTTGGTCCTTTCTCTGAGACTCCAACCCGGATTCTAGGACTCTAACCCAGACAGAACACGGGTCTCAAACCCTTCAAAGTTACCAACATCAGGACTCCAACCCGACCTTAAGAAATTTGGTCCTTTCTCTGGGACTCCAACACAGATTCTAGGACTCTAACCCAGACAGAACTTGGGCCTCAAACCCTTATCCTTTCTCTCTGGTATCAGATCATGTATCTTTCTGGTAAAAAAAGATGTTAAAGATTAAGGGCTAGACAAATACAATTGTATTGAATTGAATTGAATACTCCTTCACCAGCTCAAAGATGGTAGTCAGTATTTGTGGTAGCATCCCCATTCTAATGACTCTGGATCTATATCGCTCTCTCACAGAAAGCACCCCCCCCCTATAGACTCGCTATCTGAAATGTTGGGCTCCATCCCAAACCTGGCTCATGCCTCTTCCTTTCTGTTCTTTCTCGTGACTGTCGGTTCGTGATGTGTGTTTGGCTGGCTCCAACCTACTTACGTACGCGTGTGTGTGTTTGTGTACCTGTGTTTGTGCAGTGAAACAAGCTCTTAAAAGCCCTGTTGGCACGGCAACCTCAGGTTATGATGGAATCACTTAGATCAGCTGTACTGGATATCTCGTTTTGTACTCTAGGTGAGTGTGTGCATGTGTGTGTGTGTGTGTGTGTGTGTGTGTGTGTGTGTGTGTGTGTGTGTGTGTGTGTGTGTGTGTGTTTGTGTGTTTGTAAAAGTGTGTGTCTGTGTGTGCGTGGGTGTCTGTGTGCATATGTGTGTGTGTGTGTGTGTGCGTGTGTGTGTGTGTGAGTGTGTTTGTGTGTGACTGTAGAGCATGCTTGTGTGTGTCTGTTTGTATGGGTGTCTGTGGGTGCATGTGTGTGTGTGTGTGTGTGTGTGTGTGTGTGTGTGTGTGTGTGTGTGTGTGTGTGTGTGTGTGTGTGTGTGTGTGTGTGTGTGTGTGTTCATGCGCGAGTCTGTGCACGTTTGTGTGTTTGTGTGTGTGCGTTCGAGTTGGCCTCTCTCCATCCCTCCACCCAATGATGTAATAGACTCCTGCTGAGGTTGGCATGCCGACCAGTAATCCATCCCTCCATTATTGTTCTCCCTCCCCCACCTCCCCCTCTCCCGATCCGTATCCATGTGTTGGAGCACATCGGAACCCCAACAGGAGCTGCGTCTCCATTGGCCGGCCGGACACTGTTGTCATCTCATTCTTTACTCGCGCGGTAAGGAGCTGGGTGCATGATGAAGGAGGCAGGAGCAATCACAGGAACCTGGAGCCTGGTTCACCAGCACCCCGCCTCTGTTAGCGTCACCACGGTGATCTACAAGACCCCCCCCCCCCCCCCCACTGGTCTAGGGAGAGAGAGAGGAGGAGGGGGGAGACACAGTCTCCATCTGTTGGACAGAGTGTCCGATTGGCTAGACACAGGCGATGTCATACACAACACTAAACATGAGGCATGGCAACCTAGAAAGGACAAACTGTGTGATTTAGTCTGGAGATAACGGCACACGCAAGCAGACACACTTGTGTGCGCACATCACGCCTGCACCGATGCATAGACACGCACGGACACACACACACACATGCATGCGCGCACACGTAATACATTTCCTACGTATGTCTAGCATAGGAAAGTCAAATGACAGGGCATTAGGATAATAGAATAATTGAATTAATAGAATTATGGGTTCAGAACTAAACTGTTGGTACATAAAGGAAATAAAGCACAGAGGCATATATTCAATAAGCTAACTATAAAGAAGAATAGAATTAAGAGGCTTCAAGCAAGCCAATCAATACGCCTTAGAATTGCAATTGCCTAAACTGTTTTTCTGAGTCAATTGTGGCCTATTAGTTTCAATCTTGCGACAATTCTCATCAAAGTAGCTTGACATCAAATTCATATTTC
>NC_082400.1:16043070-16048070 GCF_031168955.1 Gadus macrocephalus | reverse complement strand
CGTGCGTGTGTGTGTGTGAGTGCCTGTGTTTGTGGTGTGTGTGTGTGTGTGTGTGTGTGTTTCCTGCAGCGCCTGGTGTCTATGAACATGCCTCTGAACAGCGACGGCACGGTGATGTTCAACGCCACGCTGTTCGCCCTGGTCAGGACTGCCTGAGGATCAAAACTGACGGTAAACACACACCCAACACACACAAAAACACACCTATATACACACACACACAACAAACACACACATACACACACACACACACACACACACACAATGTCACGTGACGATATTCGCATCCTACACAATCTGTTTGACACAAAATAAAACGCTGTTCTGATTTGATGTTTTTTTTGTATTTTGTGTGTGAGCGAGTGTGTATATTTGTGTTTGCACGTGTGTTTGTGTCTTTGTGCATACGTGTGTGTTTGTGGTGTCTGTGTGTGTGTCTGTGTTTTTGTGTTTTTGTGTGTGTGTGTGTGTGTGTGTGTGTGTGTGTGTGTGTGTGTGTGTGTGTGTGTGTGTGTGTGTGTGTGTGTGTGTGTGTGTGTGTGTGTGTGTGTGTGTGTGCGTGCATGTATTTGTGTGGGTGTGTGTGCAGGTAACCTGGAACAGGCGAATGAGGAGCTGAGGGCGATTGTGAAAAAGATCTGGAAGAGAACAAGTATGAAGCTTCTGGACCAGGTGGTGCCTCCTGCTGGAGGTAGATGTCACTGCAACGTCCTCTACGATACAGTAATGTTTGGCCTGGTGTGAGTCCAGGGAAATACCCATTAAGCTTGACTCATTTCTGATGCAAAATAACACCAACGCAGTTCCCGCGAATAAAAATCACAGGAAAGCCAGACCGTTGGTCCAGGATTTGCCTTCTCCAAATCGGTCCGATGAGGTAAACGGTCCGACTTCTGCATTGAAAAGCGAAAAAGGAGTTGATGTAGCACACATCGATTTTTCCACACCCATAAGAAACAGTACTTAGCCGAGAGCGACAGTTCCCCTTTAAGGTCATATTTCAGACTACAAACACAGGTCAATAAGGAGCGGGTATAGGGGCTTCCTCAAGGGTTTCTAGGGTCACCAGTAATTAACCTCCCAATCTGGAGAGTTGGGTCACATGTAAATAAGGTGAGTCGAGACGGATGCCGTTGAAAGACAAGAGTTTAACAAAGTGTTAAAGAGAGAGTTGAAGTCTGTTCTGTTGTGACGCTGTGTTATGACTTTTCTAAAGGCGGGTCTATGCTTGCCGTGTCCTCTGAGGTGTGACCGCCAACTCCTTCTAACTACCCGGACGTGTGTGTGTTGCTATGTCCAACCAGTTTGGGATGATTATTATCTGACAATTCGCCTCGGTTTTTTTCAATTCAAACAGCCATGAAGGATGTATAATTGAAGCCTAAGGGTCATGTGGTTCATGATATCTCTTTGTGGTTTCCTTGTCCTCTTTGTCCAGACGATGAGGTGACGGTTGGGAAGTTTTACGCCACCTTCCTGATCCAGGAGTATTTCCGCAAGTTCAAGAAGAGGAAGGAGCAGGGACTGGTGGCGAAGGTGCCCCCCAAGACCGCCCTCTCTCTGCAGGTGGGGTCAGAGAGAGAGAGAGAGAGAGAGAGAGAGAGGAGAGAGAGAGAGAGAGAGAGAGAGAGAGAGGCGCAAGGACAAAAGTGTGTATCCGTAATGTAGTTGTAAGAGGAGATGATCAGGGTAAAGTGTAAACTGTGTGTGTGCGCATGTGTCCTTGTGTGTGTGTGTTTGTGCGTCCTCATGCATGTCTATTTGCATGCATACGTGTGAGTGTGTGTCTATCTGTGTGCGAGTGTAAAACTAATTGTGCAACTGTGTGTGTGTATGTCTGTGTGTGCGTGCGTGTGTGTGTCTGCACATTGCATCATTGTGGGAGTGTGTGTCTTATCTGCTTGTGGATGAATAACTTACTGCATCTGTGTATCTGTGTGGGTGCGTGTTGCGTGTGTGGGGGTGTGTGTGTGTGTGTGTGCGTGCGTGCGTGCGTGCGTGCGTGCGTGTGTGCGTGCGTGCGTGCGTGCGTGCGTGCGTGCGTGCGTGCGGCGTGCGTGCGTGCGTGCGTGTGTGTGTGTGTGTGTGTGTGTGTGTGCGCGTGTGCGTGTGTGTGTGTGTGTGTGTGTGTGTGTGTGTGTGTGTGTGTGTGTGTGTGCGTGCGTGCGCCCTCCCGTCCCAGGCCGGCCTGCGACCCTCCACGACATGGGCCCCGAGATCCGGAGGGCCATCTCCGGGGACCTGACGGTGGAGGAGGAGCCCGACAAGGGCCCCAAGGAGCCGGGGTCGGCCGCCTCAGAGGACGACATCTTCAGGGTAAAGGTTGGACACACGCCCCCCCCAGACACCTCCCCCAGAGAGAGAGAGAGAGAGAGAGAGAGAGAGAGACCCCCAGACACCTCTCCCAGAGGAGAGAGAGAGAGAGAGAGAGAGAGAGAGAGAGAGAGAGAGAGAGAGAGAGAGAGAGAGAGACCCCCCAGACACCTCTCCCCAGAGAGAGAGAGAGAGAGAGAGAGAGAGAGAGAGAGAGAGAGAGAGAGAGAGAGAGAGAGAGAGACCCCCCCCAGACACCTCTCCCCAGAGAGAGAGAGGGAGAGAGAGAGAGAGAGACCCCCAGACACCTCTCCCCAGAGAGAGAGAGAGAGAGAGAGAGAGAGACCCCCAGACACCTCTCCCCAGAGAGAGAGAGAGGGGGCACCCCCGCCCCCAGCTTCAGGCCCCTGCCATGGCTTCACGCACGCGACGCATGCCGATGTAGGCGCACACGCTTCATGCTTCTACATCCGGACGGAGCTCCACCCCCCGCCCCCCACCCCAGCCCTCGCCGTCCCGCTGTGAAGACCACCGCTGAGCCCCCCCCGGGCTGTCCGGGAGGAACCTAAAGGAAAGAGGAAGGACGCACGACGCAGCGCGAGCATCCATGTCGCTCGCGGAGCCGGACGTCACAGCAGTATTTGTGTTCACGGTTCCTCTTGCGGTTGAAAGGGGTTTCTATTGATGTGGGCCTACGAACTGATTTGGTCTAGATTGAGAGGGAGCCACCATGTGTCCTCATCGCGCACGGCGCTGATCTGTTCATTTGGGTCGTTAGCCTTAAGAAAGAGTCCAATGGATGAAGTTTGTCGCCTTCTTCGTGTTCCTACGGTGACCGCCGCCTCGTACCCCATGAGCCCTCTGCTGACTGGCCTCTGCTCCTCACGCCACATTTCCATCTTGCCTTGTTTGGATCATTTTAATTGCTAATTGTTCCCCCGATTAACATTACTGATCCACCTCCTCTCTTATCATATCCTCCTTCTCCTCATCCACCTCCTCCTTCTCATCCTTCCGCCTCCTTTCCCTCTTCCTCCTCCCCCACTCCTCCTCCACCTCCTCCTCCCTCCTCCTCCCCCACTCCTCCTCCACCTCCTCCTCCCTCCTCCTCCTCCACCCCCTCCTCCACCTCCTCCTCCTCCTCCCTCCCCCTCCTCCCTCCTCCTCCTCCTCCTCCTCCTCCTCCTCCTCCTCCTCCTCCACCCCCTCCTCCTCCTCCTCCTCCTCCTCCTCCTCCTCCCCCCTCCTCCTCCTCCTCCACAGCGGTCGGGCGGCCTGTTCGGTAACCACGTCAACTACTACGGCCAGAGCGACGGCCGCGCCTCCTTCCCGCCCTCCTTCGCCACCCAGCGGCCGCTGCACATCAGCCAGAAGGGCTCGCCCTGCGAGGCCGAGAGCCCCTCCCACGAGAAGCTCATGGACTCCACCACCTTCACGCCCTCCTCCTACTCGTCGTCGGGCTCCAACGCCAACATCAACAACGCCAACAACACGGGCATGGGCGGCGTGGCGGTGGCGGCGGTGGCCGGCCCGGCCGGCCCGTCGGCGGGCGACCCTGACGGGGTGGACGACGAGCAGCCACTCACCCCCATCCTACTGCCCCGGTCGTCCTGGTGCTTCCCCCCCAAGAGGTGAGTGCGCCGCCCCCCGGGGGGGGCGACCGGACCGCGTCTGGGAGGGGGGTCTGTTGCTAGTTGGGGGACTAATTGATGCATCGTTGCCGTACTCCTGCAGAGTTAAGGCTCAGTTATGGTTCCACGTCGACGCAACGCAATGGCCACGCAGACGCTTCGACGCCGTCGGGTTTCAGTGAGCGGACCAATCACAACGAATCACGCAAGGAGGGTCCGCAAGAAGCAATGCGTCCGTGTTTTGTGGGGATTTCCTTTAATTGCAAGAGGAAGTGTTCGATGATTGGAGTTTTGTCGAGTTCCTGAAATAGATTGAAATGTTTGTCCATCGATCCGATACCATTTTCCCAAACAAATGCCCTCGTAGGAAGCCCCTACACTTCCTCTAAATCGTGTCAACCCTTAGAAATGATAAGATAACTAAAATCACACCATAGTAATGTTGATGTAGAGTGAGCAGTAGTCCTTGTCATTGCTTTGATTCTTTGATTGTGAACATTGTGATCGGTAAAGTTTAGCGTATTTTCGCAAAACAAGTAAATGGATCCTCTATCAAACAATTCATTTTTTTCTGTTCTACTTCTTATTTATTTTTTGTTGTGTGGCGAGCAGGACGTGGTTTTTATGACAACCTCATGCGGTATGTTGCTTGGATACAAAGTGTGTGTGTGCGTGTGCGTCTGTGCGTGTATGTATGTGCGTGATAGCCTATAAACATAGAAATGTGAATTGAGCTATCCTACTCACATGATACACCCCTAGCCAAGGTTTCAAAGGTGTATTATTGTGATATGATGTTCAACAACATCCCTGTAGGACTTTAACCATAAGACTTGCTGTTCATGGGGCTGCTTTAGTTTGCTATGGCTAATGCAGATATTTGTAAGCCGAACTGGTAAAACGTAGCACTTAGCATGTAGCACATGCTATCAATGGCTGCTCCGCCGTTGGCCTCCGTTCTGCTGCTGTAGAGCATGTCTGTAACAACCTGAATGCTTTGGACTTTTATTCACCTGGGAAACAGGGAATAGTATCAAAACTTCATAACCGCCCCTG
>NC_082400.1:16008070-16038070 GCF_031168955.1 Gadus macrocephalus | reverse complement strand
TATCTAACGCGTATGGAGAATAATATCGCGCACTACTTCGAGTCCCGGGCTTAGGCCCGGTCCTCTCGGCCGGGCTAGCTATTGATTCTGTCTTCTCCATCTGTGTTCGTCAAGTGGGCGTGGCCTATTTGAAGTGGGCGTGATCAGTGTGACGTAATGGCTCCACCATCCTCACCTGTCTAAAGGTGCTGCCATCTGTGGCTGGAGTAGTTATTGCAGCTTGTGTGGTCGATCCTGCTTCCTAGTGGCTATGTGGGGGTAATGCAGCTTGTGTGTTTGATCCTGCTTCCTAGTGGCTATGTGGGGGCAGCTTATGTGCTTAAAATACGTAACAATATTGACATGTGCTCGTATGTGATGTCCTCACAGGTACAATGACAGCAACGGGAACACCCGGGTTGGCTCGACCAATCAGAGGGCGTCGAGGCCCGTGTCACTCACGGTGCCCTCGCTACTCAACCAGGACGCAACCTCGCTGACCCACGGCAGCGCGGGCAGCCTGGTGGAGGCGGTGAGTGACGCAATAGGACACTTTTTATATGACAACCAGTCTTTGTAATAACGGCGTTTAAAAGAACGGCGTTAGGTAACGCGTTATTTTTTTCAGTTATGGCCCGTAATCGAACTAATTACTGATTCCGTTGTTACAACGCCGTTATCGTTACTGAACGTTAAATGCGGTGCGTTGCTATGAATTGATTGAATGAACTGCGTAACTAGTTACTTTTATTAAAGAGTAATTCAGTTACTCACTCAGTTACTTTTTGGAACGAGTAGTGAGTAGCTATAACTAATTACTTTTTTAAAGTAATGTTCCCAACACTGATTATAACCCATGCCAGCCCAGTTAGCCCTGGTAACTATTAACAACTCTACGATTAACAGCCTCCAAAGGCTCTGTTTTTGTGGTCAGATGAAAGGGAATTTTTCAGTCAAGGTCATAGATAAAGAATCCCATGGAGACATGGATACTCACTGCAGTATTCAAATGTGACTTTCTCTTCCTTCCTTCTGAAATACATTCTTCTCCCTCTGCTTCTTGGTTTGTTTCTTTCTTTCTTCACCTCCGTCCTCCATCACTTCTTACACCACCACCACCCCCTGCTCCACCTCCTCCTCCACCACCTTCTCCTCCTCCTCCTCCACCTCCACCACTTCCTTCACCACCTCCTCCTCCTCCACCTCCTCTTCCCACCACCACCTCCTCATCCTCTTCCGCAACCTTCTCCTCCCTCACCACCTCCTCCCCCCCCACCCCCTCCACCTCCTCCACCACCACTATCTCTTCATCCTCTTCCACCACCACCTCCACCTCCTCCTCCACCACCTCCTCCTCCACCATCACTACCTTCTCCTCTCTTTCCTCCTCCACCACCTCCTACTCCACCATCACCACCTTCTCCTCTCTTTCCTCCCTCACCACCTCCTCCCCCCCCCACCACCCCCTCCACCTCCTCCTCCACCACCACTATCCCTCCACCCCCCCCCCCCCCCCCCAGGTGCTGATCTCGGAGGGGCTGGGCCGCTTCGCCCAGGACCCGGCCTTCATCGAGGTCACCAAGGCGGAGCTGGCGGACGCCTGCGACATGACCATCGAGGAGATGGAGCACGCCGCCGACAACATCCTCAACGGGAACCCCGCCCCCGGCCGCCGCCCGCCCGCCGCCGCCGCCGCCGCCAACGGCAACCTGCTGCCGTACCACGCCGCCGCGGCCCCCGCGCACGCCGAGCCCCGGGGGGGGGGAGGGGCGGCCCACGGACCGTCCTCGGCGGAGGAGCGAGAGGAGCTGCTGGGGGGAGGGGGGGAAGAGGAGGAGGAGGAGGAGGAGGGGGAGGGAGAGGGGGAGAGCCGAGGGGGAGGAGGGGTGAGGCACCGGAGGAACAGCGAACTCCTGGACGACGAGGATATGGAGTGCGTGACGAGTTTGTAGAACGGGGAGCGCCAGGAGGATCCGTTTGTTTTTTCGGGGGCGGCTCGTCGCCATGACGACGACGGCGGCGGCGACGGCGACGGAGGGGGGGGGGGGAGGCACTGCCGGTGGTCCACGCTGGGTGTAGCGGTGGCGGCGGCGGCGGCCGGTTCTCTCTGATCCCTACTCGTCCTGTCACACACACACACACACACACACACACACACACACACACACACACACACACACTGTGTGTGTGTGTGTGTCTGGCTGCCTCTCTGAAGGACGCACACTTTAACACGCGGCCCGACAGCGTTTTGACTTCATTTTGTTTTCCTGTGTTTGTCTCTGAGGGCGACTCCTGCGTGGTGCAATATGCCACACTATATACCACACTATACTACACTGTACGTATGTGTGTATGTGTCTGCGTACGATACCTGGTCGCTGTGTGCGTGCGTGCGTGCGTGTGCTCGTGTGTCTGTGTGTATGTGCGCGCGTGTGCGTTTGTTTGTGTGCGTGCGTGCGTGCGTGTGTGTGTTCGTCGCACGTGTCTGAGTGTGTCTCTAAGTGCCTCACAGTTCTATTAAAAATCCTCAAGTTGTGGAGAAGATAAATAAAAAAACCTGCAGGAAAGACGAGCAAAAAGACGAACGCGACGACAACAGTTGGTGCAAAACGAGCGTCAGCCAAAGGGCGATCTGTTGGTCACCGTCGACGCTTCCGTCTGCACTTTCCTACGCTTTGGTTTGGAGCTCTCTCATCGTCCACTGTGTGTGTGTGTGTGTGTGTGTGTGTGTGTGTGTGTGTGTGTGTGTGTGTGTGTGTGTGTGTGTGTGTGTGTGTGTGTGTTTGTGTCGGGGGGGGGGGGGGGGCGGATCACACCACCTGACAGACACGGGAGAGAGGGTGGATTTGGGGGGGGGGGGGGGGGGGGGCTCTCATGGACAGAGGACCACCGTTGAGCTTTAAGCAGTTCAAATGTCTCTCCCACACACACACACTCACTCACACACACACACACACACACACACACACACACCCCATCCCGAGCACACAGGTCGGCTGCGCTGTATAGGGGAACAAAGAGGACCCTTTCGGGAGCTCCTCCTCCTTCCGTCCTCCTCCTGTCCCAACGCTGGGAACGCTGGGAGCGCCGCCCTGCCACAGGCCGACCAATCGGAGCGCAGGCGCAGGGGAGTGCTGCTTTAGTCGCCGGCAGCTGATTGGCTGCTGAGCGCGGAGATAACTCTGGGGTTCGCCGACCGACGCGGAGCCGGTGAGAGACTGAGGCGAGCCGTCGGACCCCCCCCCCCCACGGTCCGCGCCCACCCGCCGCAGAGCCACGCCCACAAGGGGGCGGAGCCTGCTTGAGCAGAGACGGCCAGCCCACTGTCTGCCTCATACCTATGCTCCCTCGCTGCGTCTCCTCCCTCCTTCCTCCCTCCTCCTTCCTCCCTCCTTCGTCACTCCGGGAGGTCTTTTGTTTTTATTTGTGTTGGACAGAAGGCAGAGGATCCAAGTGCGACAGACGTAAAGCTCAAAAAGACTTGACATGTCTTGTCAATCAAACTCAGTTCCTCCTTCTAGCCGGGCATCCTATTGGATAACGACACTCACTCTCTTCAGACCACGCCCACTAAGTATTAAATGGTTCTGTGCTGTGCAAAACTGGCTAGCCACGGCTGTTTTTTCTTTTCTATTCATGATGTTATGGGTTTAATTTATCCTAGATTTGTTTGCACAATTGCTGGTCGTTCCAATGTATTTTTGCTTGGTTTAATTTAGGAGAATTCTAATAAGTTTTAAGTATTGAAACCTGTGCAAACAGGACAAAGTATTTGCGTGCGTGTGTGTATATGATGTGTGTGTGTGCGAGTGTGCGTGCTTGTGTGTCGGCGTTTCGGTACAGAATGTGTGTGAAATAATGTGTGTAACTAAAAGGGGGTATCTCTCTCTATCGGTATGCACCTTTGACAGATTGTATCTATTTATTTATTTATTTTCCCAGAAGAGAAAAAAAGTATAAGTGTGTGTGTGTGTGTGTGTGTGTGTGTGTGTGTGTGTGAGAGTGTGAGAGAGTGTGTGTGAGACTGCGCGATTAATTGTATGTAAGTACGTGTGCGCGAAAACTTGGTGAATATTGTACTCTACAGAGCAGATTTTAAGCCTAGACAGTAAAGTTAAGGTAGCATTATAAGTATGGTGTTGTATGTGTGGTTGTGTGTGTGAGTGTGTGCGACTACACACTTGAACACTGGGTCAGGACAGGCATGCTTCCAAAGCTTTTGGTATATTTAGCGCCATGGGGTTCTGTTATTTTGGTTTGTTCTTATTTTGTCGTTTTTTTCTTTTCTTTTTTTATTTATTTTCTTTCAGCTTTCTAGCCAGGCTGAGTGAGTCAAGATCTACCAACACCTCAGAAACAAAGTATTGAGTTTTGTTTGTTTTGAAAGTAGAGTCGGATGTGCCGTGTTAGAGGGTTTAAAGCTTTATGATGCATGGTTAACGCTGGAGGAAATGCACACATCTACGTACACCACAATGGACGTGTTTTGCGTGTGCTGTCGAAACGACGTGATTTCTATTTTGCTTCAAGTATATGGGGGCCTTTAAAGTTTTAACACATGCTTTTACCCACTTTCACCACGTTAGGAACATCAACAATTAACGATCAGTAGACATAGCACACGTGTTCCTGTTGGGGATATGTCGTCCACATCATTTAATATAAGGAGACTGTAGCCATCAGGATTTCCAGAAGATCAGTAGTTTCACACAGCCCTTGAAAGAGGCCTATATACAGAGTTTACGTATCAACCAGATGTGACCGAGTGAAAAAAACCACAAACCACATTGAAAGTATGATTGTGTCTGAGTGTGGAACATGAGAATCTTCTTTATTATGGACTAACGGATTGTGAAGGACCTCCGCATCACTGGAGGTAGACGTTATACTGTACAGGCTCCCTGAGAATAAATCCACTGGACAATACATAACCATGTTTTTACCAACATAATATCAGGATCAAGAATCTACGGCATAAAAAGAGTAAAGATATATCCTAATTACTGTGACGAATCAGGTTCTCTTCTAACTACACCACACATGGTTCCTTGTTCCCCTGGAGGCCATATTTGCTCCATCTTGGTTCTAAACACTAGCTGGGTGAGAGAAGTGAATGCGGAATTTCGCATTCAGTTCCAGCACACCCAGGATCCAAAATGGCTGCTATTCGGAAATAGTCCAAAATTCTACGAGAATATGAATAACACATGACAACACTTATTTATTTTAGTTTATTTTTAATTTGTTTGCTTTAATACAGTACTCTATATTATTATTATTATTATTACGGTTGTTCTTATTATTATCCTTACTATTTTCTTTTGGCAGGGATGGGAATGAATGCACACACTGCCATATTGTTCTGTGACGGGACAGACATTTGATAAAATTATGCAATTATCTCGGACAATTCTAGTCATTCAGTTACTCTGCCTAACAGTTGTACTGCAAGGGTAAACGTCTTGGTTGTTAAATAAACACATTCACATTGCAAATGGGTTTATTCATATGGATTTTTATTTCAAACCAATCTCATCTTGTCATCACGTTAACGTGTCATGTTGTGCCATCTCAAGATGCTAGCACAGACTAGCATGTGGCTAGTGCTAGGCTACACATTATTTTTCATAGCGTGTCAATTCAATGTTCTCTAAGCGCAGAGCGACACGACTGATCACTGATCAGTCATTTTGAGGAAGAACGTTTGGTTTCCATGTTTTGTTGCCACACGCTGCACATTATCCCATTTATTCCTGCTAACTGAGTTGAGTCGTCTTTGTTTCAAACTACTTATGCATATATTTTGGAGCAAATGACTGAAATGATAGTCAGTATTCACACTTATTTCTTGCCGGTAAAAAACTTGATGGATGAACGTAATGCCATGGAAGAGAGTAAATAGAGAAGACCTTAATTATAAAGTTAACTTTATCCCTTATTAACTGAATATAAATGATACATTTAAAGATAGATGTTGAAGTGTGACCTAGGATGATACATTAAAGCAACAAACATAAAAATAAATAAGTACTGCTTAACTTGCATTAACCAATGCCGCACGGAAACAGTGGGAAATAACATTGGATCACCGTAGTTAAACATTGATGTAGTAGGTCCTACATTCAGTGTCTGGGATAGTTATCGGTTTTTAAAGGAACATTTTCCAGATGTTCATGTCAAGATATAACAAATTTGAAAGTGACAATGTGTAAGTTAGTGTAAACGGATGGTGGTTATACTACGACAGATCCCGTTTGGAAGTGTTATTTGTTGCGCACCATCATTCCATAAGCTACACATAACCACATCTAGCGTTGAAGCTTAGAAAAAGGTCTCATTGTCGTGTTGGGGCCACTCGCTTTGAGCAGTGTATGGTAGGCTTATAGGTGTTATAGGTTTTGATGGAATATAGCTTGTAAATTCAGACCTCACAAAGCAGTTTGGAGAGAATAGGAGCATTGGAATGTTAGTGTTAGTGGGAAGGAGTGTTTTTTCATTGTTTAGTAATTAATCATAAAGAAAGAGTTGTCTTTATGGGGAGACGTTTTGTTTGAAACTGCAACGGTGATTCTCATGCGAGACAAGGCAAAATTTGTTTTCTTTAACCACGGTTATGGTATATTTGCGTTGATTTAGTATTTTACAGTATTTTAACTCTCTTGAGTCCTTTCAATATGGCGGAGTATCACCAACATAACTCCCATGATGCATTCTGTTGTACAAGCCCTCTACAGAGAGGAAGGGCTGGGGGATATGAAGTAGCTCAAGTCTGTCTACATCACACAAGATATGCAATAATTGTCACTGTATACCAGGTTCTTAGAAGTTATTTAATGATGAGTCGTCACAAAGAATGATAACATGTCGACATGTTATGGATTAGTTTATTGTTTGATTGATATTTCTATTTTTCCTGTTATATTTTAAAGCTGTTGCTATTTTCATCACCCCACTTTGTTTTGATTGAATTGTGTTTTTGTGCATGCGTTTGTGCAGTAGGGATGGCCTGTAGTCAAACAATTACATGAGATCCATGAGGCCCAATGAAATGGCAGTTCCTATTTAATTTGACCCACAACATTGAAGGCTGGAGCTTTTCCTCTCTAGGTGTCAATGACGTTGTTGAGTTAACTAGCTATAATCCAGCAAAACGTGTATTATTTAACGGGTTTTATCAAGGATATAGTCCAGCTGTTAATAAATGTAATTTTTGGGGATAGAGTATATTTTTTTGTGTAGAGGGACAACTCTATATGCTAAGCTGTTCATGTAGTTCCCCAGACTCTAATTTTGCATATCTTGTGTTTGCATAAGTTTGTTCAGTGAAAGGACTCTGAACCCTTTTCTATCAATTATCTGTCATGTTCCCCAACTGACTGCTGATTGACGAGAAGGCAACCAAAAAACAACAATTAAGAATCTCTCCCACACAGCCATGCACATCCACATGTGTTCAGGAATCCTCAAGTGTTTCTTTGGAATTGTTGTCTTGAAAACGAGGCTGTGTCACTGTAAAGAACATTAGGTTAAGTAAAAAAAGTTTGTTTTCGACAGAGTTCCCTAATTCTTTCATTCATTGGTTATGTGTCAGACCTTTAAGGATTTTTTTGAGATGGCTGATGAGGCTGTTTTACTGCATGAATCTTCCTTCCAGGAATTTAAGGCGTTGGTCAGATGTGTGAAAAATAGGCTATATGTTGAGCACACCACTAGCGAATGAATGTTATTTTGATATAGCTTATAGAGAGGAATAGCCTTGTAGAAAATATCAAATTAACCCCAATATATATGTGATTGAATGATATCTAGAGGAGATTTAAGGAGGAACGTTTCAACATTTTGAGGCCGATCTACTTGAAAAGACCTTGAATAGATTGAAAACCCTGTCTTCATTTCATTTGAAACGTTAACCGCTGAAATGTATTTTAAATGAATTACGTTTTCATAGTTTATCTGTAGTACCAGCTAAATTGAAAATTGTCATTCTTGGCATTAGACATTTTTTGCATATGATTACTTATTTGCTAGTTACTCACTTACTTACTGGTAGCCTAGCATTAGCCTAAATTTACTAAAGACAGGACCAAATAGCTCACGTGGAAAAGATCAGACCTATAGGCCTCCCTGCTAGAGTTAATGTTGTTTCATTACTTCTGTGATATGATCCGATCTGGTAGATCAGTGGACAAGAGACAGATATGTGGTCGTTTTTTAAAGAAATTCCCTGGCTGTTTTTATTTGCTTTCTTAAGAAGCTATCTATCTGTAGTGCCTGCAACAAGCGAGAGAATAGAAGTGGCCTGGGTAAAATTTGATAATTTATAACATTGATTTCTGTATCAGATGCCGTAATCGTAGTCTATATGAAATATATTTTGATATATATTAAATTACATGTTACTGGTAGTATTTAAGCCCTATAGGCCTACAGAGAGCATACGGAATTAGATCATGTTCATATATGACACAGAAACAACAGTAACAGCATAAAAATAACATACTGGCTCTTGGGAAAATTAATGGCGGTATTCACGAGTGAGTAAGATGGAAAGTAAAATGGTCAGATCAAAACATAATTACACGTTTTCTTCATCACAAGATTCTGTCAACAAGTATCACCCAAAAGATATCGGGGGGGGGGGGGGGTTGTATGTGTGAGTGTTTCAAAGCTGAAGGGAATCCAAGCTAACTCAAGAGCTGGCAGTACTTCGGCAGCTGAGTACAGGGACTTCCGGCTTCTTATCTTCTAGGAACCTGACCCTAAGCAAGCAGTGACACATAACCTTAGGGGGGCTGATCACACATTCACAAACCATCTGTCGTCGCTGCCTGTCTAAATGTAACGCCCCGTAGAACGTGTTCATCTGATAAGAAAGAGGATGGATGTGAATGAATGAATGGTGTGTACGCTTGCGCGCCTTTGTGTGTGTGTGTGTGTGTGTGTGTGTGTGTGTGTGTGTGTGTGTGTGTGTGTGTGTGTGTGTGTGTGTGTGTGTGTGTGTGTGTGTGTGTGTGTGTGTGTGTGTGTTCGGGAGTAAGAGAAGCAGGATGAATGGCTGAATGTTAGATTAATGTAAAAATCAACCTTGGTAGTGGTGGTGGTTCATAACACAGGTAGCTGGGCTGGGCTGATTTGGAGACGTGTCAGTTCTAAGTGTCTCCACATCAGTGAGCCGAAACAGGGAGCTGTGGTCATAGCTACGTCTCCGGACGACTAGAGTATAGCGTGAGAAGTGGTGGGCTCCATGTTGTCTTTGTTAACGGCTCAAATACTCCAGATTTTAATCATGCATTAAAGAGGTCTAGAGAGAGGGAAGAAATGGCACTGAAACTCTACTATTCAATCATCAGGAAATGCATCGTGAGCCTGTTTCCAACTCAGACGGTTGTGTGTTCCATCCGCATGAATCAGTCGTCTCCATATTGACTCTAGTTAAGTAAACATGCAACATGTTAGCAGGAGAGATATTTTCTTTGTCAGAGAATAATTTGTTTTTTTTTAGAGAGATATGTTCATAATATTCACAGAGAGACCAACAAAATATTTGTTGTTATATTAGTAGAGGCGCTACTGTTAAATATAGTACTTAATGACCACCTTTTATGGTTAAAAAACAAGACAAACTAAAGAGTGTTATTGTGCTTATGGTAGCTTTGAAGGCAGGTGGCCATCTTGTAAGTTATTTTATTTAAGTGAATTATCCCTCAGCCATTGGAGGGATTCTATTTCTATTGTTTTGGAGGGATTTTGTTTTGATTAATTTGGGAGGATTCTATTGTGATTCCTTGGGAGGTGTCTTGGGGTTGCTAAGCGACACTATTCCAAACTCTGGAAACTTCAGTGACAAAATGACCTATTCCTCTTCCTTTATCTTCTTGGAAAACACTTTCTTGTTCTGTTAATTTATTCATTTCATTTTTTAGATTCTAGAAAGGGAAATAATACAAATTGAATAAATCTGAATATTAATCAATCACCTTTTCTACTCGTATTTTCAATAAAAAGTTAAATGAAAAACCAAACAAAAAGTTGATTTGTAAATAGTCGATGTACAGTTTGTATCTGTAACTCGTCAGTCTGTCTTTGGTGACAGAGTCTGTCTTGCTTATAACGCACGCTACCAGTAAATAAAAAAGGAAAAAGTATATTTAGACTGTATGGTCAATTGAAAGCAAATTTTAAATTAATCTCTGATGTATATTCCTGTAACATTGCATTTTTATCTGAGGAATGATGTTATTAAAACATTGCAAATAAATTACATTTCCTACAGCTGGGTTCTTTTTTTATGCTCTCCTTCTTAATAATTTGGTCGAATTGACAATTCAGTATGGCTTTTAGTCCTGCTTTGGCCTATCTGCAAACTGCAGCCTCACTGCTAGACACCACTGCTTTAATTTAATCAGTAGCCTAACTATGTTCTCACTAGTCTCTCCCTAGTTGTATTTCAAACCACGAAAAGAAGAAGTGAACACTTCTGCTTTTGTATTTAGAAGAAGTGTTCACTTTAAATAGTTTGAACTAAGGCATGGCATCATGAATTCCACATAAGGAAATAAAGTAATAGAATGGTAAATTTGCTATTCATTACCGTGTTATCTTAACTCCCTGTATTAAAATGTTTGATACGTTATCAATGCCTGGGATGTAAACAGTAAAAGTACATCACTTATAGAGCGCTTTTTGTTTAACTGATTTCTCAATGCAAAACAGGTGTGCCCCCCCCACCCCCACCCCCACCTGGAGTCCAATCTCTAGGTCTGGGGCTGCTTCAGTCATCAGCCGCACACACTCATTCATACACATCCGACAGTAGCCAACTCTTGGGAGGTGTGTTTCCGGTGTCATGGTCAGGATCAACTCGACATTGATCAGGGAGGAGCTGGGAGTTGACACCTCTCCATCACTAACTCATAGTGAGTGAGCCCTGAAGAAGCTCCAAGACGCTGCTGATCAACGCGTTCCGTGAGCACCGCAAAAAACCTACACAATTATAACTGCAAGAAGGCTTCGGCCTGTGGCAATCCATTGTGTCGCTCAGGGTACAACTGGTGCCCTGCTCTAAGTAATGATCAACTACCAGTTGATTAAACCAATAAACTGGTAGCTGGTGAGTTGATTACTACCCCGAGTGGCCGAAATTACATCTTAACCTCATACAGAACACGTATACCTCCTGCTGTACAATTCAGGCCTTGTTGACCCAAGCATTTTTTTTAAATGTAAATTCAAACCAGTTTTGTTTGAGGTTATGAGCTGCCTGCCTTGCATGGAAATTCAATCTCTGGGTACAATCAAATTTGAACAGACTTGTAGGCTATTTCTAGCCTGGTCCTACCACACTCTCGTAGGCCTATTTAATTTCATGTGTACAGAAGGGAAATTCAAATAGGAGGTAGCCTACTATTTCTGGTGTAAACAGGAAATAATGTATTTCCTTCTGCGGCTGCCTGTCATAGGACCAGCAGGCTGCCGACAGGTGCGGCTTCAGGGTGCAGTCCGATGCCTTCACCCGGGTAGCGGGCTCCAAGACGCTGCTGATCAACGCGTTCCGTGAGCACCGCAGCGATGGGAGCCTTTCAACCTAAGTTGTTGTCTCCATTATGTTGTTCCATTTTCTCTCGTTTTCTTCATTAGCATTCTTCTTCTTGCTATTGATCGTATTCATTTTTGTAGTAGTTACTGTGTACTCAGCGTAGTGCAGTGAAGTAAGTTGGTAAACACTGCGCGTGAGCTCCAGCTGTTCGTGGGGTTCCCTCACGCAACTGGGGCTGCTCGCCATCGTTCCGCAGGCGGAGCGATGGGGAGGAGCTGGGCGTTGAACAGGATAACAGGATATCCACAACAGAGCTGTGGTTAGTAGACAATCTATGAGCACAGAGTCAATTCAACGTAGGCTATAAACTATACAAGAGTCAAAGGTGAGTGAAACCTCTCAATTTTGGTGTGGTGTTTGGTATGTGGTATTTGAGTAGAATTAAAATCACTGCCCAGATAACAACGGTAATTGGAACTATCTTAAATCAACATTTCGTTCTCAACATTAATACATTGCATCAACATTGAACTCGGATGTTGATTCTAAATCATTTTGCACCCTTTTTTTTTTATATTGAAACAAATATATTGTAATCCTGTCCATAGATCAACGGAATTTCAATGGCAGGCTATTTCAATTATCAGGAATATTCAACAATTTTGAAATTTCAACTGAACTAAGGATCAATGGAATTTCAATAGAATTTCAATCATTATTAGAAAATGATTGCGAAATTGTAATGCCCTAAATTGAATAAGCATTGATATTTGGGTTACAGGGCGATATTGCCAATGTGTCGAAAAGTCATTGATTTAGAGTTGACTGGGAAAAGACCATTGTTGAAAAGCCATCGACATATTATATGTCGATGGCTTTTCAACAACGGTCGTTTCCCATAGTTGACCGGGAAATATGATTGAAAATGCATCGATATAATATAGGCCTATATCTAGTACAATGACTGTTTGCTATCTGGGGAGTAATTTTACCTCTACTCAAATAGCCTACCACATACCAAAAACCGTATAAAAAAAAATACTACTTGGATTAACTCATGTCAACAGTGTTTCAATTTAAAATAAGGCCACTAGTTATGTGACTTTCAACACATTATTTTCAAGTACTTTGTGACCGATTTTTCATAAACTGACAGATGAGTAATTATTACTTGATAGGTCATCATATAACATCTATGCGCTTAGCGTTGCTACAAGTTGTGACGTTACTCATTACATTGATTTCCCTGTAGCGGTTGGTATAATTTGCACAGGAAACTTTCAAATGAAGCTTAAATTGCATAGTATTATGCAATAGTGCAGGTATTTGCTTTTTTTTCTTATTGCACTTTTTTCAAATTGCACTTTGCACATTGCTCTTTATTCAACTCCTCCCTTCTGTGCCGTTAGCATGTTGCCGTGGCGACCGTTGGGGCGGGTCTTCCTGGTTGTGTCACCTCTGATGGGGGTGATTATGCTGGCCCTACACCAGCGATCGCAGTTGGACCGGAGAGCGACGCGTCACGGAAACCACATCAGTGTAGGAGCAATGCATACGTGTTGAGCTGCCGAGCGGTGGAACTAACTTCATGATGTTCCTTATTAGCATCATTGAAATAACCCTTAATGGTGTTAAATAAACAAAGGATAAGAAACTACGAGAAAAAAAAAAACCTACACAATTATAACTGCAAGAAGGCTTCGGCCTGTGGCAATCCATTGTGTCGCTCAGGGTACAACTGGTGCCCTGCTCTAAGTAATGATCAACTACCAGTTGATTAAACCAATAAACTGGTAGCTGGTGAGTTGATTACTACCCCGAGTGGCCGAAATTACATCTTAACCTCATACAGAACACGTATACCTCCTGCTGTACAATTCAGGCCTTGTTGACCCAAGCATTTTTTTTAAATGTAAATTCAAACCAGTTTTGTTTGAGGTTATGAGCTGCCTGCCTTGCATGGAAATTCAATTTCTGGGTACAATCAAATTTGAACAGACTTGTAGGCTATTTCTAGCCTGGTCCTACCACACTCTCGTAGGCCTATTTAATTTCATGTGTACAGAAGGGAAATTCAAATAGGAGGTAGCCTACTATTTCTGGTGTAAACAGGAAATAATGTATTTCCTTCTGCGGCTGCCTGTCATAGGACCAGCAGGCTGCCGACAGGTGCGGCTTCAGGGTGCAGTCCGATGCCTTCACCCGGGTAGCGGGCTCCAAGACGCTGCTGATCAACGCGTTCCGTGAGCACCGCACGGCCAACGCGAGCGTTCGGCTAATCGCCATCGTTCCGCAGGCGGAGCGCGCGCTGTCGAGTCGCTGTGTGTTTTGCTGCAGAGAGCGAGGAGAGGTGGTTACCGTGGCAGCCAAGCGCACCACGCACCCGTCCAACTACTTTTTTGCCTACGGGACGGGAGACTTCCTGTGCCCGATGCCCTCTGGCTGCCAGCCCAGGTAGGCTTTACAGAGTGGAAGCATCGCACATATTTTACTATGCTTTAGCCTTGAACAATTTAAAAGCACGCCACTTGTGTTTACACAAGTGTTAAGCACGTGTCGGTTCTAGACACATTTTACTAGGGGGGCCAAGGAAGGGCCAGTGATTAACCAAAGGTATAATATGTCACCTTTTAATGTTGGGGGGGGGGGGCGAACGATTTCCCAGGTACGTCGGGCTGGTGTCGGAGGACGGCGAGGACCTCTCCGACCTCACCCTCCTGCCCGTCCTGAACCGGCGCGCCCCAGAGCGCTCCCGAATGCCCCTGAACTTCACGCTCTGCATGCCCAGCCTGTTCAACCACTACGACAACGTGCTGCAGTTCGTCCAGGTGTGGACACTCATCTGCAGCATGGCTGTGCACTCTTAGCCCCCTCCCACCCACCCCCCCCCCCCCCCCCCCCCTCTCTTGAAAACATAGCTGTGGGAAAGAAATAACTACCACTAAAAGTTTCTATTTTTGAAATTGAATACAATTAGTGGCCTCTAGTGGTGAGGTTGCAGATTGCAACCATCTGAATCTCCCCCTCCCTCTGTCCCCTCCCAAGTACTATGGTGGCCTTTACTGACCTGTATTGTGTAAAGGTGCGGTCAGAGCAAACTGTAAACTTTTCTGGTGCCAAAAGTTAAAACCCATGAAAATGTTAGGGTTTTTAACTCATTTAGCATTTTTATACCGGACTTCAGGAACTGAACACTGATAAGCTGTCACGTCACATCATCGTCAAGTTCATTCTGCTAGATGCCATGGAATCCTATACCCTGGATCTTTTAAATAAAATGTTTAATTATGACTTGAAGGATGTGAGGTTGCAGTGAGGAGCAAAAAGCCAATTGACAGTGGAACCGAGGTCCCGATAACTTCCGTACGCATGTTGTTATCTAAATCTATGGAAGACCAGTCTTTAAGTATCTGTCAGGAGTCTAACACTTGCAACATAAGTCCTGAGAACTTATCCCTGTTATGACGGCTGTAAAGACCAGCAGAAACAAGTAGTCTAAGAGGACCTGGTCAAACGAAAACTAATACAATATGAATTCTGCTCCGAGGTTAAAGTTGTCAATTAAAGAAAATGACATTTATTATTTGATTGGAAATTGAAAGGAGAGTATGCTTGTGTGTTTGTGCAGGCGATGGAGCTCTACCAGCTGCTAGGTATCCAAAAGGCCTTCCTATACAAGACGAGCTGCTCCGCTCCCATGGAAACGGTGCTTCAGTACTACTCCGGCAAAGTATGCGGACAAGCTAAGAGTCGTCTAAGAGTCTTGGGGTTGCACTACATCACAAGGGACGGAGGAAAACATTAACATTAGAGAGAATAGGAACACCGCAAGAACACCTTTTTATGACTGTGTTTTCTGGTTTTGGTGTCCACACCATGTACCTGACCTTTGAACTAATGAGCAAGGTCAAAGGTCAGGTACACCCCCCCCCCTTCCCCGCCACCTGGGGAGGGTCATAATACATTGTCATAGCCCGTATTCCTATCCTCTCTTAACGTTTCATGTGCCATGTTTGAATTGGCCCACTTATCCCCTATATATAGTCCACTCTTTCGGATGACACCATGTAAGTGTAAACCTACTTCCACACTGCAGCCCACAAAAGACCCCCAAAACATGATCACATTCTTGCACAGGTGGGTTTTCTTCAGGTGTTGCCCTGGCCAATCAGCTCCCACTTGAAACCTTCCTCCAGCTGGCTTCCGTCGACTTCGCCCGGGGATATCCACTACTACGGCCAGATCCCCGCCAACAACGACTGTCTCTACAGGAACATGCACCAGTCCCGATACGTCCTCATGCACGACCCAGATGAGGTGATCGTACCCACCGGTAGGTCGGCTCTGGCCTCAATAGAGTGACTCAATGTTAAAGTGTGCGCTTCGAGTTGAATGTCTATCTGGCCTTTGCTGTGCATTCATTGATGACCAAATATTGGCGCAGCCTTAAATATTGGCAATTTGATTAAATGACTTGGTGATTGTGGTCTTGGATGTTAATGCAGACTTCTCCTAATCTTTTAACGTGGTTTTTCAGTCAATTTACGATAACTGTTTTGATTGCTCTGTCTATTTAAATTCTGTGAACCGAGGCAATCCTTGACCGTCACGAACGGAAACTCCCTCCCCAGAGCACTGACTAGGCGGAGCATTTTGACATTTCTGGAAAAGGCTTTAACCAGGTTCAGGATGTGACCTGAGATTGGGATGGTCTCATGAGACTAGGTTTTCCAAAGTGGCTTTTAAGGATGAGGTCTCTGGTGTCGCTCGGGGTTCAGGGAGGCCTGACTGAGAGTTAGTGACGATGAGAATGATGATGATGAGAATGATGAGAATAATGATGAGAATCGTTTGACAGGCAACGTGTCTTTTCAAACGTTGATGTCTGATCTGGAGAAAGCCCATGGCGAGAACGTCAACTTCTACTTTCCCAACAACATTTTCCGTCTGGAGGAAAAGGAGGAAAACAGCAAGTATGTGTTTCAGCTGCAAGATAACAAAAAAGGTCCCAAAAAACCTAGTCCCAAACTTTTCCCTCGATCCACATCCCAATCCCAAACTTTTCCCTCGCTCCACATCCCATTCCCAAACTTTTCCCATGTTCCACATCCCATTCCCAAACTTTTCCTATGTTCCACAACACAGTCCCAAACATTTCCCTCGTTCCACATCACAGTCCCAACCCTTTCCTTCGATAGGGCTAGCCCTAAGCCCTAACCCTGACCCGTTGCTCCTCTGCAGGTATGACCTTCCGGAGTGGAAGCACCTTCCCGGCACCAACTTCCTGTTGCACACGCTGAGGGAGACGGACGGGGCGGGCGGGAAGCTGGTCCTGGATCCACGCAGCGTCCTCCAGATGGAGGTCCACGCCGTCCAGGCACACTTCAACAAAGGCCGCACAGAGACGGTCAGCGGTTCACACTGTCCCAGACACGGCCCATTCATCCATACGTCTTCTGATCCATAGTTTGTTCACAATTAGATGAACATCGAATGTCCTCGATGATTGGCAAGTGGGGAAAATGCTCATTGCAAGTTAGCTGAGGAGTCTTGTCTTTCACGCAGTCTTAAAAAAAAGGAATTCACATTTGAAATGTAACACGATAAATTACAAGATGATCGTACAAACCATAACACGTTTTCTGTTCAATTGGCTCAACGTTTCAGCGCGAATAAGCGATACCGTCGATCAGATGAATAACATTAGAGGTGACATAATAATCACACCTTGTGGTATAATATGTCCCCTTTAACGCCCTCGCTGCAGATTGGTTCAGAGCAGGGCCTCCTCCACCACGTCCGCCGGAGGAAGAACAGCCAGCAGAAGAGTGACCTGGTCCGGGAAGAGGGGCTGCTGAAGATGGCTCCGGCTCTAGTCCAACGGGTCAACCGCGCCCTGAGCAGCATGGGTCTCCTCAACACCTCCCACGGCCCGGCACCCCACTGATGACACCCCCAAACGTACATTTTCGATCCTCTGTGAGCTGTGGATGACGGATAAGATCCCCCCCCCCCCCGGTGGAACAACGGCACTGACGCAAGCGAGAAGAGATGCCCCTCTCTTGTCCCTCTCTCGCTCCCTCGCCACATTCGGCGGGTGGCGAGCCTCCGGCTGCAGGCGTTCTCTACCTGGGGAGATCAGAACGGCGGGGCAGCGGTTCATCAGCCGCCCACGACAGAGTGGTACCCTACTCTGCCGAGACACCTCCTCCACCGGCATAACTTAACTACACCTCTCACACAACGACTACAACTATAGCTAGTTTGGCTCGTTCGGCTAGTACAATCTATTGACTCATGATGGCAAGGATTAGAGATGCTCCGATAGATCGGACGCCTATCAGGATCGGCAGCTATTGGACGATCACGTGACGTAAATTACTCGCGCAGCTTTTTTTTCCCCCTGCATGCGGCGCACGCGGAACTTGCCAGCGGCAGCATTAGTTCTCCCGTCTACAACATTGTGCTGCACTGCCAGGATTACAAGGGGGCGCTGTAAAGTTGGCAAAGGAGGCGGTTTTACGTTCAGTGTTGTTTACTGAGAACTTGCATAACTCTTTGTAGCTTTACCCTACATACAACAGTATGCGCGCAGGCACATTTCAGTACCGTATATGACAGTCACAGTCAGCAGAGGCTTTGGTGACCGCATCAACGCCTCGTGCCCACTGCCTCCGTCCGTTGACTGATCCCCATTGACTTTGAATGGGGACGGACGCGCAATGCATTGTGGAGCCGTGCGCTGAAGGCTCCGTCAAAAAGTTGAAAGATTTTCAACTTTTTCGGCAGCGACGGATCCGTCATCCAATCAGATCGCGTATGCAAATGTGTGCAATGTCTCGGGCTCTGATGACCCCGGAAAGCTCCCCCATCCGTCAGCCATGCCTTCCGACGTCCTTTGACTGACGGTGCAGTGGGCATGAGGTGTTAGCTGTATGTTTCAGTCAAGGGGGATCCAAAGAGGAGTATCGGAACCAAAAATGGTGCTTGCCGCCTATCCAGATTATAGATAAAATATATGTCAGATTCCCATTCCCCTTCCATTCTGTGATCGGCAGTGATCGGCAATCGGCAGATCTTGTTTTTGGTAATCGGTGATCGGAGCATCTCTAGCTAGTACTATCTGTAAGAGCCCTTTTCCTGTTTTCCATAACCCTAACCCTAACCCTGGGGTTAAGGTTAGGGTTTTATACCTTTTATACCTGTGGGGGCACAGGTATAAAGGGTACTTCATTTGGGTTACCTCTGTTGTTTGACCCCGGAAGGGCATACGGTTTTTGACTGCTAGAAGTACCATATTTACAGTTGTTATGTCACTGAGGACCTATCTGAATGTATTCCGTATTCACATGCAATAGGTGTCATGGTGAGGAAATAAACGAGTTGCAAACCGGAGACGATCGCACGGATCGTTCATTGCTTCACGCAGCTGCATAGTACAAACGTTTGGGAAACATCAACACAGCGGGTCAACGAGGTCAGCCAGGGGTCAAACCACACAGAGCATGCGTATTGGATGTGGCTCCTATACTATCTATTGAATTCTCAGGAAGTTTCTCAGGAAGTTCTAAGCTTGTACCACATAAAAAGGGGTGAAAAGTATTCATGCATACAATTTTTATTTCACCTCTTTGTACATACAAAAATAAAACGTATACTTTTGCACCCCATCGCGCGTCATCGTTCACATTATATTACCACACCGCGATCGTACCACCACGGTGTCACCTCAGGAGCTGGTGAGTGGCCATGTGCTTCTTCAGGTTCCCGTTCTGGGAGAAGTCCTTGCCGCACCGCGGGCACCGGTGGGGCTTGACCCCGCTGTGGCTCAGCGTGTGGCGCTTGATGCAGCTGGCGGTGAAGAAGCGCTTGGGGCACACAGCGCGCAGGGGGAACGGCCGCTCCCCCGTGTGCAGGCGGCCGTGGACCGCCAGGTGGCTCTTGGTGTAGAAGCTCACGGGGCAGAGGGCGCAGCGGAACGCCCGCCCCCCGCTGGTGCACCCGCTGGTGCTGGTAGTACCCCGACTTGCTGCCGAAGCGCCTCTCGCAGGGCAGGCAGCGGTAGCGCAGCGCGTGGAGCTCCAGGTGCGTCGTCAGCTGCTCGCGGCGGGGGAAGGTCTTGTCGCAGAGCGGGCACCGCGTCTCCTCGTCAGCCCCCCCCCCCCGCGGGGCCCTCGGGGGCCCGTCCTCTCCCTCGGGCCCCGCGGGGGGGGGATAGGGAAGTCGGCATCTGCTCCCCGGCCACCCTCTCTCCAATACCCTCACCCTCGGCACCTTTTCTCCTCTTCCTCGTCTTGGCGGACGCGGGCGCTTGCTGCAGCGCGTCGCCATTCCCGTTCCTCCGGCCCCTCTTCCGGTGCCTTCCGTCCACAGCTCTTCTCCGGCTCTCGGGCGGCCCTCGGGCCCGTGAAGGCGCCTGTCCCACGCCAGGTTCTGTAGTGGGAGGTAGGTGGGGTGCTGGAGTGGTGGAGGCGTGGGGTGCTGGCGGTTTGGGGGGGTTGGGCTGTAGGGTGGGGGTGGGAGAGGCACTGCTCTGGTGGAGGTGGATCTTCGAGGCCGGCTGAGCCACGACGGGCCGCCGGCGAGGGGAGGACAGCTCGCTGCCTGGGGGGGGGGGGGGAGTAGAGAAGCCGAGAGTGAGGGGAGCATTCGTGACAGCGCATGTCAACGGATACTGCGAGCAAAGATATTGTACACATAGAGGAATATATTAAAACAGAGGAATGTACATCGTTGAGGGTTGGTGTGAGAAGCACAAGATCGTGTGTGTGTGTGTGTGTGTGTGTGTGTGTGTGTGTGTGTGTGTGTGTGTGTGTGTGTGTGTGTGTGTGTGTGTGTGTGTTGGATGGTTCAAGCTGTCTCATCTTGCCCGAGAGTGATTAGACTCAATGCCAGCCTGGGGGTCATTGAGTGATCGAAGCATACAGGTTAAACCAGCCATCCGCACACACCTTTGGGGAGATCTCCACAATGGAACCCCTTCCTCCATCACGCTACAAACTCAACGTCAACCCCTGTCCTGGACGTCAGAGAGGACAGTACAGTCACGTAATGCGCCAAGGGAAGACTTATACAGTCATTCATAGATATATCATTTAATTACAGAAAAAGTATCACAACAAAAAAAGTACAGGAACGCACAGGAAGAGACAGAAGGCGACAACAAGAAAGACAACAGACTTTAAATGAACTCATTCTCCCCACTGTCTTAAGTCGAAAATAAAAAAGCTCATCGAAAATCGTATTTTCAAGGGCTTATAAGCCCCCCCCCCCCCCCCCCCCCCCCCCCCCCCCCTTACCCCCTACCCGACAATTGGGACAACGCTACCGTGCGCGTGAACGCGCAAAAGTGAGGGTTAGGGGTGAGGCCGGAGTTTTATGTGAAGAGGTGAATTGGGAATCAGCATTAAGCTCATGTCTGCGGCAGGCCACGTCTCACCTGATGCTTTTGTGGGCAAAAACTCCTCGTTGTGGCCCACGGAGCTGTCCCAGGAGTCCTCATCTATCACCACGAGGTCCCCGTCAGAGTCACTGCCGTGCTGCTCTTCCCAAAGGTAGACCGCAGGGGCTTTGGGAGGGAGCGATAGCCTGGCCATGACTTCCTCCACGCGCAGCGACTCTGAGGGAGTCAAGATGATCAGCAGTGTTCACAATGAACACACACTACCAGCCGATGGCGGATGGGTTTCAATCAGTGTGGCGTACAAACGCTTGGCCAGCAGATCCATTCACTCACAGGTAGAAATAAAAAATCATTCTTAAAGTGGATGCTGCACGCTGAACATGTTATATAAGATAAGATGGTACTTGAACAGATGGTACTTGAACAGTACTTGAATTGCTATAGAAAAAATTGTGCCTTGCCTTGAACAGGACATGTGGTTGCCACAGCAGCGATACAACATGAAACAAAATGACAATGTATAAGGAAAACAATGCTACGATTTATAAGAGGAAGGAAATAGACAAACCGAAATAAAGAGAAAAACAAATAGGCAGTCATGAGATCAATATGGATAAGAAGAACCCTTAGTAGCCTATCTATATTCTCCTCTTGTTTTGTCTTGGTCTCGTGGTAGAGTTAGGATGCATATTATATTCTTTACAGCTATTATTGTAGGCCCTGGTTCTTTAAAGATCTGATCTATGTCGTGTTTATTACGAGAAGCACGAGGAAATATAAAATATAATAATCGCTTATATCTTTCATTATATGAGCAACCGTAGCAGACATATGTAGCCTATATTAATCCCAGAGAGGAAATGAAGGCGCTACATCAGCACACATAAAAAACAAGTTATATTAAAGTAAGAGACTATATAATAATTAAAAACCTATCAAAAATGTAGATATGAAATGAAATGCACATTTACATACAAGTTAGTTGACCCGAAGAAGACAACCCCAGCGATATTAGGGAGTTGGTTGAATTGGCACACGGCCAGTTATTAACATTTTTATGATACACAATTTTTTGGGGTGAGGGTCCCCCATCCCAACATAAGACCTGGCTTAAATAATCTTCATTCCCTACCTCGTCAATAGACAACGGAATCATTAAGTCACGCACCAACGCTGCTTGCCATCATTTTCATCATAACAGACAGTACAGACATCATAACAAACAGTAGCTGGTCCCAGGGAGAAACTAGTGACCGAGGATTTCGTTTAGCAGTTGGAACCAAATTTCCGGGTACATTATGTTTTTTCCTTGACGATCCGCCTAGTTGTCCCACACACCTGTCCCACAGGTGACATCTGGTGGAAGACGAATATCAATACAACAAAACCCCTGAAGCTGATTGGCCCATACTTGTCTTGCAGTCAGTGTGGAGAACCGTAGGAACTGATCGCGCAGACGTCTCCGTCCAGCCCCCATGTATGCGTCCACTTGGTTGACTGAAAGCTGTCCGTAAGAAGCGGGTATACTATAAACGCATAATGGAACTCATGAGGTAAGCATTGGGCTGTATGCCTGGCTAAATGTCAGCAGCAGCAACAGACATTCATAATTATCAGGGACTGCCAGTCAAAGCCATTCGAGTTTGTAGTGGTGCGTTCTCAACATCCCCAATCATTGACAGCAGTAGAGATCGACCTCTAGCGGCAAAATACGGTACTGTCTCAAGTTAGAACTTGGTATGATTTAGCATAGGTTAGGTTGACTTTTCAACCTAACCTAGGTTAGGTTGACTTTTCAACCTAGGTTGAAAAGTCTCAGACTCTAAAGGCACTAAGATTTTTTTAGTGACTTTTTAACCTTGCTAGGTCCTATCCACATTGTATACTGTTACTTTATAATTAAAAGGTGACAAGTCTTCCTCTTCAGCTAAAAAGTTGTTCTGTGTGTTGACAACTTGTAGAAATAGGATTTTATAATATTTCATAGAAAAACCTCACTGTTTACATCCTGAGCACACCACTGGCAACGTCACATCCATCAATAAGATATGGTCCTCACAGGCAGATTAGGATCCCTCCCAACCAAATAAAAGAAGGACCTAATAGGGGTGTATCAAACATGGAGTGGCATACAACTTACAAAGGAGTAGCCTAGTTGCCCCCTTCCCCAACACCCGCAAAGGCCACGGAGAACCCTTCCAAAACAAGACTTTACTTAAGTTTTTTTTAATTTGAATTTACAATATTTCCAAAAATATATAAGCAATAATAAACAATAAAATAAAACTATGAAACAAGTTGACAGTTACAATCAAGTAATATTAACAAACAATGAAAACCACAAATGTTCAGAAACTGTCTTAGCACTTGCCTCACCCCATCGAAAAGGGGTGACAAGAAGAAAAACGTATCTAATCTCATCCCTTCTCCCTAAATGATGGATCAACAATAGTTTAACAGCTTCCTTATCACTGATACCAAATTTTAAATATCAATACTAAACATTAGTTATCAATAGTTTAAATTTATGCCAGATTGCCCCCCCCAAACCAAACCTGAGGGGTCCGGGCGTCTGCTCGTGGCAGCGGCCGTTCCCGTGGAGTCAGAAGGGGAGTGCCTACCCCTACACAAGTTTTACTTTTAAATATATCATCACATAAGTATTTGTCTTTGCAATGTCTGATTTTTAACATTTTTAACATCGTACATGATTTAAAAATTGTATGATATCATCGGTTTTTTTACATGATTTGTCGCTGCACATGGACTCCTGTGGAGTCACATAACCTGGTTGTTGTTCGTACAGACCGGTAGCCAGCGGTGTCTCACCTCGACAGCTTCCTCTTCCACACCGAAACCATGAGGGCTTTCTGTCCGGGCACGTTCAGTTCTTCTCCCTCCTGGTGGTCCCATAATCTCACCCTAACTGATAAAGCTTCAGCCTACTGATCACATCTGTATTCAACCTCTCTCTCTCTCTCTCTCTCTCTCTCTCTCTCTCTCTCTCTCTCTCTCTACCCTCCCTCTCTCTCTACCCCTCTCTCTCTCTCTCTCTCTCTCTCTCTCTCTCTCTCTCTCTCTCTCTCTCTCTCTCTCTCTCTCTCTCTCTCTCGCTCCATTCAACCGCTTAGCATACGCTCAGATATGCCACAGGGTAAAGCAAAACACACATGCACTTATACAAATGTAAAGCATCCCATACAGTGAATTTTACACATACACGTGTGATAATCTGAACAATCCACACATTTCACTTGTGGATGAGCAACATTTTGTAATAATAATAGCATTTCCCCAACAGTAATTTAATTTAGTTCCTCATTTACAGTCCCATACTATTGTAATGCAACCGAAGTACTTCTTGAAAGGTTGATTTCCCGTAGCACATTGTATCTGTGTGTGGAATCTTGTGGTTTAAGTCTTTCCTTTCATGAGAAGAATGTCAGGGTTTTCTTTGTCCCAGAGTGTGTGTTTACCCTTGGAGCCATGGTGGCACTCTGTCTTACTTGATCCCTTCATTTTCTACAGATCCTGGTTTGTCGCATGTTTCTGGAGAAGTGTCTAGTCAAAGACCAACAACCAAAAAAAGTAGGATTAGTAGACATACTAGCAATACGATACAGTGTATTTGTACTTCATTACATTTGCCTGGTTAAAGCAATTATATTTTCATGTTTTCTCTTAGTTCAGGTAAAGGTATTTTATGATGGTATTTTTTCTTGGAATTTATTTGATTTGTGTGCCGCATTCAGAATCAAACCACATTATTTACTTGTTTGCTTCATGGTATAAACACAAACCCTGGATCAGCAACACTATATTCTAGTATCAAATAGCAAAGCAGTGCATTCCTGAAAGGAATCTGTCCGGGAATATGATTCAAATCTTTGTGTGTGTGTGTGTGTGTGTGTGTGTGTGTGTGTGTGTGTGTGTGTGTGTGTGTGTGTGTGTGTGTGTGTGTGTGTGTGTGTGTGTGTGTGTGTGTGTGTGTGTGTGAGTCTGAAGAGATAACACACCATAATGGCTTTCATTGAAGTATCTCCATGTTCCATATCTCCAGAGTGCCACTGAACCATCAAACCCAGGTACCCGCACACTAATCATCTCCACTTAATTCCCCTCCCCCCAAGACAGACACACACACACACACACACACACACACACACACACACACACACACACACACACACACACACACACACACACACACACACACACACACACACACACAATGTCACGGCAAAACACCTATTCCCATACACATCCACTCACGCACAGACACACGCACACAACCTCGGTACGATCTCTTTCAAAACTGTTTTATTTTTTATGTTTTCCACATTAGAATGATTCTGGGGGAATTAATGGTGGGATGCAGGCTGGGATAGACATAAACAAACAAATAGATGTGAGGGCGCGTTTCTCTCTCCCTCTCTTTGCTAAGGTGCTCCGTCTGTGTAACGGTGCATTCTTCCGCCCCTGGGATGTGGAATATCCGGCCCAGCCTCACGCAGGTTGCAGATCAAAAGTTGGGGTTGGCTTTGAAAAGGCATTATTGGGATTGAGGTAATAATAGAGGAAGTGGGCATAACCACATGCTTGGGATTCTGTTAAGACGGTTGACTATGAAGGTTGCATACATAGGTCTATGGGCCTACATCATAAATCCATGAGTCCATGCAATTAAATGTTATCCCAAAAAGTGATTTTTTTATTTGGTTTGACAGAAGTCTCATTGCAACAAATTTGATGGGAATACATTTTGGTAAATGCCAATTTTTATTGACAAAATACAATGAAACAATTCCAAACTGTTCTTCTATAACAAATAAATAATGGTGTAACAGTGTAAGGCTACTTTTTGTAATGGATAACACTTAAAAACATAAAGAGAATTGTGGATGGAAATTTACCAAGATTGCCACCAAACAAACACAGTGATGCTGTGTATAGTGTCTACAGTGTAAAAATGAATCTCAATATGTTACCCTTAAAATATCACATCTTCGAGTGGTACAAAGCGTTTATTTTTATTTTTTAAAGTAGGCCTATTATAGTCTCAACGTATAAAGTCAAGAAAACCCTCATGCTTCTATTTCTATTATTTAATAAACTTCTAGTAAAGCTCGCCGTCGCTGTTACACTCCGCCCCACGTGGCTGGCCGGTTTTACCACTTTTACGCGCGTCTCCGGGCGACATCTCCAAGACGCCGGACGCGCTCCGCTCCAGCACCCCCTGCAGCTGGCGGATGTAGTCGATGGCCGCACGGAGGGTCTCCACTTTGCTCAGTCTCTTCTCCTCCAATTCCCGCGGCAGGTGTTCCCTGAGCCGCGCGTAACCGTCGTTCACGCAGCGCACTCGATGACGCTCTCTCTCGTTGCGCTTCCGAATGAACGCCGGCTCGTAGGCATAGTCACACACCCCGCCGAGATCCAGATGATGTCCGCGGAAAGGCAGGTAGGCCAAACGACCGGTGACGGCTTGACCCGAGGCGTCCAGGTAGGTCGCGTCGAGATGGAATGGAAGCGCCAGCGCGTCTTTGTAGCCTTGCGCGCGGCGCGTCTTGTCCGCGGACGCGCCGTGGTGGAGCGCTAGTTGCCGCCGGACGAATGAGAAGTGCTCCATTAACTCGGCGGTGTGACGAGACATCTTGGAAACACACACGAAAAGCACAAGTTAAAGCATAGTCAAGATTGAGGGCAGCTTCGATTCAGGGAACTTGCTAAGCATCCTCCTCATTTATTTATTTATTTAGTTATGAAACACCCAACCCAGCGATTCTTACCCCTTTAGTGTCTTCGTGAAATCATCCTCTTTCAAAGCTTTTTGCAAGAAATGAACGTATGCCGTTTAAGTTTAGTGATGTCTCTGAGTATTCGGGGCACAGATGTGATTCAAGTGACAAGCGAGGCAGCCTTCTTCTTGATATGGGGCTTTCTGGATGGGTGTGTTCTTGGGCGGAGATGAAACAGTAACGGCCGAGAAGATTTAGAGATCCAACCCTGGTAGGAGATGAAGGCGGAACAGCTTATTAAGCAGTCACAGTGAAATGGTAAAATAGTTAGGACAAATAATAACGCTTTCATTGATGCCTCTTGATCTTTATTTGGCTAGTATTGCATTAATTCGTGTGGCTTTCTTAAAGCAGACCAAACTAAAATGAAACTTTACGCACGGAAACACAGAAATACAACTGTGTACGGTCCAAGCATTCAGTGGCCATTCATCTCAGCAGTTCCTATGAGCCATATTGGTATGATATGATTAATTCTATATAAAGTATGAGAAATGGGTCATACTTAATTGTGAGTAAATAAATAAACATTATTATCATTATTACTATGACGATTATGATTAGCATTTTTATGATAATTATTATTATCAGAATGATAATTATTATAATTATTATTATTTTTAACAACACTTTTCTGTGAAGGAGTGTGTTCTCCCATTCTGCTCACGCTACTGCGCATGCTCAGTGTAGTGTTCGGGAAGGCATCCTTGGGGTTTGTTTTCATTTCCTTGGAATTGGCTTTTCAAGTAATGGCGAAATGCTTCTTCGATCCATACATACTGATCCTCACAAAAGGTCGGTTACAATAGCTCAGCGAACCCAGCCCACGATGCTTACGACCACTTTAAACGGTGTGTTTAGCCACCGAGGCTAACATTAGCCACACTGCAACACTGAACGATAACAAGAGTTGGACGGTCTGTGATCGTAATATTGGCAAATTTTTTGCTGTTCTACTTCAACGCGGGTATGCACATTGCGTGGTTGTCCATTGTCTAGTATCCTATCCGATTATCCCTATTACGAAGTTAGTTTTGTTTTCCAACTCATGTCCTTCCCTGTGTCAGCCATGCAGACTCGTCGTTCGGCGTTACGTCGTGGATGACCTGGTCGAACATGGACAACAATTGAATACAGGTACAGCCTGCGTGCTCATCCCTCAACATTGACCCCGTTTCACTCGGTATAGTCAATGTAGATATACAGACTGACCCAAGCCTCTTCCCCGACGTTCTCTGCAGGATGAACGACATGAACCTGAGTCCTGTGGGCATGGACCAGCTGAGTGTGACCTCCGTGAGTGCCAGTCACCTGGGTCTGCCCAACTCGCCCACACACAACCCCATCCCTGCTCCGGGTGAGTCCTCATACCTGTCTGTGTACTTGTCGTATGTGTTGCATTGCTTGCAGAGTACTATGATAGGATGGTCAAGTAGTGGTTAGGGTATTCAACGGCCAACTGAATGATACTGGGTTCGATGAATATGTGCGATTATTAGCACATTAGCATTCTAACAAACGGACATGCTAGAAGCTACGTTATGGCATGTGATATAGCATTACTGCTTGATCAGCTATACCCTATATGCTGGCCCACCAGTATGCTAATGAACACGCTAAGATGCATGGGGATCTTAGCTTGTTGTCTTGCGTTTCTCCGGAGGTTCATGCTAAACAACACTGAAACGTGAAATGCTCATTTTCATTATATTATTTTCATTTGAATGTCTTGATTTTTGAACAGGCATGTCTGTGACCATCCCCAGCCTGGGTCCTTCGCTGGGGTCCTTGCCCTCGGCCCTGTCCCTCATGGTGCCCATGGGTTCCCTTGGCGACGGGAGGGGGGTGATGTGCGGCTTGCCCGACAGGAATTACTCCCTGCCGCCCCCTCCGTACCCCCATCTAGAGAGCACCTACTTCAGACACCTGCTACCGGGTGAGTGAGAGAGTGAGAGAGTGAAGGCGTGAGAGAGTGAAGGCGTGAGAGAGTGAGTGAGAGAGTGATGGCGTGAGAGAGTGAGTGAGTCAGTGAGAGAGAATGAGAGAGTGACAGAGTGAGAGAGAGAGAGAGTGACGTGTGAGAGAGTGATGGCGTGAGAGAGTGACGGTGTGAGAGAGTGAGTGAGAGAGTGACGGTGTGAGTGAGTGAGTGAGAGAGTGACGGTGTGAGTTTGTGAGAGTGGGAGAGATGGCATGAGAGTGACGGTGGGAGAGTGATGGCGTGAGAGAGTGAGTGAGTCAGTGAGAGAGAATGAGAGAGTGACAGAGTGAGAGAGAGAGAGAGTGACGTGTGAGAGAGTGATGGCGTGAGAGAGTGACGGTGTGAGAGAGTGAGTGAGAGAGTGACGGTGTGAGTTTGTGAGAGTGGGAGAGATGGCATGAGAGTGACGGTGGGAGAGTGATGGCGTGAGAGAGTGAGTGAGTCAGTGAGAGAGAATGAGAGAGTGACAGAGTGAGAGAGAGAGAGAGTGACGTGTGAGAGAGTGATGGCGTGAGAGAGTGACGGTGTGAGAGACAGTGAGTGAGAGAGTGACGATGTGAGTTTGTGAGTGAGTGAGAGTGGGAGAGTGATGGCATGAGAGTGACGGTGAGAGAGTGATGGCGTGAGAGAGTGACGGTGTGAGAGAGTGAGTGAGAGAGTGACGGTGTGAGTGAGTGAGAGTGGGAGAGTGATGGCATGAGAGTGACGGTGAGAGAGTGGGTGAGAGAGTGGGAGAGTGATGGCGTGAGAGAGTGACGGTGAGAGAGTGGGTGAGAGAGTGGGAGAGTGATGGCATGAGAGTGACGTGTGAGAGAGTGAGTGAGTGAGTGAAGGATTGAAGGGGAGGGAGACGTTTCTGCGTTTCTGAGTGGAGTAATGGACAGAGAACATGAATTTGTGATCATCTTCAATGTCTTGTTCTTCCTCTTGATCAGTACACAGATGCAGCACAACACAATATTTAGAGAAGAGTACACCGCTGTGTCTTTATTTCTTCCTCTGCTCTCTGTGTCGACACACAGAGGACGGATCGGGAGCTCCCACCTACATGGATAGTTTCGTACTGGTATAGAGTGGGGGGGGGGGAGGGCCAAACCAGGGCCAGCAGTTTGGTTCCCAGTGCGTTGACCCCGTTAACCCCTCTGTGCTGGTCCAGGGATCCTGTCCTACCTGGCCGACCGGCCGCCCCCGCAGTACATCCACCCCAGCAGCCTCAACATGGACGGCACCCTCTCCGTCCCGGGCAGCAACCCCTCCGGCCTGGACCCCTACAGCGGCCCCGGGGGGCCCCTGGAGCAGGGCCTGG